>NW_026782156.1:600000-1033552 GCF_031769215.1 Ylistrum balloti | reverse complement strand
ACCATTATACACAGACACTTGATACAAACTTACGATACATAATCATAGTATTTTTACGTAATATATGGTGAAATAAGTTTCATTCAGGTACCATTAATCTTTTTTATTTATTAGTGGCAGTCTGTAGAGTAAAGATTATCTAAATGGACAGAAAGTCCACTGATAGGGTTGGTATAAATTTGTCTTAGGAGCCACATCATCTAGACTGGCTGTCTATCTTCAGTTTGGAGTTTGACAATTTTAGATACAAATATATAGGTATCAAATTCTATATATGTTTGTGCTCTTTTAGATAGTAATGTTTAAGAAAGCATTGATCTCCTGTGATGTATGTGGCAGAGCTTTACAGCCAACTGTCTTTGCTAGCGCTTAACGGTGAGCATGCCCAACAAAACACTGGTTTTAAAGACCATGAAATGTGTGCTGAATAGTTTTATCTAGATTACCTACACATTTTGATGTCTTATGTCGATAACACCTTTGTTGGAACTGAAATAAACTGTTCATTATCGACTTCAAGTGGAATGGTGATATTGACAGCAAGTCACCGCCGTTTCCATGCCAACAAGAATGGTAACACGACGGATGTCATCAGATTACAAGGCATTCTCATGGAATAGTAAATATACCAATTCATATTTACAATCATCATTAAATTAAGCTTATTATATCTTGTCCATTATACCATTAACTCAATTACGACATATTTACTTCCTGTAATGCAAGTACATTGATGTGATAGAAGATTTGTGATATACACTTTACTTATATTATCATTGCTGGCGGAGCTACAAATAGTTCGTCCGCACGTCTTATTTCATCCATGTCACAATAATGGTAATGAAATATGTGGAGAGTCTACAAGTCCTTACCAATAGGTGAAGACTTTGGATGTAAATGTCTACATGTGATATAGATCCAATGAAGAATCAATGTGCAGATGGAGAATTATTATTTGACAATACAAGCTAGACATTGGAAGTCTTGAGCAGGATTCTATGGCAAAGTGATGATAATATAGATGTACTATTCATGGGGTCATACAGAAGTCAGGATTATCAGACCAAGATATAAGATATCAAAATCCGTCAAAGTCAAAGAAACATTGCTATAATACAATGGAATCAATTACTGGTGCTGATGAAGAAAACGAACAGTCAATCAATGGATGTTATAATTACTTTTAACAATGGAGGAAATCAAATCATGCTGGTGGTATACCGGTTTATCTAAAATATTATATTTCTACGAAAAGCGATCAGGCATGGAGACAGCTACCATTGAATGTCTTTGGTTAAATATTGTGTTGTACTCTGTTTAGGAAAAAAATGTTAACTGGTACTTTTTATCAGCCTCCAAACTTCCCTGTAATCACAATTTCGCACTCTTTAGAGGTATAATACAGGTATTTCTGGCATTGTAATAACCGGCGATTTTAATGTAAATATCCTAGTAGTCCGCCTCTCATCCCTTCTACTTGATATACATGTTTATTTAATCTATCTCAGCATGTTAAATCGCCACCTTTTTGTACAGAAGCATCTGAGTTATTGTTATAGTCTGCACTAGTAGTGATAACCTTATTAGTAAATGTTATGTTAGAGAAAGCTTTCTCGACCAACCTGTTAGATATCAATGTCCAGTTTAATGTTCTTTTTTATATTCCCAAGCCAGTGCTTCAGATACTTTAAGCGAAAAGTTTGGCTTTATGACACAGGAAATTATAATTTATTCAGAAGAAAACTGAGTTCATCTATCTTAAATTTGTTACGTGATTTAGATGATATTAATGATGCTGTCTGATTTCTTAGATAACTTGATTGTTACTGCCAAAACTTGTATCCCGAATAAGGGAATCACCATCAGATCTAATGAACCCCCTTTTTAATTTAACGAAATAAGACGGTAAATTTGGAAATAAAAACGTGCCTTTAACAAAGAGGCCAACAGGACTTAATGGTCATTTGACTATAAAGACCTATATTATAAAGAGGCCAATTAGGCCTAAAATGCAAAAACTACTCTATAACTAACAAAGAAGACATTCTTGCTTCATAAAACATCATATTCTTAATACACACAAATGTCATTACTCTGGACCTATTGCTTGGTGAAAAAGATATTTTAAAATCCCAGCTTACTTGACCCGAGAGAATTTGAATACAGGTCAAGGCACTTGTACACAGTTTCTGGGTGTGACTATGGATGATATTTTTGTTCATTAGATTACACCATTATAAAGGTTTTAATTAAAATTTAAAAAATAAATCCTTGCTATAATTTGTCTCGTCTTATCATGTCCAAGTGGACAATGTGGTGTTTTATTTTTTTTTACAATGATATTTTAGCTTTATTTTGTAGAGTACTATTTAGGCAGTCTCAAATCTTTGTTTACGAAACAAAAACTAGCTTTACAGGAAGTGAAATTTTCATAGTGTTTACATGTGGTCATGTTGTGAAGGATTTCCAAGTTGGATTTTGCTGGAATGTGAATAGTTTGTTACCATGACATTGTTGTTGATTTTAAGATAGGTGTTCAGAAATAAATTTCTTCTATAAAGTTGTAGTGTAAGGTAGGAATTAGCAGTATTTTGGCATTTTTAGGATTTTTTGAGTTGGTAACCATGGCAATCAAATGTCAGAAATCAGAGGAAATTTTAGGTTTACATAAATTTTACCTCTCTATCATTAATGTAATTGTGAAGTAGTTTATAAATATGTATACATGTAAGGATGTATTTAACATAACTAAACTTCAATACCTGTATATCTCAAACATGACCAATAATTTCAGGAAAAATGCAAACAAACTCATATTTGACACCTGCTACAGTCCCAATATCAGCACCCTGGACCTTTTGGTTATTGAGAAGTTGTTTTAAGATTTCAACAGATTTGACCCCTGTGACCTTGAAAGTGGGTCAATGTCATTCATTTTAACAAAACTGGTAGCCCTTCACCCAGCATGCTACAGGCCAAATATCAGCACTCTGGGCCATTTGGTTATTAAGAAGTCATTTGAATGAAAAGTTGACAACGGAGGAGACACAATGGCTAAAGGTCATCCTGACCCTTTGGGTCAAATGTACCATTACTGAAGCTCACTGGATGAAGTTTCGTCGACTACAAAACAAATGTGTTAACACCATCAAGCACGCAATTAACATATTTCTCGTTTATGTGGCAAACTCCACAAACCAAACAATATCAGTGCTAAACAATGGTTAAAAGCTGTCAAGTAACTACTGCCCAACTCACTAACACTGAAAACCAATGTGATAATTCTTTATCCAATATAAACAGCTAATGAAGTCTGATTACAGATTGTTCTAAGCCCATTAGTCCTAACTGGGTAAATCCTGGTCTTTTAAAGAATCAGTAAATATCATTTGTGTTTCCATAAATATCTTAAACAGGTCAGAATATTTATGGTTGTTTTAAATGCCTTAATTCCAACTGGTATATATCAACTTCAAACATAAGAAAGACTTTTTCACAACTTTGTGATGTGACAGGAAATGTCATTGCACAACAAGGAAGGCATCATCTAGATAATATGGTTTCCATAGAGCTTTTTCCCCTATTTGAATTGGGATATCCCTAAATCTCTCCCATTTCTTCTAGTGTTGCCATTGGACAATATGTTTACCCCAGTACATGAGAAACCATTTAATATGAGATGAAATAAGAGTTTTACATTTTCCTATGCCTTAAGCTGTATAAAGACACAGCTGATTGATTGTAATGTTATTATTTAGAAATGTCCAGTGCTTATATGCAAATTGCGTTTCACACAACAAAACATAATGATGAAATTTAGAAACAGAAGTCAATAAATAAACGTAAACACAGACTGAATACATATTATAAATAAGATTTATTATATAACATTATATTGTTGAAGACCAAGCCATAAATAATTTTTCTCCTTAGCACCAAATAAAAAAATTGTCAATTATAAAGATGGCACATCACACCAGGCGACCTATGTATTTACACCTTGGGTAGCGCTTCTGTAGGCTCTCCCATTGTACAAACATGTCATCTGCTACATAATACAGCAGTCTGGCTGACATGGACAGCGTCTCTACGCGACATATACTTTCTACATAAATAATCTGTGTCCTCCCAAGAGTGAAAATCTGAAGAAAAAACATCAAATTTACATTTAAAATGGCAGCAGGGGTGAATGAAACTAAAACGTTTTTCATGAAACATACGTTTTTGTAATAAATACTGTTTACTTGATGAAAAGTTAATGTATTTCTACAAAAATAAAAAAAAAAGTCATACTGTATGTTGTTAAGGTAAGTCTATTATGTAACATAAAACAATCTTAGTGAGTATGTTGAACATATTCTAATGTACTTGCATTTACTTCTTTTACTTTCTTAAGGTCAGTTCATAACTTCTGACTCAGAACAGGGAGATGAACTTATCATAAGAAAATGAAATAACATATCTACTGAAATGGATGTGGGCTGGCTTTTATGAAGTTTGAATTCTGAACTCTTGGTTATTGCATCCAAAATTTCAAATGAATCTGTATACGAATACAAACAAAAAATGTCTGGTGTTACCTTTAGCACAAAGCCAGCAATACAGATAGGTATACACGTCCCTGGACCATTACAAAGAATCTGAAATTAAACACTTTTGTTTAGATTAATTTTGTAGTGGTGTGATAATGAAAATCTATTTTAGTTCCATGAATAACGGTGGACTCAACAAAACGAATACCAGATAACATCATCGAGGACTGGTGACATTCTGTTGGTGTTTGGAATCAGATAAAAAGAAAAAAATCTGCTGACAACAATGGGAAACGGAAGTAATGAGAATCTATTTGTCCTGGCTGAACCTGTCTGTTCTGTATATACTGAAATCAATTATTTCCTGATATTTTAATGCATATATATGAGAGAACGTTATGTTACATGGTATATTGCCAGGTGCAATATATAAAGAATACATGGTCATTGATTTAAAATATAAACTCTATTTTTGCGAGAGTAAAACAAAGTAAAAGACATGAGCCACTTTTGTCGTCTTTCTGTCCTAAGCAAAAATGCAGCTTATATCTTAAGACACTTACAATGTATTCTATTTATCCTGCAATGTTGATTGACATTTCAGACTATCAAAACATCAGCAGTTTTCTGTTCAATCTTTGTTTACCTGACATTAACATTATGCTGCAAAATAATTGCTCTGTGTGGAAATATAATTCAAAACATCAAAATATGTGAAATTAAGTCAATAAGAACAAATCAAGGACAAGTCGTAAATTATCAAAATCCATGAAAATAACACCAAAATGAGTACCAGGTAAGTAAATGTGTATTCAAAATATTCATTTGAGTTATACATGTTGTCATATGGCAATCCTTTGGAAGGAAATCTATTTTTTTGAAAAGCTGTAAAAAATACATCTTTGATTTAAAATTGATTAAAATAAAACACAAAAGTTTTTAATTTACCTTTCAAAAATCTGATTTAATGATGTATCATGTCTATTGAAGGTTTGACAACATTCAGGTAAGTTCATAAGGAAAGAAATACAGTTGTCGAAAAGTTGGCATAGTAGACTAAATCACTTGAAACTTGATAAAGTTTTGCCCATTAAGGTTTTCTTTCTAGGGTACACTATTCAAACTCATTGATGGTAACACAAACTGCCAATGCAAAATGTTCAAAGAATAGTGAAAAAATTCAAGATCCTGAGCCCAGGACCTGTTTAAAGATTCTGTGAGCATCTCTTCTGACAAATCCATTTTGATTTCCTATAGATTGAATGTAAAGAATTAACCTTAAAAAATGCCATGACTATGACTGATGTATGTATATACCTTGGGAGGATGTGCCAATGAGCACTATTTGAATGCTTGCATGACAGGATGATTGTTTTGGTGGAAGATCAATTACAGGGGAAGGATTGCACATGGTGTTAAGACACCCAATGAAATTTCATGGACACCCCTTATGTAGATAAAGTTCCTCTGGTACAGCAAAATTTACTGGCATTACAGCCGGACCACGGCTGGCTGCGTGTAGGGAAGAGCTTACCATGATTATCTTGCAGCAAACAATATCCTCACCCTGAACTACTTATCATAAGATCAGGTATACTTACAATGTTTGGTCGGAGTCTAAACACCAGTGGAAAGGACACCAGTGTAGCCCTTAATGTAGAAAGAACAGTTGTTACCCAGGACTGCTTCACTTCACGACTACGTGGAATCTTGTGGATTTCATACTGAAATAAATTTTAAATACTGTTTTATTTATTGAAATCCCAGACTTTTGAATGACAAGGAGCTCTAAATGAAAATTTTTTTTTCACTTCGTCACCTTCTGACAACTCTCTTCAAACTACATCAATTCCTTTTCAATTTTGGCACAGATTTCATTTTTATTATGACAGAAATGAATAACATGGTGACTTTCATAATGTTATGGTGATGCACTAACAGTTAGTAGGCCATTTGTAATACATGTACATCTACAAAAACAGCAGATTGACAAGTATCAGTAAGTTGTCAGGAGTTAGTTATAGTTATCAACTAATCAGGAGAGAGTATAAAAAAAAGGGGCAGAAGATCCAAGAATGAAAGGATGATGTCAAACATTAGTGTACCTATAAAGATATCAGCACATTATTCAACAACCTATTCCCAGGAGTTGAACCAGCCTCAAAATTTTTGTGCCGAAAAATTTGCCAAACTTTATTCCCAGGAGTTAAACCAGCCTCAAAATTCTTGTGCTGAAAATTTTGCTAAACTCGATATTTTTTCGTCAAATGATAAATTTAGGAGCCAAGTAAAACTGGGTTAAAAACCATATTCAAATGACAGAGGCAATTGTTTAAATTAGACGAAATGTTTATACGATCTGTAATAAAGAAATTGCCTTCAGCTTCAGTATTCTTATTTTAATAAGGTCTTAAACATAATAGGAAATTTAAGAAAAAAAACATACCTGGTAGTGTTTTCATGTACATGTAATTCATATTTTGTGAAAAAAATCCTGAGTTGAAAATTTTGTAATAAAATAAGTTGAGTCCTGACCTGAGAATATATTTTATAGGGAATAAGAAAAGCAACTGCATTAAAGAAAAAATATCATAATACGAAGTATTGAGACCAACTTGGAAATTGCCAAGTTGGTCTCAATACTTTTTGAAAAGAATATATTTGGTACGTGATAATTGCACAGACTGAGATAGAGATCATGGTATTTCTGTTTCTTATGGAGATATGAAAAAGAGGTCCATGGGCCTTAGCGGTCATCTGACTACAATAACTTTCAACAGGGAGAAGGGTAATTTTTTCTACTTTGTATTTAATCTTATTAAGAAGCTGTTTTCCATGATGCAGATGGTAGTTTTGGTGAGAAATAGGTAACTGTAACAAGTGTTATCTAATTTTTGACAGTAAAGTTGGAGCTCAATCCAGGATCAAGATGAATATGGATCAAGGTGATTTCTTTTCACAAACTTTATTGGGCTTCATCCAAGGAACATATCATCCAAATAGCATGCCTTTTAGTACAGGAGAAGAAGTCATTTAAAGATTTGAACAAATCTGACTCCTGTACCATGAATATATGTCTAGATCATTTTGTTTTACAACTTTTGTTGGGCTGCATCCTAGGTACACATCAGCCAAATATTATGCATCTAGGCATTTTAGTTCACGAAAATAAGACATTTATATGTTTAAACAAGTTTGACCCCTGTGATCTTAAATATAAGTCAAGGCCATTTCTTTTTGCAAATTCCAAGTCATAAAGTCATGAAGTTCCCCTTCTTTTACCATTGTCTACCTGATAATCTTATCTACCTGTGCCTCTATGATGTAGTCAGTGTTTAGCACTGACAATTCTGACCAGAGCCGTTTGGTTCGCTAGTGAGCAGTGAAGCTCATTTTCTTACCAAAAATAATTCTAATAAATAAAGGTGATGAATCACAAAAGTTACAGAAGTCAATCAGAAAAGTATTTAGTATTTTGATGTCATCAAGTTAAAGATGATTTTCTTGATGTTTCAAACAGAAAGTGACTTACAATTTAGGATAGTATATCAGTTGTAAATAAACATGCATTTTCTTATACAAAAAATGAAAGTGTTAGTACAACTAATTTGAAAAAATTATACAGCTTTATAATGTTTTATAACAACAGCAAGTCTAGTTAACTTGAATTTCTTTGCTACAGCATTAAAAAGAGATAAAGGCAAATTCTTATCTCTCTGTATTATACATCTTCGATATATGTAGCACATTAAGCATAACCTTTATAAGTCAGTGTCAAAGGGCAATAGCATGTAGGAAGTTAAAAAGCTTGCAAATAAAACACAGGATAGAAGCTGATTACCATAGGTCTGATTTACAGTGTTAAACTTGTGTATGTGACATCAGAGATGTGAGCTACCCATATTGAGGTGTTCGATGCTGTGTCAAATGAGTACATTTCAAATAAATCATGACATTTAATACATAACAATTAATTTTCATGAGATGATTACAGTCATGACCTTTTTGACAAAGACCTGTATAAACAAAAGGATTGCTACGTTTAATGAAAAACACATGAACATCAGTGCCAATCCGATCCAGTATTATCATCAAAGACTGAAGTCTGTTGCAAGGTAATGTTTTATGTAACAAATTGAAATGTGTTGATATAATGAAATGTATGATAACAAATTTGAAATGAATAAAAAGTCTGACTTCTAATGCATAAGTTGTCTTGATTACGATTTCAATCAATATTCGGCAATTTTTCCGTTGACTACCTAATTTTAGTTGGTGGTCTAGAGAATAAAGTGCATGCACATTGTATCAGATTTTAACATTTACAGATTAAATGAAATTTAGTCCACGACATGTGGATCTAGTGGTTCACGTCATCTGGTGGTCAGTAATATTTGTAGTCCACAATAGATTGTCTTATAAATGTCAGTGTCCTCATAATGCACTGATCTGTCATGGACTGCATTATACCATGGACAGTTGTTAATCCCTACAGTTCCGATCACATGTGTTGCTATATATGAATTCAATAAATTGTTTTAATTAATTAACTATTGTGGGCAAATATAGTATCTATGTACAACTGGTAGAAACACCCACATGATGGAGGTGCTAAGATAATCAACAATATACCTGGCTGGGTATATACAGCCAGGGTAATTAATGTTACTGACACCTGGACAGGTACACATGTATTAGGTTTTCATAACTTAACAGGTCATTTTTGTAGAATTTCTTGGTGAGCTCAGAGCATCATTTCCCAAATTTCAATCAGTCCAGTAAAAATGAAATATAGTAAGTGCTCAAATTTTGAGTGAGTTCCACAAGAAAAGCATCAGCCCAGGAGTCAAATATTTGAGTCCCAATAATAACTGCTTCAGATTATAGTGATATGTAAAATATTGTGTCTGTAACAGTGATTCCTTCATACTAATTTATATTTTGAAGCTATTTCATTTAAATTTGTGTAAAAGTACCTCTTCAATATTTTTTTTAATAACAAGATTTATACAGATAGATTCTTTCAGAACAATTACATATACATAATACAAAGTCAGTGTGCCCTGAGCAATTTAACAATTTCATGAAAGGTAATGATAATTACCTCCACTTTACATATCTCAAAAAATTATTGAAATGGGGTCTTGATCTGATGCTTTCTATACTATACTATATTCTGATATGTACCACAGGGACTTGGCACAACATTTCTAGCCCACAGTCTATTTGATATGTATTATAGACTACCGGCTCATTTTCAATAAGTTTTTGGAAATAATCAGAGATCTTTTTTGTCACTAAAAAAAAAAAAAAAAACAACTCAATATTTTATCTCCAGGTTAATTTTTTAATTGCAAAATGTGATACCATCAATTGTCACTATATGGAGTGTGGGTTGGGAATTTGTGCCAAGTCTTTGTGACATGCACCATAAGATATGTCAGAACTTGCAATAAGAATGTGAAGTACAGAGACGACAACAGTTTAGGATTTTAATCAGACTGATGGTACAATTGACAAACTGGTTGTACTGGTTAGAGTATTTGGACCGATGCTTTATAAGCAGTAGCAGAAAAAAATAAGCCCAGCAATAAGATTAACAAATACGATTAGACTGTCTTGTAATAAGCCCATGATATTAACTTAAATACAATGTGTTAGGCTTACTACAAAATAAATAAAGTAAATATTCAAAGAACATGCAATAATTACTTATAAAATCATAGAATTTCATAATTGGAATTATTTTGTTAATTACAAAACAGCACTGCATTTCTATTTACAATTTACTTACATTTTTTGAATTGCCCTGACCTCTTTTTACTTCAAAGTCATGTACTTTTTCTTCACTCATGGTGTCTGTGTTGGCTATGACATAATACCGTGGTGTATAATGCTCACCTAAACCACTCATCAACGTAAGAATCTCAGTAGTGTGACCTCCTGGAACACAAATAATGACACGAAACATTTGAAACTTGTGAACAGAATAACACTTATGTATGATCATGAAATCATTAACAATGACATCACACAACTGTAGACCATTGGCACAACTGCTAATTGTCAAGGCAGGCATTTACAAAGCATAATAAACAGGATCCTTCAGAGATTTAGCATCCCCAATTATTTGGTTTTTGTTTCTTTTTTAATCCAGTTTTTCCCTTGTTTTCTTTTCTTTTGCAGTTTCCTCTGTTTTTGCTCTTAACTATACAATGCATAAAATCTGAAATTCCATTTGATAATTATCTTTCATTGCTAAATCCAAGATGGCTGCCTATCTGGCCATTTCGTTTTTCTAATCAGTCCCAAAATCAAACAGGCACAACTAGGGAACAAGGGAACAAACCAAATTTCAGAAAAACATATGTCCTTCTCAAGAAATAGTGATAACAAACTTTTATAGTCAAAATTCAAGCAGGCCATCTGTCAGTCATTTTGTTTTTCTGTCAAGCCACACCTTTTTACAACAGACAGTTTCCTCCAATGGACACTTCTAGGTCCTTCCTATGTATTTCACTTTGCATTGCCTCTTCAATGGACACCTCTTCAATGAGGACAACAGACATAGTTTTGCAATCCAAGATATAACAGGTCTCTCTGAATAGCAAACACCCGCAATTGGCAAATGTGTTTATTCAGTCAAAGTTATCTGTATGTATTGAAATATTCCTTGTAGCTTTTGCTACAAAGAAAATCTTAAGGATTGATATAACCTTTCTGACAGTACATATACTTGCATGTTACCTAACAAGACAATTTCAATGTTGGCCAATTTGCAGATATCTGCAAAACATTTTTCACTACATTTAGGATTAAAAGAAATTCTCAGAAAAACATCTTTGCATGTAATGATTTTTACTTCAATAATCTAGAATAATTGAGACCCAAATACCTGCATTTTTTCAGTTGTTTATTCATTACAGATGAACCAAATGTGTCTAATGAATCCATCAATCTAATTGGTTTTTTTAATCTTTATTTCCATCCTTCACATTTGTGGTATCAATGTACCAAGACTAGATAACTCTAAACACACTTGGAAAAAAATTAGTTAGAATCTTAGAATACAGGATTCATTTCCTGATCAGTCACAAAATAAAAAATGACTTCAGGGATAAACTTGAGATTGATCCATCCAGTACTGTTTAAGAAATAACAATAATAAGAATTGTTTACAGGCAGATGTCGGACAATCAATGCAATTTTAATAGCACCCTTCCCAACACTACATCAAATGAAATAATGAGCATCACAGGTTCTCAATATCAGATTTATTGTCTGACAATGTGTGACAATGGATGTGATTTTAATAGCCTTCCCCCCACTCACACTACATCAGATGAAATAATGAGCATATGAGCATCTCAAATTTCCAACATCAGATTTATAGATTTATAGTCTGAAGCTTTAAAACTATCTATTCATGATATATTTTTATCTCTGTATTGGTTGTAACAAAAGGTAAATCACGGACATCTTTTTGGACTACAGCAGACATTGCTTGAATCAGAATAATATATTGTACACCATCTTTGAATCTGTTAGCTCCACTTAAACCATCTACAATCAACATCATTTCAACCATCCAATCATCTGTATGTCACCCTAGTTAAACAATAGTTGCTTCCTTGTACATGGTAATGAAGAACATCTCATTAGTTAAATAGGTAGAGGTAAGTATAGTTTATCCTGGGATCACAGCAGACTGACCTGATATGGAACAAGAGTACCGCAAAACAGAACAAAATATGCCTGTGAATAGCCAAAACAGCAAAGGGGCATAACTCTTATTCAAATTGTCTAATCAAAACCCCGTTCAGGAAAACACAATTTCATATCATGGTGATTAAGCCTACCAAGTTTCATAAAGATCGACTGAAAAATGTTGAAGGAGATCTCCGGACAAGATTTCTATAGTGAAATAAACAAAGGGGCATAACTCTTGTTCAAATCACCAAATCAAAACCCCGTTCAGGAAAACACAACTTCATATCATGGTGATTTAGCCTACCAAGTTTCATAAAGATTGGCTGAAAAATGAAGGAGGAGATCTCCGGACAAATAAAAGTTTATGACGGACACCGGACAGCGCCATACCATAATACGTCAGTCTTTCGACGGGCGTATAAAAATTATCTCGGTCACATTGGCACCTGAGTAGGGGGAGATACTGGATAGTTTGCTTTAATAAGGCCAAGCATTACTACCTCATATTACCTCCAAAATCTTGAGGACAAGTGCGATCTTCCCTGTAGAGGATGTGGGTTGGTGGAGGGAGGGGAAATAGAGAGGAGTATTTCACACTGAAAGAGGCCACTTTCTACTGACTCTACTTGGGGCTCATGATCAATTAAACTATAATGTAGTAATGTAATAAGTTGCATTTCACACTGACTATATCTGGATACAGTTTGGTAATTGCTCTCTACCTTTTGAATGTTTGTATTCCCTTCCTAATTCTGTTTTTTTTGGCTAAACACATATATAATCCATAGAATTCACTATTTCCTAATTAAAACTGTGATTTCATATCTTAAGCAGTTTCATTGTTGCCATTTTGATTGAATTTTTGCATATCAGAAGCATGTCATTCTGCTTTTGATGGAATTGGGACTGACAGAAAGTCTGTGTTATAATGAACTTTAATGTAACACTACCAACAGATATTTGTTGAGGCAGTGATTTCCAGACTTACGATTGTCTACTATTGAGCATATACACATGTACCGGTACTATTGTTTCAGTACTCTTCTCACCATAAATACCTGTTGATTTTTGTAACAAGTTAAATACAATCGGACACCATATAATCATACACAGAGATTGCGTTTTTGTGCTATCTGACTCATTACCAGTCCATTTCCTATTTGTAATTCCTCTTTCCTTTAATTTTTAAAGGATGCCATGGGTACAAAGTTAAATGTGGAAAATTTAAGAGTACATATCACCTTACTCGCCTCTACTAATGGAAATATCTTTTTAGTTGAGTGGCAGAGTGTCAGACTAGAGATCTAGACCAATGGGTTGCTAGTTTAAACCCTGACTGAGCAGGGTGTTTTTCATTACACTTTCCTATTTCAAATTTGGTGTCATTAACCACTCTATGGGTAGAAGCTATAGGAATCAGAGCTACGGAACCTGGGTTGTTGTTGTCTCCAGGTCAAAGACTTTATGAAGGAGGGAGAAGTTGAGAGTGTATATTACCCTATAAGTACTAGCCTCGACTAGTGGGAATTTTCATTTAGTTGAGCAGTAGAGTGTCCAGCTAGAAACTGAAGGGTTGCCAGCTTGAACTTTCAACCTGCTGAGGCAAGGTATTTTTCATTATTCCTTCCTTTATTTAATTGATGTAATTCCAAAACCATTGGGTGCCTTCACAGATTGTCTACTCACAGATATAGGGCCTCAAGTTTTGTATGCTTAATTAACAATCTCTCCACTGGTGTCTGTACTGTTAAATATTAACAAAGGCCCTCAATGCCAACCAAATTCTTATAGTTCCATATCATTTCTCCTTGTAACTTACACCAAGCTATTCATTTCATAAACATGCATGGTGAAGTGTCTAGAATTTGATCTATAAGTTAACACGATGACCTATTGATCCCAGGATGCAAAAAGCTATTGTAAACTTCCGTTATGACTTCTAAGTAACTGCAAAATTGCAGATTATATTATTGTGATTCATATTTAAAGGCATGATTATTTAAATCCACCTGAATGTAAGTTTTATTCAATCTTGAAATCATCCTGTATACCATTAAATGATGGTTCTATATGATCTTTTTCAGTCACAAACACGTGATGGGCAGGTACTCGTGAAAAAAGTCAGTACCATCTCCTACTGGTGCTTGTTTTTCTGGGTTTTTTTTTCATCCTTTATTTTTTCTCCCACATATATAATCCAGAAAATACAGTTATTGCATGAATACTTCAAGTGTAGGAGATACAAGAGATTCAAATGAATCCTTGGAGATAAAGAACCTTATTAGCTGTGACTAGTGGGAACTTTCATAGAGACCAAACGGTCACTAGTTTGAACCCCAACGAGTGTAGACTAGTACTAGAGTGATTTTCATATTACCCTCTTATTACAAATGGCACATAACATCCCTAGTAAATTAAGCGTTTAATATATAGTTACTGTCTTGTTCTACCTATTTATCTTTTATAGTATTCTACCTGTCTTTTTTTATAGCGCTATTAGCTTCTTTAAAAATCTCACATTACATTGTACGAACCGTATTGTGATTTTCATTGTATAATGTCTCGTTAATAAATAATATCGTGCTACAGGCCTATTTTACCTGAATAAAAAATATCATACTATTATAATGTTTATCGATTTAGCTATATTTAAGAATAAATAACCGAACACCACGAACGACAGGACAAGGATGGATAACATTTTGTGACGATCATAAATATTTCCCGGAAATGACAGAAAAGTAGCGTAGTAAAGACGTACCAGAACCGACGATGGCCAATACTGAGGCTTCCCTTGAACATGAAAACAGAGGTTGTCTTTTCAAAGCGACGTATAATACGGAGACGATGAAAATTAAGATTGTTAAAACAATCCAGGACCATGTGTTGTCCATGTTTACAACTTGTTCAATGACGGTAGTCGTAATATCTTTATGCGTAGATGAAATAAAAATACTCATCTTATTATTTAGAATTATTAAGATAATCGTAGCTTGACATTTTTGATAACCAATGGAAAATATTTATCAAATCTAAAGTCGTAAATGAATGCCGAAAATTATTAAAACTAAATCACCAATCAAAGAAATAGACACAGTTTAAATTGTCCAATCAGATAACTCATAACAGAATTGTACGGGTAGTAGTTACTATGGGAATAACCAGTGCGACAACATGGCCGACATATCATGATTGCAAATAATCACAACTCTATGAGAACGGAATCTATCTAATTGCTAAAGATGACAGAAATTCTTTGTAGATGGCTCAATGATGAGCTGTCAATATCTCAGAGAGTCGGTGAGTTCAGCTTGAAATGTGACATTTGATTATGCAGATTGTAAATATTTTAATGTTTCATTTTCAGTTATCATTCTTCACTGCCTCTTTACTATAGCTTACTTCACAGAAACATTATCCTGCAGTGCACAATCTACCTATCTTAATTGAAGGCAGCCTGCAGTAATTCCAACAAGATGCCAATCTCATGTGAAAGTATGAAAGTGTAACAGGTTGGCTAAGCCATGTCCAAATAAAGACACGAAACCTGTTGAGAGTTCTGACCATAGTTTTCTGTCGACTAAAACAATATAACTACACTCTACATGAATATCAGACAAATATGACTAAAACATATTAGTATGGAACATCACTATCATTTAAATTAAATATAATACAATTGACTACAAATGAGTAACTTGATACAATATAATCATATCAAAATGAACTATGTCCAGGTAAATACAGACATATAGATTTATATAATAGATAATAGATACAGTACAAGTATGAAAGTATCTGCAGTTATGATAAAGACATTATGTATAAATAACCTTGGCTAAATTACCTGTGGTGGCACAAAGTTCGTCTACATTTTGATTTTGACTGTCATAAATGTAAAGTCTGCAAAGTTAAAAATGACATATAACTTTTAAGTATAAATGTAGACTGTAATTCTGATGAAAATATCAGAATAAAGTTTTAAATAAATGACATTCCAGCAAATCCAAATAGATTAATTTGAAATAGTGCAACATCATAAAGACATGAAAATACAGGTAAGTATAATCGTAATTACAATACCTAGGTTAAAGTGTCCATACCAATGATCAAATACAATAACAATTGGTGGGAGTGTGGCAGATATTAAAATAAATATAACCTTACTTTACTGGTTTGCAGGTATAAAGATTAATGTTACCAAAGCGTCCGATTAATCTGTCCGTCAGTCAAACAATGACCGAAACTTACAAAAACCGCAAAATCAAAAGAACCAATAAAATAAGACTGTGATGTAAGATAAAAGTTAACTGACCAATGACCACATGACACTATATAAAAAGACAATAATGAGACTAACTACTTAAGTATACAAGTGACTAATGGACAAGATATAGTATAGATGTAAACTAATAAACAAGATTTAACATTTACGGAGACAATACAATTCACATTATTTTAAAAGTCAATCCTGCCACAAAAGCATTACATGATTAAAATAGGGATCAATTCCACATGTCAGCTAGGGGACATATCACTGGGCTCATTGATTCAGAACTAATTAAAGAAAAACAAACTTTTACTTGAATGTAGATAATGAAGTATTGGTTTACATAGTAATATGTAAGTAATGACAAAACAAAATGTCAATGTATTCCACAGGGTTCAGACTATTTATTATCTATACGTGATTTGATTTTTTCTCACGGTCTAGAGTTTAAATTTTGAATGAACTCTTCTGTCATTTTACATAATGAAAACTCTTGGAAGATCTTGTAATGGTGGTCAGAAAACACTTTCAAACACTTTAATGCTTTTTTTACAAGCATTACCTGTTTTAGAAAGTATCGTTGCTCTGTAAAATGACTGCATTGCCTTACAAAAAAGGGTTGCACAGAAACAGTGTTTTTCATCTGTAATTGTTGTGGTCATTAACACTATTCATTTTGACATGATTTTGACTTTTTTCTGATCTCCATGAAGTGGTGGTTCAGACTATTTGCTTGTTTTCCAAAGCTAATATTTCAGAAACTGAGTTTTTGTAATACATTTAAAAGATTTCATGCTTCTGTTTTTAATTTTTTTGGTGTCAGGTAATTTATCTGCTCTAAGATAATCCACGTAAGTTTCAATCACAACATACACCACACATCACCAGTGAGTGGGTTGTTTAAAAGCCAATTAGTTTTCCCTCTGATGCACATCAGAAGGAAAACTAGTCAGCCAGTAAATAACCAGTTTACTGGCTGAAGTGACATTGGCTTTACTTTTGGTTTTGTTACTCTTAAGATAAATGACATGTGATGATGTGATCAGATGTTTCATGCCCATAAAAGAAAAAGCTATGTTGGACACTGACTGAAGTCTTCAGTATTGTACAGCATACCTTAGTTTGTGACTTCTAAATTCACTACTTTTCTAACATCTCTCTTGGTTTTTTTTTTTTCAGACCAAAAGTCATTTTCTCGAGAATTTTCTTCTGGATATCTGATAGGGGAGGTCTTACATAAGTACCAGCTACAAGATGATTTTGATCAATTTTCCCAAAACAAGTAAGTCATACAACACTTATATTATGTTTAGTTATGAAATAAATAAAATAGAAAAATTGTTTACCTGCTACATGTTTCAAAGAACCATGCAGACAAAAAAAGTATAGTTTTCATGTTAAACTTCGGTTTTGTTGAAATATACAAGTGCATATAGAATAAACCTTAAAATGATTTATTTGAGTCAGCTGTATTATTTCTCAAACTGTTTCAAAGCAAAATGATGTATGTTTTATAATTTTCCATTGCATGACAGGACTGCAGATTCAAAGCTCAATAATTTCACTCGTATTGAGCCTACCCTTCATCTTCTGGCTATACCATTTGATACCAATGTTGCACGTGATGTGATGACAGAAAAACATGGGGTGGCTACAAGGCTCATGTATCAACTTTATATTGCTCTGAATAACAAAAAGAAGGCAAACCTCACAGGTGTTGCCATGGAAACCATGAGGCCAGCTGCTCCAGCTAAACTGAATGCTGTGGAAACTGGTATCTATGTTGAGGTGTGTACAGTTTTAGTGCTTGATGATCATACACCTCAAATGGTGAAAGATAGACTGGAACCAATATCACATGATGTTTTGGTTGTAGTCAAAAAAGTAATGTGGTAATAATGATATGCCTTGTAGATGAACTATTAAGGTCAAATAAAAATAAGAATGGAGACCTTTCATTACTTTTTCATTTACCATCATAACTGAAATATATTCAATAATTCAGACTTTAGGCTAGGGGCAGATGGGAGGCAATTTTTATTTCTTAAGTTTGGAATATTGATTGGTCTGAATATAGATGTGATAGAGATCATAATTTATTTCAATGTCTCCACTAGGATTCGAACCCGGGACCTCTGTGGTATTAGTCTGACACTTTTACTGCTAGTATTTACCAGGGTCACATAGATTTATGTAAAATGTAACATTTGTATAGATATGTATATAGATATAGATACAGATTCTCTAATTATATAAGTAAATGACCAGAAACGAGTAATCTTTAAAGTGACACTGCTTGAATGACAATAGATGTATATGTCATAAAGGATGTTATTTCTATTTTCAGCGATTAAAACATGCCACCCCAAGACAAACAGATTTAAATTTGGAAGCCCTTGTTGACAGATTTCATGAAAAACAAATTGAGATGGAAAAAACAGCATTTAAAGACAGATTTTTGGAACAAGAGCGTATCAAAGGACAACAACAGAGTCAAAGAGAGGCTTTACTTAATAGGTCTCGTTTGATGAGAGAAAAACAGAGTGAACTTGTTGCTAAAATTCAGTAAGTGTTTTCATTCAGATATCTTTAGGACTGGACTGGTGTCAAGTTCTTTAACTGTGAATTAAATATTGATGAATTAATGAAGACATTTATGATTTTATATGAATAAAAAAGATGTTGAAAATCAGATATACTGTTCTATCAGATGCACTTGTACCAGATTGTATTTTTATAGACTACTAATTCAATCAAGTAAACAATGAAATAATGATTCCATCTGCTAGATATTCATTGAGTACTCACAATTTTAAGTCCATGATATGAATATAAGTATTCACATGAAAATATCTATGAAATCATGCATAAATCAGTTCTGCTATCCAAAGTTTCTTTTATTTTATATATTGATTTGCATGTATGCCCATCAAATTTTCTTTGACCATAAAACATCATTTGAAGATAGCTATCTGTCTTTGTAGAGCAGCAACAGTGCATATACCCAAACCTCCACCAGGCAAAACAGCTAAGGCCATTCAGAAAAAAAGGGACATGAGGAAGAAAAAAGAAGCTAATGTAAGTACGCTGAATGGCAGTGAATTGCTTTTTAATGCACTACTTTTATTTTTTAAGAAAATTCTTTTCAATTTTTGTGTATTTGTTTGAAATACAATAGAAAATGATATAATATATATATAGATTATAATATAAATGTAACAGAGTGTCAAATATCAGGCCTCCTTTGGCTATTTTGTCCAAAGATATGACAATTGATATTTTGACAACAAGACTTTTTATGATTTTACCAATGTCACTGAAAACCAGAAGCAAGCAGTGACTGATCTAATAATTTTCAACATCTCTGATAACATCGTTTCATTAAAAAATTTTGAGTTGAAATTTGCTTCAATTTACATTGAATATTGCAATTTGAGTTTTCTTTTATTTTGTAAACAGGAAACACAGCAGTCAATATTTCATTTTGAGGATAAAATGAAGATGATTTTGCCACCATCAAAGGAGGATGAGTAAGTTTTTGAAATATCTTTACTTTGTGAACAAACTATCATCAAACTGCTTAGGGCAATTTCGAAATAGTATTTTGGAAAAGATCATTAAGTATTTTCGGAAAGAGAGAAGCTGCATAAAATCGAAAAAAAATTGTAATGCATTTCTTCAAAATATGCACCATACCTAGTGTAATGTATGGTAAAATTACTAGATGATATAACATAAGATGTATTAAAAGGCACTATATTTAAGATTACACACACCACCTTTTGTAGAGATTCTATAGACCTGGAGTACATCATGGTGAGAGATGAGGAGAAACCTATGGCTGAATCAATAGACCTCATCAAACCAGCTTCAAATGATGAATACATTGGCAAGATTCGTAAGCGACTTCAAGAGGACCAAGCAGCCAGAAATGAGCGTGAAAAACGACGGAGGAAAGTCCTTGTTGACCAGCTAATGGCACATGATTCCCAAGAGGTGCGATATAGTCAAACATGTTAGATATCTTTTGTAATTTCAATGTTTTATGAAAAATGTAACATTGAAATATCTGTCTTATGATAGCTTCACTTGTGTCTATAAACAGGAGTCAAATCTTGAGTCTTTTGTTTATAACTGACTCTTAGTATCTTTATTTACATTAGATTTACTAACAGTTCTTGTTGATGTCTTCAGGAGGCACGCCGAGAAGAGATGCTGGTAAACCGTTTGATGAGACAGTCTCAACAGGAAAGGAGGATTGCTGTACAACTTCTGCAGACACGTCATGAGAAGGAAGTCATTCGTAAAAACAGGATTCTCCGTGAGAAACAGTATGAGGAGCGGCGTCTGAAGGACTTCGAAGATGCACTCAACAGAGAAGCTGTAAATTGATAGTTCATTGTTGTTCTCTAATTTTATTGGTGATATTTTCCTTTCATTTTCTTTGATTAAAACAAAGTAAAGATATCCATGTATCAGTAAGATCAAAATGGTTAAAGTTGCTATACTTCTTTGGTATAAGCCTCAAGTTAAAGAGCAAATAATGATCAGGTGAAAAAAGAGATGTCATAAATATGTCATATAACAAAAAGATACGGTACGAGTCAAGACTGAGTCAATTGATATATGAATACTGGACATTTTGAAAATGTCATCTTGAGAGAAATTGTTGGAAATGCTATCATGCTTTCTTCCAATTTGTTCGCAGGATCTGGCTAGACTTGCTCGTGAAGAATATGAAGAGCAAACTCGTAAAGATCAGCAAAAACATGACCAGATTGCTGCAGAACGTGCTGAGAACAAATACAGGAAGCATTATGACATGTGTATGGATGTTGTTAACGAGTTGGTAAACTTCACCTGTAAAGTTGGTGAATACAGAGAGCTCACTGATAAGTAAGTAGGCTGACAAGTTTTTATTATTTCCTCCTCACAGATTCTAATGATAATGAGATTCCAGTACATTTCTCTTTTATTTTCTCCTATCCATAACACATCTCTGACATTTATACTACTGGTATAGTGATATTTTTCTGGGAAATGTCAAACAACACTCTTTGAATATAAGATGATATAAGCCTTTTAAGACAAGAAAGTTACTTATTTCTATGACTGGCATGAGACATCACCTTTATCTACAAATAATTTATGACCTGCTGGTGTTATTGCTAGGTTACTACCTGCGAAGCTGATGCGAGAATGGAAATCCCTGTTTGTGGCAGGCAAACCTCTATTTGAGCAGGCTGCACCTGTTGAGTCGACAGAACCAACCCCAGAACAGATCCTGGAGGAGGAGCGACAACAGTTGTTAGATGAGGGTGATTTCATGGAGTATAAGGTAATTTTTGTGCATTGTAAACTGTTGCTGTTCTCCCCTGAAAACTGATGCTATATTGATAAATTTGTAGTATTTTATCTGGAGAAATGAAAGATTCTGATTATCCTGTACTAAAGGATTCTTTTTTAGTGTATTAGATATTTCTCAGGCCATAAACAAAATATACTGATAGGTATGTAGCAACAAAATAACAACCAGAAGTCACATTAGAAAGCAGATTGTGATAACAGGAACATTTTACTGTTCATCTACAAACAGCTGAATTACTATTTTATCTGATGATAAAGATTTTGTACTCTTTAACACTGTTGACTTTTTCTCACTAGAACATGACCGGAGAGTGGCAGCCCCCTGAAGGATGTGAAGTGACCAAGCCCCCACGGGACAACCCTATCATGGGCCACATTATACAGAGGCTCTTCAACATGGTCCATCCTCCAAGTGTGAGTCTGTAACTTCATTGTAGTAAAAACTATTTTGATAACAGTTTAGAATATCAATCCATCAGCCACATCAATCATAAACATTTTTCATATTGAAAAGTGTTGAAAGAGACTTATTACTGTTGTTATTTAAACTTTTACTCTGTTTAAATTCTGTACACTAAAAATTATATCCCTGAAATTATCAGATCAAAAATGATGTTTGGATTATTGCAGCCTCCTCCACCACCTCCAGAGTTCCCTCCCTTCCCAATACGTGCTTGCATACTTGGAAAAGTCTTTAGTGGAAAGTCTACAGCTGTGAAAAAACTAGCTGAAGGTAATCAACAATTACAATTGATATCTTTATACAGGAGAAAAAAATGTTTATTAGTTGCTTTTTGTTGGTTGCCAGTTTCACAAAAGTGAAACCTTCATATTACTATGAGAATGTTCTCATTTCATAAAAATTGGAAAAATGAATATTAATTCATTCATATATGCTATATACTAGGCAGTAATAAACTTTCTCTTTGTCCAATTGATATTTTCTGTGCATTTTGAAAAAAGATAGGTGGTGAATATGTAAGGAAGGAAGATAGCAGGTATTTAACATATGAAGTTTAAGGTTGCACAAACAAAATACATGTAGAAGAGATATGGCTTATATTATATATTATATTATTGGATCAACAGCCAGTACATTACATGAAGTTCATTCCTGTTAACCCACCTTGATTAAAATTTGTTGAAATGAAAGTGATAGAGGTCATTTTTCGTCAATTCACTCCAATGATATTTTTTTATTAAAAAATGCTCACTGGAGTCATTTCAAGTCTGATGTTTCATTGGTATATTTCACCATCTTTACATGTACATTCTCATGTAATCTGTTCGAATTTTTTTTTTACAGATTTCCAAAATTAAAGTTTTGATTCATAAGACTTAAAGAAATATAGCTACCAAAACTTTAGTTCTTTACATTATGCATTAATATGTTTGTATAGAACATCGCTTGATGGTGCTGTCATCTGATGAGTTAATCAACGAAGCAGTAGAAGCACACAAAGCTGGGGAAACTATGATGGTCGAGGTAGGTTCTTGTACAAAATGTTGTATTCTGAAACCTGTATTTCAGTATACTTTCTTGTCTGAGAAGAATTGTTTTGACAGAATTCTTATATTCTCTTCAGTTCACCATTATTACAATTTTCAATGATTTATTTTCAAATATCAATCATTTAAAACCTTACAAAGTTTCTTTATTTCAATCATGTAATAAATATTATGTACATATACAGAAATCTCTGTCACGGCTGGTAAGACAAATTTTGAAAATAATTAAATGTGAATTAACATATGGAAAAAAACTGTTCACTGAATTTGATTGTAGTACAAAAGCTCACCATACTAAATTTAGAAAGTGTATATATGTTTGTTAAGGTCTACTGATCAAATATTGTGCTGCTATCTACTTGCATGGAACTAGTTAACCTATTACAAACGTAGATGTTGGTGGGATTATTTTCACTGTGTCAGACCAAGTGATGTAACCATACTTGACTGTTATAGACTGGTATACCTACCTGTATGAAATGGTACCAGTATCTGCATCTTATAAATTGCATGGCATTTTTCGAAAAAAAATATAATGCACATCATATCCTTAACAATGATTGTAGATAAAAAGTAGAAGTGATTGCTTTCTGACATAGAAGCTTGCTAAAAGTTAGATAGCTTATTTTTTGCTGTGTATTCCATACTGATGTGTAGATGTATTTTGTATGTTTTGAAGAAGATATAGGTGTGGATAATTCCATTGATCTGGTATATATGATGAATTTTTGTCAGAGATACCGAAAATTTTTGTATCAAAATAATATTTGTCAAATCTTCACTACGGGATTGATCTGTAGTTATGGAATTGAACATCCTCACAGGAGATAGAGTTACATGATGTGATTTTCATTTAAAATGACATTTTAATAAAATTTTGTTTGGGTGATCTGTAGTCACGTCATTTACGTCCAGTTATCCTTTGTATCAACACTCTGTTTTGTAACTGTGGAGTTTGAACTGTTTGTTGTAGTGTAATTGTGTAGTATTAAAAATACATTCATACATGTCAATAACAAGTTGGTATGCTTTCTTGCATTTTTCTATTTGCACAAACTGTACCTGTGGTAACTAGGTCTGATATAACCATTCTTATTGTGTCGTAAAGTTTAAAAACAAATTGAAAAAAATGATGTCTATGCACTACATTGCCTGAATATCTTATTGACGTCTTTGTTTCCTTTACAATGTATTGATATCAATTATTTTCATGAGTAAATTGATAACTGATCATGGCTTGCATCTAAATTTGTTACAACAATTAAATGTAAATTTTATGTTCTGATTCAATTTTTTTTGAAATGTTTTAGCTATTTTGTTTAATTTCATCTCTAATCTATCTGTTTTAAATAGGAGTCTGAGTCAACAACAGTTGATGAGAGATCAGCTACAGACTTAGGAGACCAGCCATCAGGTAGATATACTAAACAACTTACGATCCCTTACACTATCTCCCGTTTTTTGTATTTTTCTGCCTTTTCCCCCGCTGTTTAGATTTATCATTGTTTGTTCATCACATATATATGCACATTGCGTAAAATAGATTTTTTTGTAATAGAAAGTGATTTTTTGTTTAAAAGGTTTGAATCATCCCAAACTTATACAATTCAATATAAATGTATAACATGATTATTTCAGAATGTTGAAGGCAATATTTTGAGTATTATGTAGGGAAATTCATACTGATTATTTGTATTGTTGTTGTAATTGCAATAGATTTTGAATGATTTTCTTATTTTGATTATTTCATTTTCTTCCTAACTTTTAACTGCTGTATGTTTACACCTCTACTTTGGTGACTAAATAAAATTTGTGAATTTTGATAGCAAATCAGAACTCATTTGTTCAAAGCTGATTAAAACCAAACTGGTTTATGATTGTTCAAATTGAATGTGAATTATACTGAAATGAAGATTTGAACATTTGGTCAGAAAAACGTAACTCACTAAGGAACTTTATCAAAAAATAAAAATCATTTGTTCACAGATGATGAAGCTTTGAACAATAAGGGTGTGGTTGTTAATTGATTCAGTGTCTGGCTAGTGGTACTAATTATTGGCATATATATTCATTTTACTATTAGTGCTAACATATTCCTCCTCAAATATTAGACTTTTATATTCCAAATAGAATTTTTTTTTTCAAAACATTGTTCCAAATAATAATGCCAAATTCTGATAAAGATACATACACTTGTATACAGTAAAATCAGTTATTGTCACTTCTGTTATTGCCTCTTATTGCTTAATATCATGTTTTCTCATAACACTTTTTTTTGGTGATGTAAACACTGTATGTATTCACAGGTTTCTTTATTGGCACAGTAGCCGTATACTTTTAAAACATTCAAACAAAAGGAATTTTGAATTGGTTTATTATTTTGTATGCTGGATAGATGTTTTGGTAAGCACAGAGAAAAGATATTTTGAATCCCAAAAGGAAAGGAAATGTTTTGTTGTCTAATTTTTTTGTCTGCTGGTAAGGTGTTTTGGTGAGCACAAAATTCTCTGCTGTTCAGAAAAAGAAAATATGCTTCAATGTTTTGAATTAAAGAAAAAATGAAAATAAAACCAGAAAAGCTTTACAATATTGTGCTAATGTGTAAATACCGCTGGACTGATCACTTATCCCTGTGGTGACACTGTTATATATTGTGACTGCACTAACACATGTGTACCCATTACCATGCTTTGTCCAGGAATTGAGATTTGTGTTCGAGCACCAACAGGGGAGGGAACTCTTGAGTACATAACCCACCACGCTGGAGGTATATGGGCACGATTTTATGTGTGGAAATCTCTCCTTCTTTCTGACTAGTACTAACTGTCTATATATACTCTCCCATATAGTATTACTTCTTTAATAGTATGTATATATCACTGCATGTTAGACCCAATCTTAGTTATTAGGTCTTGTATAATTAGAAATATGCATGTGTAGGATATTTTCACACAGTTAAAGCATACCATCAAAAAAATGATGTCCACAACATTCCACACCAGAAACAATATATCATATATTCAAGATCCTATTGGAGTGATCAAAACAGGAAATTTAAAACGTCCATATGCAGTAGTTGTATTACATATAAATACCGTAGTGATTACATGGTTTGTTTAGCTGTGGGTATATTCTATCTATTGGCTGTTAGTTAAGCTGTATATTGCATATTTCTAGTTATATGGTTTAATTTATGCTGGCTCAGTTAAACAACATTTTCTCCATACATATGTTCCCAAAATGCCTTTCTGATTAAAATTTTTTGCGTGACATCTGATGGCAGTATACCAGCTAGGTTTTAACATCTATGTGTTCTGTACCTGATAATCTGTCAAACTTGAGCCACCCAGACATGCATAGTGAAACCTACTTGTCTGATCACTGTGTAAAGTGACATCCTATATAACAAACTTCTTGCTGTAAATGTTGTCATCCTTCTAGTGAATATACAGATGTTCTGTATATCTGACTGATATCGTTTGTCAGGTGTGATATTAAACATGGTTAACATACCATTAAATATAGTATCAATAAATATGTTGTTGGATCTGAATCAGAACTCTAAATCTTAATAGGGAATTACATCAGGAAAATGGTGTTCAGTAATGGTTAGATAGTAAATAAAATTGAGACTGAACTGGCCCTGGTAACTGAGCTATGTATAGTCCTTCCCATCATATCCATTGTATGCTCTTCTCTCTGCTTGTCTGCAATCCAGCAGATTATTTTTTTCAGAATCAGCTGAAATAACTGATTTTTTTCAATGATCACAAAAGCATGATTTCATAGCTCATCTCCTTATCCATTAAAGCTTGGTATGAAAAAGTTAACTTCACGAAACATGTGAAGCAATATCTGTTGTGTTCCAACATGAATTGAACAAGTGACTTCCTCCAACCCCAATCCCCCCTCCCAAAAAAAACAAAAAGAAAAATGACGGATGATCATTTGTCGTTGTTTGTTTGGTCCCTTGAGCAAGTTATATTTCTTAAATCTATTATCATTTATAACTTCATCCCATGTTTAACCGCTGTCCTGTCTAGATATGACCTTTCATAATTTTCAAATTGAAGATCATATACTAGTAATGATTTTGATAAAACTGGAATTTCCCTCAAATTAAGCTATTCATTGGTTCATAAAGGTTGGTTGTGGTGCATGTCAGCTACTGATAGAACTGCATGATCTTTTTTATTACAGTATACCTATGGTGATGGTTTACATAGATGCTGTAATCTTTCTTATATCATGTAGAATTTAGAAATAAGGAAAACATACATACATTTTTTCTCTCTCTATATTGGTAGCCAGGCGACAGGTTTACTCAAACAGATAATAACAAACCATAGGCAGAAGGTAGATTGTGCTGATCAAGTAAAAACAGTCAAAATAGATCGATCTAAATATCATAGTTCTGTTGTAAGTCTCAGTCAGGATCCTGGCTTGTTTTATGGTTGACTCGAACCCATAATTCTTGAACTTTTACTTCAATTCTTTATAGCACTGTTTTTCAGTGAGCATTGTAAGGATCTTTCAGTATTAAACTCTGTTCTCCATGGTGCCCTGAACTGTGTATTACTCTTTGGATCTGATTGGTAACAAAGATGTCCAAAAGTCAGTGTTTTTGAGTTTTCAGGTTTAAAATTTAGCATACAAAGGGAAAGAAGAGATAAGAAAGGGTATTTGTATAGAAGATCATAACTATGATATTGAGTGACAAGATCCATCTGGGATCACTTCTTGTTCTTGACAAGTATTCAAAATTCTTTTACAAGGTTCAATATTAATAACTATCATTAAGGTAATCCTTTACTAACACAACATGAAGATTGTTTTAACTAGTACATTGTACTTTACTAAACTTATGTTATCATCATGTTTTAACTAGTACTTTACTAAACTTATGTTATCATCATGTTTTAACTAGTACTTTACTAAACTTATGTTATCATCATGTTTTAACTAGTACTTTACTAAACTTATGTTATCATCATGTTTTAACTAGTACTTTACTAAACTTATGTTATCATCATGTTTTAACTAGTACTTTACTAAACTTATGTTATCATCATGTTTTAACTAGTACTTTACTAAACTTATGTTATCATCATGTTTTAACTAGTACTTTACTAAACTTATGTTATCATCATGTTTTAACTAGTACTTTACTAAACTTATGTTATCATCACAGCACCAACTGACCTTGATGCATCTGCAGCAAGCTTGGGTGACAAACCAACAGAACCTCCATCAGAAGAACCAGTTGTTACAGAGGGTGATGCTGCTGCAGAACCAACTGAAACAGCACCAGGTGCGGAGCCATCTGCCTCTACCGAACAGGTTGATGCAACCAAGAAAGCCAAGAAGCCAAAAGAGAAGGCAGCCCCAAAACCAGTGGTGAGAAATAGTGTAGAAAGTCTATCCTCAGTTCTTCAATCTTGAAAAGATCCTCTAACTTTGTAAATGCAATTTTAAATCAATTTTATAATCTTTTGTGAGTTTTGATTCCTGTCATAGCACGTAGGTGACTTGCAATGTAAATAAGGGATATTTCATAGTGTGCCAATACTATTTACATACTGTGAAATTATTGATTTTTTTGAGAAATTAATTTTGTTGATTTTATTGAGCTATATTTATCCATGAATTCAAATGTCCACAAAATGGTATTTTTTTGAAAACCGTGAAATTGAGCCCCGTGAAAAGATTGATTTTAGAGTACATGTATATATCCTGGATCTTTGTATGTTTTACTAGTCAGCTGTACTTTGTATAACCTGTGCTCCCTCCAACCTGTTATTTCATATGTAACTAAATCAATTTTTTTTTTAAAAAAAAATTATGAAATAAAATTCTTAAATTGATTTTATTTGCTATTACAGCCAACAAATCGTTCCAAACTTGGAGCGAAGGCATTGAGGTATCTGAAGAGAGGTGCCCCAATAGATGATCAAATCATAGTGGATATTTTGGTTGACAAAATCAGGTAACAAGAATGACTACACATTTCCAGAAAAAATTATGTCATCTTTACAAAATCACAAATCAGAGGTCCTATTGTGAATATTAGCCTGTCACTGTTTTAGAATTCTCCTCTATGGTGAGCAAAATTACATGATAAACTAATACAAGAAATCATGTACCACACTTCCATCTGTAAATCGTTAAAAGTGAATTATAAAGGGAAAGTTTTTGTTCATCAGTTTTACACATTAGAGTTGTATCTAATTATGTCAAGGTATTAAATCTGTTTCCAAATACTACCATACATGTGAATAAATCTAGATAATAGTTCTTTTAACAAAACATGTTTTGTATTTTCTTGACTTGGATCTAAAGATTCATTCCCTGTTTAACACAAGATGAATTCTTTGTAGGAGTATAAATTCATCAACACTATGAAAATTTTGATGTGAAGAATCTAGTGTAATATTGTATGTCACTGTATGAATATTATAGATACAAAAAATGGTCTTTGTCTTTTTATTGATAATGTCAAAGAAAAGTTTGGAGAATGTTGTTTGATGGACATTAATTGGGAAATGATCCATTTAGTATATACATTTTATCATATAATGTAAACATTGGTTATGGCAGAAACATTCCAGAAGGTACAGGCTGGGTACTGGATGGCTTCCCTGCCAACTACAACCAGGCTAAGGTGCTGGAGAAGGCACTCACTGGATTTGCTGCTGGCCAGGAGAAAGAAAAGAAGCAAGGCAAGCAAAAACGTTCAAGTCTTGTTCCAGACCCTCGACCTGCTCCGCCACCACCAGAACCCGCAAGTGGAATTGATGTGGTGATACAGTTTGACATCACTGATGAGCTTTGTCTCAAGAGGGCAGCTGGAAGATCTTGTAAGTAGAATCATTTTCATATTCTTAAAGAAATAGTTGAAGGGATAAGATATGTATTTAGAAGTTTTTGCTGCTGTTCAACTTTGACCCCTTTGCCCATTTGCCACAAAGACAATAACAAAGGATTAAAGAACATTGCTGAAGCCAAAACATTTTCTTTCTTGTATTTTAGGGTTTCTATAACATAAAGAAAAATTGATAGGAAAATATTCTTTCATGGGGATACCTTTCTAACATTTATACAGCTATGTAGACTTTAACAAGCATCATTTCTTTGTCTGGGACAGACTTGTACTCCTAACCATGTGAACAGTATTAATTTTAATCTTGTAACAACTACTTTCTGCTGATTCTCATTAACTATTGGCTATTTTGTCACTGAGAACTATTTTGGTGTTTAGATGCGCCTCAATCTGACGTGAAGTACCACCAGGAGTTTAACCCCCCACCAGAGGGGAGTGCCACAGGAGTAGGCAAACAAGAACAGGTGGTAGCAATAGAAGACCAAGCCCATGATCAGGAACAAATCCAGCACAGGTATAATTATATCATTTCTATAATGAAACATCATTTACACCTATATCATAGAACATCTATTCTGAAAAAATGTTTCTAACACAAATGAAAATTTTCGAAGTTGAAATTACACAAGACTTGTCTTTTTAGAATCACTCGTTTCCTGGATGCCTGGCCCAAACTGGAGAAATGGTATGTAAAGTTTGGTACCTTGACAAAGGTAGATGCGTCTCAAGGTGCTCACTCAGTGTATCTGGAGGTAGAGAAGATCCTTGAGGACACAATGAACAGGGTAGGTTACTCTGTTTAAACCTTTCTCTTAGATTTTTTTTTCATTTTATTCTGCCTTGTAGTTTTTCATGTTGCTATATTTTAGGTTACGTCCCCTTCGGTACTATGATAGCTCAATTTTTTCTCGTTTTTAGCTACAAGGCATAAAGGACCCAGAGAGCTCAGCTGCACCTGCTGAAATCATGGAGCCTGTTGAGGTTAAGGAGGAACCAGTGAGTAGAGAAAAAAATTTAATGGGGTAAAAAAATGCTGAAATGAATTCTGAATATCTAGATTATATGGTTGAAGAATTTACAAAGAACAGGAGAGCATTTTCATAAAGGAGATGGTTTTCTTATAGAATGTATTATTAACAGTCAAACATTTTAACAAGAGAATTTGGCTATTTAACAAAGGTATTCATAGTATGATTTATTTTTTTTTCTCCAAAGACATTTTAAGAGAAGGTGACCCAGATACTTACAACAAATATTTATTTTGTGGGAATGTGCTTCAGTTGACATTCATAATGTCATATTTTTTTCTATCTATATTTCTCAGCCACCACCACCACCAGAACCTCCCAAGGAAGAAGTTAAGGAGGAAGTGAGACCTTCCTCAAGGAAAGGTAATCAGAGAACTTGATTCTTCATTAGAATTATTTCGCTGCATCTGATGAAAATCCAATAATACCACCTTATCTCGTCATACATCTTGTAATTATCCTTCTTTCCTCTACATTATAGGATCAGGAAAGAAATCAGGGTCACGACCTTCATCAAAAGAATCAAGGAGCAAATCACCCAAAGACAAAAAGAGTGCCTCTCCTAAACGAGGAAGTGGCAAGAAATCAGAAAATGGAAGTGCCAAGAAAGGCAGCAGGGGTTAGTTTTCATATTAACTTTATTACTCTTTGTCACAATCTCTTTAGCTTCCAGTTTTGGTTAATTACTAGTTTCATCTGTTTATTAAGGATAACAAAGTATTAAGATCGAATTATGAAATGTATCACATTATAACCACATGTCTTTAAATGCAGGGATAGTTCAGGGAGCTAAGAACTATAGGCCTTTTTCAACATTCTGTTAAATGTCAAAAATAAGGCAGACCATCATATATAGTATTGAAAGAAAATGGAAAAATGAGTATTTGATCAATTTTGATTGGTCCAGGGCCCCTTGGCCCCCTCCAGGATACTCTTTGATATGTATTAGAGCTAGTATCATTCAAAATGAATAAACGTTACAAGAAGGGCATTGTATTTGAAGTACAAAAATAAAAGAATGACAATAAATCAATAAATTTCTTCAGGATCATCACCTAAATCTAGGACAAAATCAGGAAAGAAGGGCAAGACTCCTGAACCTGAACCAGAGCCAGAACCAGAAGAACCCAAAGGACCTCCACCCCCAGAACCAGGTTCAGAAGAGTGGGAATTTGTCAACCTCAAATTGGAAGATGTAAGTAAAGTGCCCCTGGAAGTTTGTACTGTAGTGTGGTATGATGACACTGGGCGAGTCAAAAGAAAACAGTTTAATGAGGGTCTCTTGTTATAAACTACCATAAAGATATCATATCTATTTGTTGATAAGCCCATGTCTGGTAGAATAAGCCCTCCAATATATATTGATTGAATAACAGACAAATGCTATTTCATATTACTAAAAGAAGCATTGCTCCTGATTTTAAGGGGAGATTTTATGGTGACAGGCTTGGCTTATTTCAGGATAAATATGGTAACACGTCTCCAGAAATCACCCATCAGATCAATATAGAATATCTGATCCTGGGCTTATTTCAGGATAAATATGGTAACATATTTGTCTCCATAAATCATCCGTTGAATCAGTATTGAATATCTGATCCTGGGCTTATTTCAGGATAAATACTGTAAATGTTTTTCTCCATAAATCACCTATTCAAACAATACAGAACATCAAATAATGCATTTAATTTAAAACACTACATAACAAGATTGTCATAATAAATACATTTGGCTCTTCTTTGGGGCTACTCACCATGTGTATACCTTACAAAAACATTCACATAACACATTAACTTCCTAATAATTTAACCTGATCCGAAACTTAAATGATAACATGTTATTATCCGATTGAACATGTAAAATTTAGTTATTATCTAAATGGGGAAAAGAATTTCCTGAAATTCTAATGGCCTTAATCAAAATGTAACCTGGAACAGGTTATGAGACCAAACCCTGCCACAGGGTAGGATCTTAATCAACTATGTAACCTGGAACAGGTTATGGTGCAAGCCCCTGGAACAGGGTAAAACCTTAATCAACAACTTAACCTGGAACAGGTTATGGGACCAACCCTGGAACAGGGTAAAATCTTAATCAACCACATATCCTGGAACAGGTTATGGGACATAAAATCTTAATCAACCACATATCCTGGAACAGGTTATGAGACCGAACCCTGGAACAGGGTAAACTCTTAATCTACGTTGTAACCTGGAACAGGTTATGAGACCGAACCCTGGAACAGGGTAAACTGTTAATCTACGTTGTAACCTGGAACAGGTTATGAGACCGAACCCTGGAACAGGGTAAATTCTTAATCTACGATGTAACCTGGAACAAGTTATGGTACAAGACCCTGGAACAGGGTAAAATCTTAATCAACTATTTAATCTGGAAAAGGTTATGGGACCAAACCCTGGAACAGGGTAATATCTTAATCAACTATTTAACCTGGAACAGGTTATGGGACCAAACCCTGGAACAGGGTAATATCTTAATCAACCACATATCCTGGAACAGGTTATGGGATCAAACGTTGGAACAGGAAAAATCTTAATCAACCATTTAACCTGGAACAGGTTATGGGACCAACCCTGGAACAGGGTAAAATCTTAATCAACCACATATCCTGGAACAGGTTATGAGACCGAACCCTGGAACAGGGTAAACTCTTAATCTACGATATAACCTGGATATAACCTGGAACAGGTTATCCGAAAGCTGACTTTCCTGGGCTACCCAACCCTTCAGAAGCACCCAGCAGGGATGAGACCGAACCCTGGAACAGGGTAAATTCTTAATCTACGATGTAACCTGGAACAAGTTATGGTACAAGACCCTGGAACAGGGTAAAATCTTAATCAACTATTTAACCTGGAACAGGTTATGGGACCAAACCCTGGAACAGGATAAACTCTGAATCAACAATGTAACTTTGACTAGGTAAGTGACTAACAAACCCTGAAACAGGATAAATTTTTTAAACAACCCTGTTACGTTGAACAAATGTAAGTGACTAAATCCTGAAACAGGGTATAAAACTTAAACAATGTAACCTATAAGCAGCTTATATGACTAAAATAATACATAATTAAATTTGTAACATACCAGGTAAACACTCACACAAATACATATGCAAAAAAGATTGGGAATAGCCATCAACAAAAACATGATGAGTAGCCCAAATACATGTTCTTAACAAAATGTAAAATTAAAACAATGGCTTTAAAAATACTAAGAAATATATACAAAGCAAGGGTGATGTACGGGGATGGTGGGTGGGAAAGTTTTATAACTGTCCCATGCCACTAAAAACCTGCCCACGTGCTGCTTCTCTCTACACTTTCAACACTTTTCTCTCTCTTACAAGCAACTGCTCTCATTGGTTGATTCTGATCACGTGAACTTTTACATCATACTAAATTTAGACACCCTACATAAATGTAAACAAACTAATATCTACCGTCAGTAATAAGTCTGTACTAATAACCTACATCAATTTATAACCTATACACCCATGCTTACACACACCAGCCAGCAAATAAGGATGACGATATGTTGTGTATAAACTCAAATTAAATAAATTTCCATTTTATACACAACATAAGAAACGCCATAGTTAGGGTTTACATACTATTTATTATTTAAAACACTACATAACAAGATTGTCATAATAAATACATTTGGCTCTTCTTTGGGGCTACTCACCATGTGTATACCTTACAAAAACATTCACATAACACATTAACTTCCTAATAATTTAACCTGATCCGAAACTTAAATGATAACATGTTATTATCCGATTGAACATGTAAAATTTAGTTATTATCTAAATGGGGAAAAGAATTTCCTGAAATTCTAATGGCCAAACGAATGAATTTTTGCTATGTGTACAGCAACAATGAGTGAGAGCCCCAAGAAGATAATAACGATAAGATGTATAAAAAATAATACTTTGAAAGACAGATACCTTCAGAGGACCTAATGTTTACACATGTTTCTCTGAGCCTGACTAACGACATTTTGAGATACTCTTATATACCTAGTGTAACAGTCAGAAGACCAACGTCCTAAAGTCTGAATCACATGATCTTCTATACCAGCGGCAGCAGCGGTAGTTGCTGCCCCTATCCTAAATGAATGGCCACTGTAAGGTTTGTCTCCAAGTCCTAACCTGTCCATAATTTGTTGAAGATAAGACAGAAATTTATCTCGGGATAAGGCCTCAGAACTATATCTGTCCTGAAACAGAGGAGAATCGGGAGTAGCCCCTGCACCAAGTCTAAAATTGTAAAGCTGATCCATCGTCATAACTGGACGAACCACATCATTTTCATGGATATTAATATGAACACCTTGTTGGAACACATCACATTTGGATTTCCTCAACATAAAAGTATAACAAGATCTATCTGGCGCTATACTGATGTCTTTCATGTATACACAACCTTGGTCATCGACTTTAGACCGTACTGTAAATTCACCGCAGCGAAGGAAACCGAAAAAAGCCATCTGACACATACATTGTAATTGTAAATCCATAAAAGCTGAGAAAACACTACCGTTCAAGAGTGAACAAATCCTTTCAAGTATATCAAATGTTATGGGCAGCCGTTTTGGTAATGACTGCTTGGACTTTTTCTTAATACCTCTCATAATATAAGCTAACCTAGAAGAATGACTTATCATATCACTGTGTCCTGCCTTAATATAAAAGTACCGAATTCCAGCCAGATACACCTGAATGGTTGCTGCACTCAGTTTTAACATCTGATGGCAATGAGTTACAAAGTACACTAACACCTCCTCAGAAATCTGAGGTAAAGCACCAGTGAATGTCACACCAAACATAACAGCAAAGGACAAGAAACACTGAAGACCAGACGAGTAAGCTGTCCTGGTATTTTTGTTGATGGATGCTTCCCATAATTTGTCCACTGCCTGTCCTAACACAACATCAAGTCGCTCATGGGTAGGCATGCGGTTGGTGTTGGATCCGCATTGGGTGCTAATTTCCGAAATCTCTGCATCTGGTGTGACCTCCAGCCACACTTCATCCCAGATAGACAGACTGTCCTCTGGATTCTTGGATTTTTGTTCCTCAGGCTTCTGTTCATGCATTGCAAAAAAAGCAAGTGGCATGGCCAGAGTGGCGTGTCTCTTTAAAATATCTGGACTGTGTTGGCTCATGGAATGAAGTGTTAATCCACATGCCAATCTTGCTGACTCCTCTTCCTTTTCTAGGTACCAAGACCGTAGTCTGGAAATAAGTTTCTCTACACTGCTGTCCTTGGCAACCTTGACTAAATATCCTAATGCTGATGCGTATGCTTTCTTCACAGATAAATTACGGTCATTTATACCCGTCAAAAAATAAATTTCCATATATGCTAATGAATACATAACTTGATTCATAATTTTTTGTCCACAGGAGATTGCCACTATCCTTGCTAATTACTGGGAGTCTACAGAACAGACTTATGTCAAAAATTCCAAACATGTATTCCGTAAAGAGAGGGAGGAACGAGAAAATATTTATAGATATTTCCATCAAATTAGGTAAGTAATAAGTAATGATGATTAAGTTAATCATATAATTGGCAGTAGATATTTTTGAAAAGTTTACTGTTTATATAAAGGTGAAGATAAGTTTTCATCACAACCTATATCTAAGTGAATGATTTGAAATATATTAAGAAGTAGATCATAACTTTGAAATCCCCTCCAGAAAATCAAATCAACTGCTGATATGTTGGTTTAGATATTCAGACAAAAAGATTAAATTGGTCTTTAGATACATATATCATCTATCATTGAATTTTTTGCATCATATTCATTGTAAGTCATGAGGATAGAGATATTGTGGCATCCCCTTGGGCAGCATTTTGTGAACTTTTCTATTTCAAGTCAGCAATGAGTTTTCCCTTCTTCATATTTCTGTCTACTCATTGTTTTAATTTCATGTGTATTGTAGGAAAGATTTCTTGGCCTTCCTGCGGAGACCTGATAACAAACAGGTGTATGAGGCGCAGTGGCAGAAAGTAGGTTCATAAATCATACGATCTTCAACATACTCTTCTATGTAGAAAATCTGGATTTTAATTTTTGTTTGAAAATTAGTCCCAAAATAAGAACAATTTTTGACATGTGCTGTGGGTTTATCATGCTGTATATGTCATTGAACACAAGTTCTATCTATTAAATAGAATATGATATGTTAGTACTAAATAAGTGTTACCCATTGTATTATACTCAAGTTTTCAGCAAATATTCAACAAATAAATAAGGTGTGTTGATTTGATTGAAAAAAACTTAATGGCTAGGTGTACTAATATATGAAACCTATGAATCTTGGTCATAAAATTGCATGATATGTTTTTGGTACACAGGAATATAATGAGGTACCAGATGATATGAGAGATGATGAGGAGACAAAGACAGAATTACACCAGCGTGTAGATGACCTTCGTGAGGACCTCTGGTCGATCTGTGATGCCCGTAAAGCACAGTCAGAAGAAGAACGTGAGAACATCATCAGTGATGGTTGGCTGGATGACCGTCTGGGCGTGCTCAGTAACTACTACCTGACACAGATGCAGGCTGAGGTTGACAGGTACCAGGACACTGTTCGAGTGATGAAAGATTATTACCGTGGCATGGAAGGAACCATTCCTGATGAACTCAACGCTAACTACAGCAGGATACCCCTCATAGAGGTCAGTGTTACATTTGTTACAATACAAAGAGCAGAGAAGATAAGGATCATATGATTTTTTTTCAGTCATTTTTGTGTCGCCTTATTGAAGAGATTTACACATGTTCGTTTTCTTCTAGATGTCGTATTCCTAAGAAAGTGTAAACACTAAGCTTATTTGGTATTATGTTGAACCATAGAATGTACAGTTAGGTTAGGATATAAAGAGAAATTAGGATTACTTAAGTTAATTTTGGGGTGAAAAAAAACCATATTAAATTTAGGTAGATTTCCAGAATTGGAAAAGCCTTGAATGATATGTAAACACCTTCAAGGTACTTCCTGAATTTGTATGTCTTGAGTCTTAGCTGAATTGTATAGCCAGTATTGTTTTATATGAATTATATAACTAGGACGTAGGAGAATTATATAACTAGGATGTAGGAGAATTGTATAACTAGGCTATAGGATAATTCTATAACTAGGATGTAGGATAATTATATAACTAGGATGTAGGAGAATTGTATAACTAGGATGTAGGGGTTATGGACATTTCTCTACGAAGATGTTGCCTATTGTTGATACACAGCTGCCAGTAGACCGCCCTGACTCCCCTGACAAGGCTGCCAGTGAAACTACCCCTACCCCTCCAGCCCAGGAGGAGCCACCCCGAACACCCAGATCTGGGGACCGGCCTCGTTCAAGCCGATCCAAGTCACCAAAGGAACGGAAATCAAGAACACCTTCTGGAAAGAAACGTGACAAGAGTAAGGAAAAGAAAACAGAATCTGCTGAGCCTACACCAACTGAAGAGACTGGTCGTAAAAGGTAGAGCCAATAACTCTACACCTAAACAAAAAGCAAAGTTTGGATACATGTACATGTACTAATGACTTTCTTTCTCTTTCATGGAAAAAATCAGATTAAAAATCTCTGACCCTTCAAAAATAAAAAAAGTGGGCTTATTACAAAACCATGAAATAGTATTTACTGGCAATTCTTTATACTGAACAACAGAAGATATGGCTGGTTTTGATAAATACATATCCAGATGATGCATGGAAATTACAAAATTGTCAATTAGTAATATTGATCTCTATTGATAATTTTTTTCTTTCATGGCCTGTGATTAAAAAAACAACTGTGAAAGTGATACATGTAATCAAATTAAAAAAGAAATTTAAAAATCATAACTTCCCTGTATCACTACAGAATTCCACTGGTTCCCCGGCGACCAGTATCACCAGATGCAGATGCCAAGGCTGGAGGAGCCTCGGGTAAGGACAAGAAAGACAAGAAGGGAGGAAAGAAGGATGAAACAAGTGGATCAGAGAGTCCTGCCCCTCCCATGGATCCTGATGAGAAACTCATCTATGATGCTTACCAGACTGGGGTTACAGGCTTGGGTCAGATTGTAAGTGTTGTTAGCCCACAAAAAAACCCCAACTTTTTGGGAGCAACATGGATCATATTCTAGTTCGTTAGGGAAAAGTTTAAGAACACTGACATTGAAACAATAAACTGTAGGTAAAGGTTCCTTCAGGACTGTAATGTATGAAGATTTATATCTACACAGTTATTGGTGCAATACAAAGGACATTTTATCATTTGATTATCCAGGATGTTTCCAAACTGAAAGTACAGCTCTTTGATATACATGTACATGGGGGTAATAAACAGTGATGATAATTTGTATTTTTTTTTCAGCTCCAAGCAGAATATGCTGCCAGAGAGGCTCAAGAGGAGGCAGAGAAGAGGAAAGATGAAGAAAGAGAGCGAGAGAAGCAAGCAGCTGCAGCTGCTGCAACCAAAGCCAAGGGTGCAAAGGATAAGGGAAAGAAGGGCAAGAGTCGCAGCCCCTCACCCAAGAAAAAGAAGGACACGGACTCGCAGGCCACTCCCACACCTTGTATGTCACAGCATTATGGGATATATCAAATGTCAGAGTTCAAATTGTCAATGTGTATTTGTTGTTACATGGCTTAAATTGGAACCTGGTTTGAAAGTTATTATATGAATTATGAACTTTTTATCAGAAAAATTGAATGAATAATTACTCAAATCATTGTATGATGCTACTACTCAGGTATCTGATAATACGTTGGATGTATTTGGCAACAAAATGATAGATAATTCTCTTGAGGAAATATCAGTTATATTTCCACACAAACATGGCTAGGATAGCAGATAGTACTACAAAGTGGTTTCTTTTGGCATGCTTTGTTCAATCTGTGAGCCTGTCTATTGATGTATTTTACAGCGGAAGACCTTAGTGAAGAAGATAAGCAGAAGAAGGAGACAAGGGAGAAGATGAGAGAGGAATACTTCTTTGCTATCCAGGAAGAAGGTTTGATTCATTTAATAAATAAATAAAAGAGCAAAAATCATGAAGATTGAATATTGTCAACTTATTTTATGACTAATTTTGTCTGCTGTCTGAAGTTACTTTCATGGTGTGATTACCTCGTGATGTGGTACATACAAACGACTTACTTAGTTATACATGAAATTCAGTGTGTAGTTGACATGAAAAATATACGGAACTGTCTCATTTTTATTGGATTGCTTAACAAGAATCTTTTTAAATTCTTTAAGATCAGATTAAAAAATTGACCACTCTACATGTACATTGTATATCTCTGTTTGAAATATCTTATGTCATGATTGGCTCTGCTGCTAAATTTTGCAAAGATATATATTGCACATAAATAAAGTGCTGTATTTGTATGTACAGAACAAGCATGTAAGACACGTCTGGAGCTGATCAAAGCACATGCTGTTGGAGTACTACAGGACTTAAAGAGTAAAGCAGACAACAGTTACAAGGATATGAATGACTGGCTCGGTGCCAGGTTCCTTAAAGAGATGGAAAGGTAAGGGGTACAGAATTTCTATTTGATAAAAATACCTGGAATTTGCTTCATCTAAGAACACCTGTTTTATCATTCCATTTGTTAAATCTTGTTGTTCCTGAAAACACACTTTTTATTTTCATTTAGTCATTATATTTACTTTTTATAAAGCTTTTTGACATTGATGCTACCTGGCTGTCACTGAACAATTAATTAAGTTGTACAAATATGAACAATTGGTAAACAATGACCACACTTTGAAGATTAAGAATTGACAATAATAAATCATAAAGTCCATAAATATAATCATCGGTTTTTATATACAAACTTGTCATATGACTCTGAGACTTTTTTTAATGTTTTAGTATTGATCAGATGTCGGAAGTGATGAGAAATGCCATTGAAAACAAACAGAAACTGAAACAGGAACTTGTCCTCAATCAGGAAGACTTCCTCCTTAATGAAGGATTGAAGGTGTTACGGTCACCACTACCTCCCACTCCACCTCCTCCTGTAGAGTTGGCTACGGTGGACACATTTACGGTGGAACAACTCACCAATATGTACAAACAGGTAAGGGAACACCTCACCAATATGTTCAAACAGGTAAGGGAACACCTCACCAATATGTTCAAACAGGTAAGGGAACACCTCACCAATATGTACAAACAGGTAAGGGAACACCTCACCAATATGTACAAACAGGTAAGGGAACACCTCACCGATACGTACAAACAGGTAAGGGAACACCTCACCAATATGTTCAAACAGGTAAGGGAACACCTCACCAATATGTACAAACAGGTAAGGGAACACCTCACCAATATGTACAAACAGGTAAGGGAACACCTCATCAATATGTACAAACAGGTAAGGGAACACCTCACCAATATGTTCAAACAGGTAAGGGAACACCTCACCGATATGTACAAACAGGTAAGGGAACACCTCACCAATATGTACAAACAGGTAAAGGAACACCTCACTAATTTGTAGACACAGGTGTAAGATGTCAGTCACTCGAATAATTGTGTATTGTTTTACCTGAATGGTTAATAAGACAATAAATTTTATCTAATCATACTTTAGTAATAAACTGTTAGGGAATTTTAGATTTCTTTCCTAATATTCAGAAATTTGATCGACATACTTGTACTTTTACAGTTTACTGCCATAGCTCCAACAGGCGTCCTCTCTGCCAGATCATTCACAGAGACGTTTGAGAACATTGTGTCCGTAGCCCATGGAATGGAACAACTCCCTGACATGTGGATGAATATCAGTTCAGGGCAGGTACGACATAAACTTGTGTGACATTAATTGCCTAATGATTTCAGTTAGACTAAGATTTACCATTTAAAACAATTTTCCCTTGATTTATGTTTGTTTTTAATGTATAGAATATATCTTTTAGCATATCTATATGGAATTTTAACATTTTCTGGTGTTATCATTTCTTTGGAAAAATGTTTTTTAATGCTGAGAGTATATTTTAAAACTCATATCTTCGGGATTTTAACAATCTCCTATGCTATCATTTCTTTGGAAAAATGTTTGAGCTTAATAATAAACTTTGTTGACTCGTTTAAATTTCGTCCACTTTCTAGTATTCAAACTACTAATGTATCATTGTTTAGATCCAAGAGATAACATCTGGTCTGTCTGCTGATGGGGAATATGTTGACTGGCGACGGTTCCTCCTGGCCATTGCCCAGCCCATCCCTTACCCAACCCAGTCAGACCTACTAGAAACCATTGCAAAATTCAAAGAGATGGATCAGCGTGGCACAGGCAACGTCACGCGGGAACAATATGACAGAGTAGGTATCAGGGTAAAGAGATATGGGAAAAAATCTTAATAATATTAAAAAAAAAATCAGAAAAATGTTATGAAAGATTTGACGATTGATGTAATTATTGTGGTTGTTAGTATCTGTATGCTTGGTGTTAACATGTAAATTTCAAGACTGAGAACAAGCACTTAGAAATAAAAATTCTGTCTGCAGACTATTTATCTCAGATGTGAAATTATTCACCTCCTCTCTTGTTGCAGAGTGAGATTTGTGACAAGGATACCTAACCTTAACTAAACTTCTCAAACGTTTTATCCTTTACTCTCTTACAGTTGAACCTTTGGTTTGGGAGCCAGCCAGGTGATGATGTCTTCAATAGATTAGCCAATCTTAAGAGATGCCTGTTTGATTTCTTTGCTGATCACAGTCGCAACCCTCCTACACTGGACTATGTCAGCATGGTAAGTTACCAAATTGAGGGGGAAAAAATCTGTTATGGTTGCAGTATTGATATCAAAATAAAATTTACATATTTAAAGTGTTAGCTGCACTAGTGTTAATTCCTTTCACAGGAAATATAAAACCATGATTTCTAAATAAAATGTGTCATTAAAAAGGATACAAATTCCCCAAACAGTCTGTTATGTTGTACTGGGCGGTTTCTAATGCTTATATTGATTTTGCTTCAAATGAAGGAAAGAAGTAAAATACTATGTCTTGCATTCTTGTGTAATTCATAAGTAATTGCTTATTTTTTAAAAAATTTCTCCACAGTTAATGTACTTTGGTGCTTCGTCCCATGCAAACGAGGGATTCTTGCGCTCACTCAGTGTATCAGCAGGCCAGCACATGCCTAGACTGCCAAAACCAGAACCTACGGCTCCCAGTATAGCAGAAAGGTAACAAGACTTTTTCCGATATATTCTAGATATGTTTCTGTTTTACGAATAACTTCCTATTATTCATATCTCGCAGAAACTTCATTTTCAGAAGTACTTTATATGAAACATTGATATTTCAACCTCAGCTTCACATGGATTCATCGTAATCCTCCGTTTCAAAGTGAATTGCTAAAAGTCCAGTTTTACACTTATCAAGGTGTATTATACATGTATCAACTTGCACACATACAATAGTAAATAAGGTCCCTGAATTTCATCTTTGGTTTTGCAGTACACCGGATATTGTGGATGACCCCTCGCCACCCCCTCCCATCCCCACAGATATCCCTGCTGAAGCAATGGATGCCTTAGTTCCTCTTGAGGCTCTGTACCGTGTGTTCCACCATGGGGAGTCAGCCAAGGGTGACAGCCATCGTTTCAGTGTATGTGCTGACCCAGAAGATGCCACGTCTAGGGTAGGTGGTCAAGTGTCAGACTTACTGTTTAAAAACTCACACAAAGGCCCCAGTTTTTCTAAATTTAGCAAATCCCTTCTTTTGGAAAGCATTACAAAATTGAAGGAAAATGTTAAGAATTACCTTTACAAAAGGTGAGGAATGTTCCGGAAACTTGGATTAGACATATATACAACATATTTTCTGATGAGGAAATGAGTTTTAGGCAAACATGGATAATATTATTGTTGGTAAAGGTGAAGTTTAGATATCTCTTTTAATTATCAACACATGAAATTAATGAATTTTATGTATGATATAGAGAGTAAAATCAAACTAGAATGAACACTGATCCAAATACTTTTAAGGTTAATAAACATTTGAGATTGATTGTTTCTACAGGAGAAGCTGTCAAGTGTCTACCAGGAACTTGGAAGTGATAATGCTGAACCTGTCCCCTTTAAGGTTCTAATGGAGCACCCCCTCATTCAAGACATCGTTAATGCCTGTAGCACATTCAAAACACTGGTAGGTATACTAGAAAACCTTGTGATTCTTGTATAACAATAGGTAGAGATATTTTCTATGGGAGTGTTGATTCAGTCACATGTAAGTATGTGAAAGAATTAAAAAAAACTTTGAAAAAAATTGATTGGTTATGTAAAAGCTTATGGTATTTCCTTGTCTTCTTATAAGCTCAGAAAATTTTTATTTTTAGTCTAGAGATAATTTATCATGGATCAATATGGTTAACATTTTAAACTTCTTTAGAAACCCACAATTTTCCTTGTAAAACATCTGTACTACTTATTGACATATTTGCCAAACTTAATGGTAATTCTTTATGAAATTTTGTTTTTTTCAGGATATTAAGGGCATTCTGTCCAACCCCCATCCAGATTTGGATCTCCATAGCACCAAGACTATGGAATAGGAAATCAGACTGGATCAAACTGGGTCATTCAGACCAAATAAATGACATTTGAATATGTGTGAAAAATACCTAGACTTTCACTTGCAATCAAACAACTTCAAGTATGATATTGAACAATGAATTAGTAATGACTTCAATGACTTAATATCAGTAGAAATATTAGATGGAAAAATCCCAGAATTGTTTTCCTGTTCTTCTTTAACAAGTAGTCATAATCTCTTCTAAAACATTAAAGCTGCTTTATTTTTGCAGAATATTCTTCACATGTCATGCAGTAGGATAAATTTTTATCTGCCAACACCTCTGCCTCCATCATTTGTAGATTCACAATAGATACACTGTAAAAACCTTACTGCATTTACATGGTGTGGCCATTGATTGGCTGTGTGTTACTTGTGTCCTGAAGCTGTTCCTGTTGGACACTTCTCACACATACCAGAAGCACTGCATTTTTCTCTATTTAAAGTCCATAAACCGTTTCTTGTAATACCTGGATATTGGTTGTGATCTAATCTAGTTATCTCCCTTTGCCCAGGTACCGTTAGCAAGTTGTGTTTTAGGACAATTTACTATTGTATATAATTTATATTATTAATATTTTAGTTAGAATTCTTTTGCTTTTGCATAAGTGTGGTAACTTTCAGTAGTTTTTTTATTTTAACATCATCATTAAGTGGACAGAGTGCTAACATATTGGTTAAAAAATACGAAGGCTTCAAATACAGCTGCTCTCAGCATAATTTATATAATTTCTGTGAGGAATTTATTTTTAAACTTTTTCATTTTCTGTCTGCTAAAGTAACATTTCATACATCATGTATATATATCATTAGTATATATTTCCATCCAGAGATGCTATTTATAAATTGATTTGTACTTGTAATAAGTTTTGACTGTGATAAATAGTGTTTTCACTAAAAAAAAGTCTATCATTTTATCTCTTTTGAGATTGGAAATAAATGTGATGTTAATATTGATATTTTAAAGGAAAAAAAATTGTTATTGAATAAATCAAGTAAAAATCAATTTCGTTTTTAAAGTTTTTATTGGTACAAGGAAGTTGGTGGTTGGGTGGCACAATGGTAATGCATTCACCTTTCATCTGGGCGTCTGGGGTTTGATTCCCGAAATGGATGTGAAAAAGTATGAAGTCACCTGTCTTACCATGTGGGTTTTCCTTAAGCACTCCAGTTTCCTTCCACAGTAAGACCCTTTTTGTATTTCTATCCGGGTCAACAAGAGTGATTAATGTAAGTTAGATTAACTTGTTTTGCAATTGTTGTAAAATAAAGGGTATTTTTCTCACTGTACTTTATATGATTTAGATATTATAATCATATAGGACATTGTGATGGATTTTTTTCCTTTAAAAATCCTAAATTTCTCATAGCACAATACCTTACTTCAAACATGTAGCTTATAAGGTTATTGCAAGATGGTGTAATGTCAGAGAGAACCAAAGTATGATAGTACTGGAGTAGGGTCTCGTCTGCAATTCAGATAGTATAGTGATAATATGTAAGGGTGTCCTTCAGGAAACGTATGAGGAAATGAGGAGTGGTAGTGAGCCACAAAAAGTTAGGATTAGAGACCTTGTCAGTGGTTTTGCCTGATGAAGTTGTAGTAGTCTTGGATAGTGTGTGATATGGTGGTAACACACTTGCCAAATTCACATTGCATACTTCAGTCTGGGCCAACAAGAGGGGTTAATATCACCTAACAGCTTGTCCTGCTATTGTCTGTTATGAAATAAAACATAAATTTACAGGACTTAGGTCTTGAAACCTTTACTACTATCATATAATGATGAGTTATATCATGAGTTAAATTTAAAATAAGATGCAAAAAAGAACAAAGTAACATGATGACACAGCCTTTCAAGAAGTTCAAGAATCTCTGCATAGAGTAGGTCAAACCTAATTTCAGTTCAGACAATGCTATTCTTAAAAACTAACAGGTACCTCAAATAGCACATGGCAATTGCAAGTATATCTGAGTAGTGTAAATGTGATATCCCCCATAGCACAAACAGTGTCACAATAGATCATGATCCTCTCCTCTTGCTTTTGTTATGATATATCCACCAGAAAAATGCATGTGAAAAAAATCTTGAATTTAAATTGAAAGACAAATATCACAGAAAATTGGAATGATGACAAATGACTATTTAATTGAGTTAATAAATATCATGTACAATCAAGATGTTATTTTTGTGAATGGCAGCACTTTTAAAGTTTGTTTGTAAAGTTTGATGTCAGTGACAGGTGTGGAATGACTCTGGTCCTCGTCAACAAAACAGGTTAGGGGATACATGTCTGATGGCTGCTCCTTCTGACCAGCAACAGTTGTAGATGACGATGGCTGGTCCTCAGTCTTCCCAACAATCTTATAAAGAAAGACCCTTCATCAGCCCAATACTCAATACAGAGACAGGAGATCTCCAGACAAGATTAACGTTATAAAAACAACAAGGGGCAATAACTCTTCGAAGTATAGTTGAATCAAACGCACATTTAAGATAGAAATTCATATCATGGTGATTAATCCCACTAACTTTGAAAGTGATCAGTTGAACACTATGGGAGGAGATCTCTGAACATATAACAGTTTACAATGTACAAACAACAACATACCATAACACATATTGTTAATTTTTGAGTGGCGTATACAAATCACAATTTTCAAATAGACGGAAGCTATTCCAATCAGAAGAAAGAGTCTAATGAGCCATTAAAAATTGCTTACCTGAAAACTGATCTTTCTGTGCCTGCCTTTCTCATACTGTAAATACCAATCCTTCAATATATCTAATGTCAAGGTGGGTAGTATGTTGATCTGAAACAAAGTTGACAGTAAATGTACATATTTCAGACTGAGATGAGCATATACACATCTTCATCACTGAAATTTCTCACAAATGCATCTTGCAGGGGATGATTATTAATAATAATGCCATTCAAACTGGATTACAAGATTCGTCGAAGTGCTTCTCAGTTATGATTTTAAAAATACCAGCATTTCTTTAGTTTCACTATTTTTCCCCTGAAGAATTGTGATTTTTTTTCCAAGGAAGGTAATATTTATATTCAGAGCCGGAGCAAAATCTCTTTTCTGACAGAAAACTTGTTTTATCCCAGAGTCAGGGTCTTTTTATTTATTTAATAAAAATTATATCGAAATATTTAGAATGCATCATACTGCATAAGAAAATCTCAACCACTTTCTTCAAATTCCTGAAATTTTCCACTTATTTTCATGAACAAACAATATCGGGAACATTCTACTTCAGAAATCATGATGTGTTGCTGGTACAAGTACATATGTCCTTTTTTATCATTATTTCTCTGTTTTCTTTTTGAACAAACAGAACTATGTAATCCTAAATTCCCCAATTTCTGAAAAATTAAAATTCTTCATTTCATAAATGAAAGTTCATAACTAAATATAGTGAGGTACTTGATTTAAATTCAGAACATGACACTCTACATTCCTAAAAAGTATTCACATTCAAAAATTTGGCAATCAAAGACTATATAGAAATAACACACATATAGACTTGATGATAATACAAGGAACAAAAGGGTTATAACTCTGCCTGTACAAATATATAAAGCCTGGCCCCACTTGTATAAAACATCTCAACTTGAGATTTCCTCAAGTCGAGATTTTCCTCAGCTGATATCTCCTCAAAAACGGTTTGTATAAAATTTTCTCAAGGAACAGGAGGAAGTCATCGGCTAGGATGTCCTGAAATTCCTTGAGGAATTTTCACACAAGATATTTTCAAGGAGATATTAGCTGAGGAAAATCTGGGCTTGAGGAAATCTCAAGTTGAGATGTTTTATACAAGTGGGGCCTGATCTTAACAAGCAATACTTCATCCTCCAAAAAAGTTACACTGGTAGGTAAGATTATACAAGTATACTATACAGATAAGTCAGTAGAAAGTGAAAGTATAGTTTTCTCTGATAACAAACATTGGTACCAAGACAGAAAATCAATATCCTGGAAATCGTATCATGGTCTGTGAGGGATATTGATCGCTGTGAGGTTCAAATATGAGCATGCACATAATTTGTTCCAAGAAAAAGAACATCCAGAGAAAGTGATCTCATGAAAATAAGATATATAGAAATATTTTATTATCCTATATTGTACAAATGGATAGTCCATTGTTATTGGTACATCAGAATTAGAAATGTACAATATTGCATACTTTCCCATCAAAAGTGATTTTGACAAGATCTTTAGTTTTGACGATTACCTCTCGCTCCAGAATATCAAAGATGTAGGTTTGATCATAGATCTCCCTCCAGTGACGACCAGCCTCCTCTCCAAGGTGTGTGTCCTCACAGCGTTTGTTGGCTATCACCGAGTCCACCTAGTGTGTAGACAGATACAATATTATAGACTAAGGTCATAATGCTTAAGAGAAATATAAACCAAAATTGGTCAAGTTCCAATTAGGAATTCTGGACAAAAAGCATTTTTTAAAAGAAAAAGTTGACAGATTGAAGAACACAACATCATGGCATAAGCTCACCAGTCCTATGGAACAAACAACCTCAAAATCCAAGTCAAATAATTATGCTCAGTTGTCATTTGTATTTACAACAGTGGTGAAGTGTGCTATACGAAAGCCTCTGTACTTACATGACAGCAAGCAAATGCTGTGTAATAATCAAGTCTACCCCTATGCATTGCTGTCTTTAAATTATACCAATGTTTTTTTATTGCCCTCCCCTTGACAATAGGTAAAAAGCAATGTATTGGCACCCTGGGCTTAACACACAGTAATAAAGTAACAATGTTAACTTCTGTGCATTAGATAAAAAGACTGTGTAGCTTCATATTTTGTTGATACTGAATAGTCCTTTACTGAGATTTAAAGTAAGTTTACCTTCGAACATAATGTATGTGACAACCAGGAGAGAAATGGTACATTTGACTTCAGTTGACATGAAAGCAGGCCGATACATTACTATAGAGACTGTGACATGAAAGCAGGCTGATACATTACTATAGAGGCTGTGACATGAAAGCAGTCTGATACATTACTATAGAGGCTGTGACATGAAAGCAGGCTGTTACATTACTATAGAGACTGTGACATGAAAGCAGGCTGATACATTACTATAGAGGCTGTGACATGAAAGCAGGCCGATACATTACTATAGAGGCTGTGACATGAAAGCAGGCCGATACATTACTATAGAGACTGTGACATGAAAGCAGGCCGATACATTACTATAGAGACTGTGACATGAAAGCAGGCCGATACATTACTATAGAGACTGTGACATGAAAGCAGGCCGATACATTACTATAGAGACTGTGACATGAAAGCAGGCCGATACATTACTATAGAGACTGTGACATGAAAGCAGGCTGATACATTACTATAGAGGCTGTGACATGAAAGCAGGCCGATACATTACTATAGAGGCTGTGACATGAAAGCAGGCCGATACATTACTATAGAGACTGTGACATGAAAGCAGGCCGATACATTACTATAGAGGCTGTGACATGAAAGCAGGCCGATACATTACTATAGAGGCTGTGACATGAAAGCAGGCCGATACATTACTATAGAGGCTGTGACATGAAAGCAGGCCGATACATTACTATAGAGACTGTGACATGAAAGCATGTTGATACATTACTATAGAGGCTGTGACATGAAAGCAGGCCGATACATTATAGAGGCTGTGACATGAAAGCAGGCCGATACATTACTATAGAGGCTGTGACATGAAAGCAGGCCGATACATTACTATAGAGGCTGTGACATGAAAGCAGGCCGATACATTACTATAGAGACTGTGACATGAAAGCATGTTGATACATTACTATAGAGACTGTGACATGAAACTGTGACATGAAAGCAGGCATGAAAGCAGGCCGATACATTACTATAGAGACTGTGACATGAAAGCAGGCCGATACATTACTATAGAGACTGTGACATGAAAGCAGGCTGATACATTACTATAGAGGCTGTGACATGAAAGCAGGCTGATACATTACTATAGAGGCTGTGACATGAAAGCAGGCTGATACATTACTATAGAGGCTGTGACATGAAAGCAGGCCGATACATTACTATACAGGCTGTGACATGAAAGCAGGCCGATACATTACTATAGAGGCTGTGACATGAAAGCAGGCCGATACATTACTATAGAGGCTGTGACATGAAAGCAGGCCGATACATTACTATAGAGGCTGTGACATGAAAGCAGGCCGATACATTACTATAGAGGCTGTGACATGAAAGCAGGCTGATACATTACTATAGAGGCTGTGACATGAAAGCAGGCCGATACATTACTATAGAGGCTGTGACATGAAAGCAGGCCGATACATTACTATAGAGGCTGTGACATGAAAGCAGGCCGATACATTACTATAGAGGCTGTGACATGAAAGCAGGCCGATACATTACTATAGAGGCTGTGACATGAAAGCAAGATGATACATTACTATAGAGGCTGTGACATGAAAGCATGAAACATGAAAGCAGGCATACATTACTATAGAGCTGTGATACATTACTATAGAGGCTGTGACATGAAAGCAGGCCGATACATTACTATAGAGACTGTGACATGAAAGCTGGCCGATACATTACTATAGAGGCTGTGACATGAAAGCATGTTGATACATTACTATAGAGGCTGTGACATGAAAGCAGGCCGATACATTACTATAGAGGCTGTGACATGAAAGCAGGCCGATACATTACTATAGAGGCTGTGACATGAAAGCAGGCCGATACATTACTATAGAGGCTGTGACATGAAAGCAGGCCGATGTGACATGAAAGCAGGCCGATACATTACTATAGAGGCTGTGACATGAAAGCAGGCCGATACATTACTATAGAGGCTGTGACATGAAAGCATGTTGATACATTACTATAGAGGCTGTGACATGAAAGCAGGCCGATACATTACTATAGAGGCTGTGACATGAAAGCATGTTGATACATTACTATAGAGACTGTGACATGAAAGCAGGCCGATACATTACTATAGAGGCTGTGACATGAAAGCAGGCCGATACATTACTATAGAGGCTGTGACATGAAAGCAGGCCGATACATTACTATAGAGGCTGTGACATGAAAGCAGGCCGATACATTACTATAGAGGCTGTGACATGAAAGCTGGCCGATACATTACTATAGAGGCTGTGACATGAAAGCAGGCTGATACATTACTATAGAGGCTGTGACATGAAAGCAGGCCGATACATTACTAGAGAGGCTGTGACATGAAAGCAGGCCAATACATTACTATAGAGGCTGTGACATGAAAGCAGGCTGATACATTACTATAGAGGCTGTGACATGAAAGCAGGCCGATACATTACTATAGAGGCTGTGACATGAAAGCAGGCCGATACATTACTATAGAGGCTGTGACATGAAAGCAGGCAAATACATTACTATAGAGGCTGTGACATGAAAGCAGGCCGATACATTACTATAGAGGCTGTGACATGAAAGCAGGCCGATACATTACTATAGAGGCTGTGACATGAAAGCAGGCCGATACATTACTATAGAGGCTGTGACATGAAAGCAGGCCGATACATTACTATAGAGGCTGTGACATGAAAGCAGGCCGATACATTACTATAGAGGCTGTGACATGAAAGCAGGCCGATACATTACTATAGAGGCTGTGACATGAAAGCAGGCCGATACATTACTATAGAGGCTGTGACATGAAAGCAGGCAGATACATTACTATAGAGGCTGTGACATGAAAGCAGGCCGATACATTACTATAGAGGCTGTGACATGAAAGCAGGCCGATACATTACTATAGAGGCTGTGACATGAAAGCAGGCCGATACATTACTATAGAGGCTGTGACATGAAAGCATGTTGATACATTACTATAGAGGCTGTGACATGAAAGCAGGCTATTACATTACTATAGAGGCTGTGACATGAAAGCAGGCCGATACATTACTATAGAGGCTGTGACATGAAAGCAGGCCGATACATTACTATAGAGGCTGTGACATGAAAGCAGGCCGATACATTACTATAGAGGCTGTGACATGAAAGCAGGCATTACTATAGATACATGAAAGCAGGCCGATACATTATAGAGGCTGTGACATGAAAGCAGGCTATACATTACTATAGAGGCTGTGACATGAAAGCAGGCCGATACATTACTATAGAGGCTGTGACATGAAAGCAGGCTGATACATTACTATAGAGGCTGTGACATGAAAGCAGGCTGATACATTACTATAGAGGCTGTGACATGAAAGCAGGCTATTACATTACTATAGAGGCTGTGACATGAAAGCATTGCGATACATTTCTATAGAGGCTGTGACATGAAAGCAGGAAGATACATTAAATAAATCCTGTGACATGAAAGCAGGCTATTACATTACTATAGAGGCTGTGACATGAAAGCAGGCTGATACATTACTATAGAGGCTGTGACATGAAAGCAGGCTATTACATTACTATAGAGGCTGTGACATGAAAGCAGGCCGATACATTACTATAGAGGCTGTGACATGAAAGCAGGCCGATACATTACTATAGAGGCTGTGACATGAAAGCAGGCTGATACATTACTATAGAGGCTGTGACATGAAAGCAGGCCGATACATTACTATAGAGGCTGTGACATGAAAGCAGGCTATTACATTACTATAGAGGCTGTGACATGAAAGCAGGCCGATACATTACTATAGAGGCTGTGACATGAAAGCAGGCCGATACATTACTATAGAGGCTGTGACATGAAAGCACGCCGATACATTACTATAGAGGCTGTGACATGAAAGCAGTCTGATACATTGCTATAGAGGCTGTGACATGAAAGCAGGCTGATACATTACTATAGAGGCTGTGACATGAAAGTATGTTGATACATTACTATAAAAGCTGTGACATGAAAGCAGACTGGCCTTGGAAAATTCAGTAAGTTTCTGAAGAGTGAAGAGGGCTGACTGACTTATCCAACTTTGTGCCTTAGACAACTACATACACTTGTAGATTGGTCTGACCTTAATCCAGATATTGATAGTGCATTATGCATAGGAAAGCAGATCACTGGGCTCTGTAAATTAATATCTTCAGTGTATAATTATAGGGCTCCGGAAATAGTGATGTCACAGAACGGTTGATCTATGTCACCTGCTGCTTAATGACATGTTATTGCAAATTGCACATACCATTTATATCTTCAGTAACAAAACCATTACAAAACATTTTTATAATACTTAACCGTGACGGAGTTCTTATACAAGCCCAACTGGTGAAAATAAGTTAAATACCTGCCTTTTTAAAGTTTAAGAAATCTGAACTGTGAGAATTTGAAAAGCATTATGCACTAAAAAGTGAGACAAATCTATTCAAAACCAGTGCATATGGACATTTTTTAGGACCCCAGAACTATGTTTTTAATAAAAGCAACTTTGAACTCAGGAACTTTTTCAATTTCACACCTGCTTATGACAGAGTATTATCATATAAAAATTGGCTTCTTTAGAATTAATATGATGTCTTTTAAGTAAAGAAAATCTTGATCTTGACCTCAGGAACTTTAAGAAGTTTTCTTGCCTCTATGTATCACAGTTTGTTGTGTGGAATTTCAGAAAGTGGCTTTCTGTAACTTTTAAAGCATCATTTTCATTCTACTGTGAGGCTTACAGTCATGACACATTCAAACCTTTTTCATTTCTAAGGAAATTAACAAAGTATTTTTTTATTTTTGTGTTTTTTGAGTGTGACACCCATGAGCATCTGCACGAAGTCTGTGCTTGCTCTATGTCAAATTTTGAATCTGTTTTGTGTGATAGTTTTCCACTCTGATACGACAGCTGTTCCCAGCTCACAGAACATCCTGGGCCAAACATTTCTTGCAGAGTGAGCTGTCTGAAGCATGCCTGATTAGATTTAGATCTTATGAGCAGATAGACTTATCCATTGGTTGAAAAGTCTCTAGCTCTATATACTGTCCAGTTACCCTTGTTCTATGAGGCCTAACCTTATTGTCCATTAGGATGAAATCATGGACATTGGAGGGTCTGACACAGGCATCAGGGATTACACACCATGGTGTATTTGGGCCATAAGTGTACCATCCTGGAAGACATGAAATTTACTTTTTCCAACAAGTCTTATGCTCTAACACACCATCAATGAATTTTTATCATATCTGTCATGTTCCACAATGCTATCTGTATGAAACTACTTCAGGTTGTCTCCCTACTATGAAGGACTTGTCAGTAGTCAAGACACAATCTGGAATTTTCAGTAAACTTGAAAATGCCTAAGAAATAAATGCCTCACTTGATCTTTGCTTTAAGTTTGATCAATGTCCATGAAAAAGGGAGCTGCTCTGTTTAAATTGAATCAGTTGATAATTTTCTGTATGCAGCAAGGGTGACCTTGTCATTGACCTTGGGTCCTTGAAACACAACCAAGTCCAAAGTATACTCAAAATTGACCTTTGTATAAAATTTGACCAAAATTTTTCATAGAAAGAAATTGGAATTGCCATGGAGGGTTTCTGCCAAGTTTCATCGAAATCAGTCAGAGGTTTTCCAGAAGAAGTAAAAAATGTAAAAAGTTTAAGGACAGACCTTATGTACACATCCTAAAGGTGCATACACTTTTATGGTTGCCTGAACACACTCACAAAGAAGGATTTAATATTTGCTCAAAATACCATGGAAGGAAAATTTCCTAAATGACATTCAAGTATCTATTGAAAAATAAAAGTTATGTATAAACAACGTACAAATCAATCTTCTGAGTATAACTTGACAGCATGAAGTATACGACAAATAACCAGAAATGGGGGTGGGAATCAGTGATGTGATCACAGAGCGATGTTGTTATTGTTGTGAAACACAAATAAACCTATCAGGATTTAGTAACCAACCAATAGGTTCTAACATTTAGAAATGAGATTGGAAAAGGAAATACAATCCTTCAAGTGTTTTGTTTTCTTTAAAGTTGGAAATATCACACACATGTTTATTTTTTGTGTCTCCCTGATAATATACTCTGTAAGAGTTGGATATTATATTTCTTAAACCTTACATACATACTCATGTTAAATCAGTGAATCGCATACAACTATTTAGATAAGCAATGATTCACCCCATTTTTTGCTATATCATGTATAATATACAGATTCAGAAAACAATAGTGATTTTTGGCACTTTTTTCTCCTATAATGAATTTTGAAAGTTGATATGTATGAATTAGAGAAAGTGAAAGTGAAAGTTGCTTGTGTCACTCTATTCTTCCCATTAGGAGTTTTGTAAGTTGATGTGTATGAATTAGAGAAAGTGAAAGTGAAAGTTGCTTGTGTCACTCTTTCTAGAAATTTATCAACAATAACAGCACCACACATACTTCACACCATGAGTGTGGTTGTCCCCAGTGACAGTCAAAACATATCACACTCTTATCAGTTTAACTTATGAGGTGAAGAACAAGGCACATACAGGTAGGTATTCTATCTTTTTTAAACAAATGTATATTTTCTGATATTAGTACAAAATGTATGTGTCATTAATATTTTGGAATATGTTCAGGGGTTAGAATCATGAACTGCCTAGTTTTATGTATCTACACTTTTCCTAAGAAGTGTGTCTACATGTACATGATTCAAGCCAATTCACTAAACCAACTGATAAAGTTGCATACTGAAATATCAGTACCGTATTTTACCGCAAATAAGCCCCCACATCCAGTTAAAAAAAGACTGTCAAAAGAGGGGATGGGGCTTACTTGCGGGCAATCCCCCTGTTCACGACATGTACATGTGTCCGCCATAGATGGGAAGTTTTTATGATGGTGGAGGGAAAGACTACTCTTTTGTTGTACTAACAAATTATATTAGCTGAACATATGTTTTCTTTAACTTTTTAATTTTGATATTTCCTGGTTATGTCAGATCTATTGATATTTAAAACTGAAAAGATTCCAAAGATTGACATACAACAGAAGAGGCATATTTTTTTTTTCTGATAGTTTCACTTTTCTTTTCTATTTCTGAATTTCTTTTTCAGAAAAGAAAAATAAGTTTGAAAGTGGTTTCTCTCCAAAGAAAAAACAGCCTAGTTATACTTTCGGGTAATTGGTGCAGGAATCTTAAAACAATGGCTGAATCTGCAACAGTAACAGCTGTATTAGCACTAGAGACAGCCTGCCAGACAGATGAAAATACCTTCCACAATCAGAATTTCCACAAAGTCAATGACAATTCTACTATGAACCTAATAAACTGTTTGAAACACTCGCACAGAGAGGTGTCATTGTTTTGCAGAACATGCGACAAATTTGTATGTACATCATGTATTGTAGATGGTAACCACAGTAACCACAAACTCTGTGAAATCAGCAATGTTGCAGAGGAAAAACAAATCCAACTTAAGAATGAAGTGAGCTCAAGAGGAAAAGAAATTTGTGAAAAAGTTCAAGACAGCATTACTGTTATGGAACAAGAAAAAAACTCAGTGACAGTAATGTGCAAAACAGAGTCAGAAAAAGTTGCTGAACAAAAAAAATCAATCGTACAAGAGATTGAAAGATGGAGTGAGAATCTGCAGACAATGGTGAAAAATTATCAGGACATGAAAGTTGATAATCTAAACAATCACCTTGTTCAATCAAATACATGTTTGTCACTTCTCAAAGTATTTCAACAAGATCCTGAATCTGTGTATACTACTGACGGCACAAAATCAATTCAGATTTTGGACATTATTCATGCTATAACTGATCCTACAAAAACCCAGGAAGACGACACCTGGAGCTTTCTTCCAGGGTCTGGACTATGTGAAGAGAAGCTACCTACTTTATTTGGAAGACTGGTTGGACTGCCTTGGGAAATGTCTGCCTCTGATACCACTGGGAATATAATACCGACGGGTAATAGTGTTTGTGTGGATAAAGATGAAGCTGTAGAGAGTGACCAGGATTCCACAGATAATGAAAGTTTATATGAGGATGCTATTGAGTCAGGATCATTGTACAAATGTGGGAATTCTGCTATAGATAGAATAGCCCCTATAGATGGGAATGGTGCTTTTATTGTGACAGAAAAAAAGCTGTATATCATTAATTTTAGTAAACACAAAAGAGATATGAAGAAGGAAAAACCACTTATGACTAATGTTATCCATATCACACCTGTTACAGAGGAAGGAATTTATGTACAACAGGCAAGATGTGATGTAGTAACAAGAGTTACGACTACAGGTAAAAAGTATCGTTTTGTGGAGTGTGCAAAGGGAACTCTGAGATGTGTAGGGTTGTCAAAATCCATACAGGTGATCATATACACAGAAAATTCCTCTTTGGAACTGGATAAGATTGGATACACTAAACTATTGATCATTCATGACTTTTCTAGTTATGATCAAAATGGAACCCTTATCAAATCTCTTTTAACTTGTAAGCTTTCTCCAAGCAGTATTTTCAAAAGTCATGTTTCAGACATTGTCATGACAATGTCTGCCTTGTACATTCTTGATTCATCCCTAAATATACCTGACAAGCCATTTGCAAAAGGACATGTTGACAATATTCTTAAAGATATCTCATACACAGGAGCTATAGGAAAAGATCCATCAAGTCAGTTCCATCCTAGAGGAATGTGTCAGGACAAAGATGGTTGTCTTATCATAACAGATTACTGGAACCATGCCCTACACTTACTCACACCTGAGGGAAAATTCAGTAAATTTCTAATGAGAGAAGAGGATGGACTGACCCATCCAACTGCTGTTGCCTTGGACAACTACAGATACTTGTGGATTGGTCAACTTGATGGAACGGTCCATATTATCAAGTACAATCCCTAATCCTTTCAAACAGACCTATCCAACTGCTGTTGCCTTGGACAACTACAGATACTTGTGGATTGGTCAGCTTGATGGAATGGTCCATATTATCAAGTACAATCCCTAATCCTTTCAAACAGACCTATCCAACTGCTGTTGCCTTGGACAACTACAGCACTGTAATTGGGGACTTGATGAGCTTGATTGGATAGTACTAGTCCATATGATCAGGACTGTCCCATCCAGTTGCTGTTGCCTAGGACATCTACAGACACTTGTGTACTGGTCAGCTTAATGTGACGATCCATATTATCAATACAATCCATAATCCTTTCAAATGGACTGTCCCATCCAGTTGCTGTTGCCATGGACATTTACAGATTGGACAATAGGTTAGTCCATACCATCATGTACAGTTGATGAATGAACTGATCCATTCAACTACCACCAGAGACAACTATTAACACTTAAGGATTGATTTAAATGAAAGAACAGTGCTCATCAATAATTAATCATTGATCACCTGAGAAGAACTAATTTATGCAACTACTTGTGTCATAAACAATTTTTACCTTTCCTACAAGTAAGTAATATGAGCTCAAATATCAAATGCTTCACAACATTGATCGAGGGGGAGGTCACTCTCATTTGACAATAACCTGGGAACATGGTTGCAGAATCCAATAAAGTGAAAATAACTTCATATTTACAGCAAAGAAAAGAAAAATTCTGCTGGGTTCAAATGTTGAATTTTATATTTTTCCTATGTAAAGGTATGTAAATAAATGAAAGAAAAAGCAAAATTGTTATTTTTCTACCCAAAATTTCACACATAACTTTGTAAACACATAGTGTGCTTATTTGGTTGAATACGGTAATTAGTCTGAAGTATTAAGTCACCCTGCCCATTTCTCTCAGACTGGCAAGCATATTGAATAATATAGTGTTATGTTTGATACTGAGGTTTGAGATCAGATGAAAGCAGGCTAACTATATAACAAACGTATATTCTACTTATTACATAATGAATTCAGTGTTATAACCTTTTTTTAGAGAAGTCTTTATTAGGAATATTGAAATAGCAGTCCCCTTTTAGTATCCAAATAAACACAAGACCAAAATAGGGGATTTTACATTAGTTTTTTATTTCACATGAGATTAATGAAATAACTCTATGAATTGAGAAAAACTGATGACTGATTTTATCAATATTCTGTTCATCAGAGAATTTAGATATGTAAGCATTATTAAAAACCACGTTCTATTAGACAAATACAAAATCTAAATTGGTCATATTCTCATCCATTTTTTCTTTCTTTTGTGACATCACACCTTGATGTCTTTATAAAAGTATGAAATCACAAAAGAAACAATTGAAACCTTCAGCAAGTAACAACTCAGATGTAGGGAATTTTTTTATCATATTAAAAATCAGCTGACCCCAAACCTCCTATTTCATAGGTACAAAATGATACCTGCATCTGTAGGCCACTTGGTGCAATTTAGAATCCACATGATACCTAAGTTAAGCAGCACAAAGTTTTTCTTGTCTCCAAGACTCTTCCTTTGAATAGGTATTGTCTCTCTGACAGATTTCAGTGTGTTGTAACGTATACAGTTTTACTGATAAACAAGTATGAACAACTCAGTACACGTCTTCATTTTATGATCGAGGTGATAAAAATCACCAGACCCAAAGCTTCATATTTCGTAAGTACATAATAATACTTGCCTCTGTATACAGTGAATTACTTTGTTTGTCTTAGAATCCAGATAATACATTCTGACAATGGAAGAATTACTGATTACAACAACCATAATCCAATGGTGCTTCATTAGCTTCAATTTTCAAATTGTTTATGAGAATGCAAACAAGAGGACCAATCTGCTTGCATTGTTCATCTGGTATTCAATGTTCATCAAAATATAACCAATATTCATTACAAACACATTAACACATGCACCACTGGCATTCAGAGTGGGCACATCCAATCAATTTTAACCAGTTTTCATAACAAACTTTAGTTCTAACACTCAACTTTAAACAGTGGCAGTTATGACCTGGATTAAGGGTTAATGTCATTGCTTTTTTCTTTTTTTTCCCTCAAAATTTGTCAGGCCTAGAAACATCTTTCTACCAGATATTCTGTTTCTCAGACTTATGGTTTATCAGAAGAAGTCTTTGACAGTTGTAACCTTGAATATGAAAAGATCATTTCTTTTTGTTAACTTTGTTGGGCTTCATCCCAAGACCTATCTGTCAAATATCAAGCTCCTAGAACTTTTATTTAATTAGAAGAAACTGTTTTTACCAAAATAAACCCATGTGACCTTAAATATGGGTCATGGTCATTTCTTTTCGCAAACTTTGTCAGGATTTAAACTAAAAACCTATCAGCTTAATATCATGTGTCTGGGCTTTTTGGTCAGTCAGAAGAAGTTGTTTAAAGGTTTTAACAAATTTGACCTCTATGACCTTGAATATGGGTCAAGGTAATTTCTTTTCCTAACTCTGTCAGGCTTCATTCCAGCAACCTACCTGCCGAAAATCATTACATTTTGCCAGTTGGGTATTGAGAATAAGTCGTTCAACTGGAAAAGTTGACAACGGACAGACACACAGACATCGGACACTATGTCACAGTGCCAGGTAAGCTAATAAAAATGTTGATGCTGCTGTCAGTAAAGTAACACCATAGTCTCACTATTGGGACTTTTTGCCAGATAATAACTGGTTTCCATGAATTCATTATTTGTCTCAATGGAAAATTTTGAATCTCAAATAAGGGAGAAAACTCTGGAAAAGAAGGAAGGTATCTATCCAATAACAGAGACGTAAATAATCTTTGTATTATTATGATTTAATACATGATTAATTACACCTACCAATGATTTGAACTCATCCTCTGTCATGCTGTCTATAATTGACCTGAACTCTACCAGGAAGTCATCAATATGCTTGTCTACAGCACTCATACTGGAATACACAAAGCATAATATAGTGAATGGAAGTAGTACTTTAAATGATGAGATACTAATAAATAAATGGATAATTAATGATATTAAATAAAAAGAGGGTCACGAAAGTAAGGTACAATTAGTAATTGTGAGTAACAGTGAACATGAAGGAGTTACAAGAGTATAAATGTTGAGTCACTGTGAATTAATAATGAGTAATAGTGTATTACTGGTGAGCCAATGTGTCAATGACAAACATATACATGAGTAATAATGATTTACAGTGTTTCATGAGTGAGTCATTGTATTGATGGTGAGTCACTGAGTATCAATTTAGGCGTCAGTATATATGACAAGTCAATAGTGTATTAACAACGAGTTATGGTGTATCATTAGTGAGTTATTCTATCAATGGTGAGTCACTGATAATCAATAATGAGTTACAGTGTGTCTTTAGTAAGCCAGTGTATCAAATCTTATAAGTATTCATGAATTTTAGTGAATCACTGGTTAACATGTATCAAATATCAGAGTATCCATAATGAGTTAAGTTATAACATGTATCATTGGTGGGTCAGAGTATCCATAATGAGTTAAGTTGTAACATGTATGATTGGTGGGTCAGAGTATCCATAATGAGTTAAGTTATAACACATATCATTGGTGGGTCAGAGTATCCATAATGAGTTAAGTTATAACATGTATGATTGGTGGGTCAGAGTATCCATAATGAGTAAAGTTATAACATGTATGATTGGTGGGTCAGAGTATCCATAATGAGTTAAGTTATAACATGTATGATTGGTGGGTCAGAGTATCCATAATGAGTAAAGTTATAACATGTATCATTGGTGGGTCAGAGTATCCTTAATGAGTTAGGTTATAACATGTATCATTGGTGGGTCAGAGTATCCATAATGAGTTAAGTTATAACATGCACCATTGGTGGGTCAGAGTATCCATAATGAGTAAAGTTATAACATGTATCATAGGTGGGTCAGAGTATCCATAATGAGTAAAGTTATAACATGTACCATTGGTGGGTCAGAGTATCCATAATGAGTTAAGTTATAACACATATCATTGGTGGGTCAGAGTATCCATAGTAAAGTTATAACATGTATGATTGGTGGGTCAGAGTATCCACAATGAGTTAGGTTATAACATGTATCATTGGTGGGTCAGAGTATCCATAGTAAAGTTATAACATGTATGATTGGTGGGTCAGAGTATCCACAATGAGTTAAGTTATAACATGTATGATTGGTGGGTCAGAGTATCCATAATGAGTAAAGTTATAACATGTATCATAGGTGGGTCAGAGTATCCATAATGAGTAAAGTTATAACATGTACCATTGGTGGGTCAGAGTATCCATAATGAGTTAAGTTATAACACATATCATTGGTGGGTCAGAGTATCCATAGTAAAGTTATAACATGTATGATTGGTGGTTCAGAGTATCCACAATGAGTTAGGTTATAACATGTATCATTGGTGGGTCAGAGTTTCCATAGTAAAGTTATAACATGTATGATTGGTGGGTCAGAGTATCCACAATGAGTTAAGTTATAACATGTATCATTGGTGGGTCAGAGTATCCATAAGGAGTTAAGTTATAACATGTACCATTTGTGGGTCAGAGTATCCATAATGAGTTAAGTTATAACATGTATCATTGGTGGGTCAGAGTATCCATAATGAGTTAAGTTATAACATGTATCATTTGTGGGTCAGAGTTTCCATAATGAGTTAAGTTATAACATGTATCATTGGTGGGTCAGAGTATCCATAATGAGTAAAGTTATAACGATGAACAACACTGTTACTATTTAATTTGAGTCACAGCATAATATTACCAGTGTGACTTTTAGATAGAGTGAAATTCAATGATATCTGTGCTTATTAGCTTACAGGTCTACATCTACATCCATACAATATAAACAATATATGTACCACAACCAAAAAAGAAACAACCAAGGCGACTGACCTGAATTTATTGGCCTGGCACTCAACTGTGATGGCCAATCCAAGAATACCATTTGTTACCAGGAATTCACAGAATGTGCTGTAACCTAGTTGGTGTTTAGTTCGCAGAAAGTCAAAGCAGGGCTCTGTCATACGAGTCTGTAAACATAAATTTTACAAATAACAAAGCTGAGGTCTTTCATACATGTCAATATATATGTATTATACATATAACAAAGCAGGGCTCTTTCACACAATTCAATTTACATATATATCATTTAGAGGGTAAAGCAGGAATCTTTCATACAGGTCAGTATACATGTATTTTATTTAGGGCAAAGCAGGGTTTCTTCATATGAGTAATTCTGTACATTTTTGATACAGTTGAAGTCAGAAAAAATCTCAAAAAAAAAAAAAACCACAAAAAAAAAAAAAAATTGAACAAAGAAAATTTACAGCCTCTTTTCTTTTTCATTTCTACTGTCGTAAATACATTTATGATAATCAGCATTAAAAACCATTTTGTTTATAATGAATTTACATTACCCCTAAGACTTCATTTAGAGTGCTGGTATAGATGGTGCCTGGCTCTGACTGAAGGTACACCACCACACAGGAATTGTTATCATCATAGTTATGACCTCTGACCTGACAGTAGCTATCTCCCACTGGCATCTGGTACAACCGTTTCTACAAACAAAATTGTATTTCATCTGAACATTTTTTCTGCAGACATCTGCATATGCTAGTCTTTGAAAACACTTTATTAAGACAGCTAGTATATTGATTTTTCTTCTCTTACGAGAATTCATATAAATTCATAAAGGTTGTACACATACCACATCTACAAATATGATATGAAAGCTCATTAATATTCAACATTTACGTAAGTTTCTCCGAATGGATGGAATCAGAGAAATCTTTATCTATAACAAATTAATATCTAATACCCATGTATGTTCCTTTTTCAGCTATAAATCAAAGTTTTATTATTTTACCTTTAAAAGTTGTGACTCCGGCAGAGGTGCTCCTTGTAACACAGCATTGATCTTATCCTTGTAACATGTCGCTTCCTTCACAAACAATTAAGGAATTAAAATCAAGAAAGAAAATCAACAAAAAAGCTTTAATTATGCTTTTGTTATGCATTTTACATACTTTAATAAGCATTTATTGAAATACATTTGTGAAAATCATTAAGAAATAACCGAAGCTTTCTTTTTATCTGTGCATTTTGATGTTTGACCTATGATGATGCAAACTTAATTATGTACTGTATATCTTCTTAATGCAGGCAAAGAAAGTATCATCAAGATGTACATGTACAGTAAACCTTCTGTCAGTTTGAACTGTACTTCCAACATATGATTTTTCAATACAGACAATAATTATTTGTAAAGTGACAGTTTAAACCCTTTCTATTTTTGTTTCACTCACAATTCAAATTGTTAGAACATATTTTGAGATTATATGTATGCCTAGTTACTGATAGGGAACTTGCTATTGCATTAACTGTTTCATGTGGTCAGTATTCACAACGATGGTACACACTGCAGGAAGTGGGTTGTCAATGATCATCTGATACCACTAAATTATAAACATACATGTCTCTCAATAAGCATTGTGTCAGTATGATTTCTTTCATGTTTAACTGTCACATTGTGCTCGTGCACGCTGGCATGTCATCAGGCCCTTACTCTGTATCGCAAGTGAAGTATATGAAGCAAGGAATTTTTGCATGTGTATTGTCAAACAGCAATGGTGTTTCAACACACACACATTTTGATAACATAATCATGTGCAGACTACATTTATCTCTATTCATTACGTAAAGTAATTAATTGCAAGGCTCTTAGATATGTTTCATAAACATCACTGAGATGACTTAAATAAAACAGATATATGATTAAACCTCCGGTCAGTGCTAATAGGCAGATAATTCAAACGTGATTCTTTCAATAAAAACAATTATTTTCTGTCTAGTGATAGTTCACACCCTTTCTAGGTTATTTCACTTGTTGTTTCAACGTGCATGTTATACTAATGATAAAGGCAATAACCACTCTGTGTGGTCACGGTACACATCAATGTAAAACACTGTGGGTAGCAGGCTGTAAATGACCATGGTAAGCAGTTGATAGGGCAGATTATACACATACAGGTCACTTAATTAGTATTCATGTGTAGTGTGATTTATTTCACACCTTGGCATAACATTGTGCACACGTCAGCTGACACAACTCGAGGCTCTGTATTACACAGTAAATATATACTGGCATGTGTTTGTCAAAGAACAACATTATTTTATATCAAGACTGTCCCAATAATTGTAAGATTCATTAAGATTTTAGTAAAGATTAATCTATAGATATATTAACTCTCAATCCACACTCTCACATACTGATATGTTAACGCTAACTTCCGCCAATATACAAGCAGAAATGTGCATTTTACAGACTGGATTCTCTGTCACGGTATCCAAAGTTATAAAGATCAAAATGAAACCTGTGATTCCTTAACAGTCAATTAACATGTACTGCATTAGAGTCAGTGTTTCAAAAGATAATCATTTCATAACAAACCCTCCAGAAAATGCCACTGGTAGTTTCCTGCCACGCCAAGATGCTTTTAAACATTTCATAGTGATTTTGGGCGATAACAATAATAAACTTTAGTATTTTACAACAATTGTGAAGCAAGTTTCTCAACTTTATATGAATCACTCTTGTTCGCTTGGATAGAAGCACGTGGGGTGTCTTAGTGTGGGAGGGAACCGGAGTACCTGGGGAAAACCCACATCGGGCAGATGACCCCATACCTTTTCACATCCATTCCAGGAATCAAACCCCGGCGGCTAGGTGTAAGGCAAGCGCATTATGACTGCGCCACCTGACAAGAGGTTTTTTTTCTGTGAAGGGGTTGTTCCTTTGGGCAAGACACTTTAATCCCATTGCTGTGGATGGTATACAATAGCATGTAAAGTAGCAATCAGCTGTTGCAAGGACCCAGGCTGTTCATGGGGCAGTAAACTTAACAAACATGTCACTGACATATCTCATACCTCTATCAGCTGTAATCTTTGATGTATATTTTTGTATATTTCAATTTATTCTCCTAAGACATACACACATTTTTATATATAAACAAACACGAAGACGCACAGTAATGTGAAAAAAATTCACATGATAGCTCACCTCCTCAGAGAAGTTTCCAATCAGAAAGTTTTCAACCCATACATTCTGTTGAAACTCTTCCACAAAATGTTCCAACATGTCATGTGTGATATCATTAATACGGCCTAAACGATCCGGCACAGGCCAATTTAAGGGTGATGTAACTGCAAATCTCAGCATTCTGAAATTCAGAGGTATTGTATACAAGACAAGCTACAGAAAAATCCTGTAACTCCTCAAATCCTACTGTGACAAATCATCTGAAACCTGATTATTTACCCTAGAGATCTATCAGAAATCAGCTGACAATGACATGTTCCTCAAGAATTTGACAGGAATATTTTTTTGGGGACGAAATTTTGACTGTCTCAGCAGCAACAAAGTTGAGAATCCCTCACTTTATAATCCTGGCACACCAGATATTTAGAAGGAAAAATGAATCCTAGCTGAAAAATCTACAAAAATATCAATAACCTGAGTAAAGAGTGATTTCTTAAAGAATTAAAGATGATGCTGTCAATTTAATAAAACTATAAAACTAAAGAAAGGCATATAACATATGTAAGGAAAGCATGAAAACTTTTGATTTGATCAAAAAGGATGAAAAATGTTTTTCTGCCATTTACAGAAATTCTGTATGTAATGGTAAAAGTTACCTTGCCAGCTTGTTTGGTCTAATCATGTCATTATTGTAGATTCTTGTGACCTCCTCTTTCATCATGTTAAACTCGCGAACAGTACAGCGAAATCCAAACAGCTGGTCCAGTAACAGGTCAGTGATCACCTGCAAATAATATGTTAATGTCTTATGCATGTGTAAGATGACATCTGAAAGAGAACCATACTTCACACATGCCAGTGGAGCAGGCTGAGGTAAAGTCCACCGTACAGACTGGATTTCCCTTTCAGAATGTAAGTTGTTTGAAAACACTTGTAACACAACAAATTAGTCATACATATTAAGAAATAGATTTATCCATGTTTTCAACATGTAGGTAAGATATTATAAAAGATACATATCTTTGATATCAAGATCAATGGCTCATAAACTGCTTCAGCAGAATGTGAAACAGCTTTCCTGATTTGTCAAAAGAATGACCTAAGGTAAATCATCACAAGTTAGTCACAAAAGCTGTATTATGATTTCTCAGATAGTCATAGATTTGGCAAAACATTACATTGAAGTTTCCTGAGAGTACAAACAGACATGATCATGCAATAACATTTAAATAAGACATCAAAATTTCAACAAAACTTCTCCAGAACAACATTTAAAACCCTACAACACAGTCATCAGCGCATGATGTCCATATTTGGTTACTGGTTTGAGTTGTGGGACCAGGATTGTTGTTTAATGAAATCCTTTCTATATGTATATTTACCAATGCATGTTCATTACAATCTATGCCTGAAATAGCATATTTACAATATTTGTATAAACATATGACCCTGTTCGCCTAACACACTGGCCCAATATTAGATGCTCTAACTCCAAGGCTGAACTGATTGGTCAAACACTGGTAGCTGACAATAGCCTATTTCAACATACCAAACCTTCACTTACCTTCATTTTATGAGAAAATCCACTCATGTGGAGAGTAATGCCAGTTTCATGCCCTTCAATTCCATATCTACAATCCAAAGTCAGGTATGAAAGGAATGTAGAAATCTGGTTTAATTTTGTTCAAATGTTTGTGATTTTCCTAAACTAACTTGAAGATTGTACCTTGAAATATTAGGAAAAGTAAAACAAGATTATCAATGAAACTGTTGAATGCTCCCCAAAAATAACTGAGCCATTATTCTATAATTAAAGGGTTGCTGACACTGACTTTGACATACTGCACACTTTCTCAATATTAATGTACACACCAAGTTTCATTATCCTAGTTTTAATGCAAGCAGAGCTTTGTTCATGACACAATTTTTTTACAGAGGGCAATAACTCTGTATCGAGGGGTCATGTTCCTAGACTTTGCTTCACTGTGCCTACGGACTTTTGTATGACTGCTGTATACATCACAATGCTTTAGACACAAAATTTCAACAAAGAGATTTAACTGTGATTAAGGGATTGCAGGCTCTAACATGTTACAGTACACATTGTCTTTGTTTGATTAATGTATACACTACATTTCATTATCCTACCTTAAATGCATGCAAAGTTTTGCTCTGGACAAGAAATTTTCAGCAAAGGGAAATTACTCTGTAATTGAAGGGCTGTTGGTCCTGAATTTGATACACAGTATATTGTCTTTGTATGATCAATATATCCACCAAGTTTCATTATCCTTGTTTAAATGCAAACAATTTGATGTTGTGTTCTGGACATGAAATTATAAACAGGGCAATATCTCTGTGATTAAGAGATTCGGGTCCTGAATTTGGTACAGTGCATATCATCTTAGTATGAGCAATGTATACACTAAGTTTCATTTTCCTTTCTTAAATGCAAGCAAAATCATGCTACAGACAAATAAAGGACAATAACTCTGTAATTGAGAGGTCAAGGGCCATGAACTTGGTACAATGCACTTCCCCTTAGTATAACCAATGTATACACTAGTTTCATGATGCAGACCAAGTTGTGACTATATGTTCCCCTAAAAATTTTCAGGGAACATAAAAAGCGTAAAAATGATAAAATTTTCTTGAATATTGTGTTCAAAGTCAAAGAAATGTCTGATAAGGAGGCAATAATATAGAAATAATTTGCTCAACTATCACCACCATTTTTCTTCCAATGGATCAGATTTCAAATTTGAGATAGCATTTGTTTCTTATTTAAATATGATTAATAGCATGTACAAGTTAATATTACTGGCATAACTTACTCAAATCCAGCAAGGTATGCAGGGTAGGCCACAAGGGTCAACTGATGTTCCAATAGGTTAACAAAGAAATCCAAAAGGATGGCACTGTCAGAGGAAAATAACTGATGCAAGTGTACATATACAATAGAATATATAAACATATACAAGTTATAATAGGTTCAACATATAGGAATACCGAGGAGCATATATAAAATAAATAACTACACAAGCAAGCTGAAACAGGTTCAGTATATAAAGAAATCTAAACAAGACGACACTATCATTTTAAAATAAGGCAACCATTTATACTGATTTAGTCTGTATGAGTTACAGCATTACAATACACATGCCTAAACAGTTTCTTTATTATTACAACCAGTCGCTATTTCAGGAAGAAAACAGAGATATGTATAATTATAGACGTTTAAAATCTGTTTTGCCTCCACTTATTTTGGTAGTCTAAATTGCAAAATGGCTGTTTCTTTATTCTTTTCTTTGTGTATGAAATATGTACAACAATATATAGTCCAATGTCTCTGGTCAAAGTAAGGTATAACAAAGAATGGTGAAGAAAGGGAAGTAACTCCTAATAGGAGGAGCATGCTGCTGATTTCAAAGTCTCAGACACTGCAACAGACCTTGTGACTGACCCAGATTGACTAATACCAGACAAATCCCTCCATTAATGCCCAGAGAAAATCTGATATTCAACTATTCAGTATACATTCTATCCTCAAAAACTACCAAGGTAACTTCAGAACTTCAGGGAAAAGTTAAATATGAATCAGGTAAGTGTTGCCATTTTTGTTTGTTACATGTCCTTTGCATCACTGATAAGTCCTAGAATGATGAAACAGCTGTATGATGCAGTTTAGTCCATTATTTGGCTCTAATGCATCTAACTCTAAAGTTGAATTGTGTGTCTTTTGTACAATCTTCTAATAAAATCATTCTTCACCTGTAGTCAAAAGTTTAAAAGAGATCATTGTGGCCTATTCTGGAATGACACAGAACTTTCAAATTTTACACCTCAATACAAATTCATGCATGAAGGACAGCCTATATATGTTTCTGTAACTGGGACGGACAGATCAACCCACAAGACAAACACTATATACCCTAGTCCCAGTATCCCCTGACTTCAGTCGAAGTAGGAGTATACTATATTTATGTTACAATAACTGAGGGACTATGCTGCTTCTTACTCAAAGCCAAGGGTTACACTTCATACAGAGCAATAGAACATATCCTGTGTTATTGGTCTGTAATTTTATTTCAAAGCAATATGTGAAATGGCTGATTATCAGATTAAGAATTAAAGCCATATTAATATGGTACATATCATAATGTATAGTAGAAAGATTTTACTCACCTGTCCAGGGACCTGTACACTACTGGTGACATCAGATGGATGTAGTTATATCCTGCAGTTGTAAAACAGGACACACCCATATCAGTGCAACAGAACATATATACTAGGTAATCATTGGTATATTTTATTGTTGTTTTAAAATGTGGAATATGTTTTAACAGGTTTCTTATTAATAAGAATTCTAAGAAACCAGTTTTATTATCACAAACTTTACTAATGGCAAGGAGAGGAATTCTACCAAAGTACAGGTAACATCTCCAGTATCAAACATTAGGGTTAGGATTTGAGTCAGAGTATCAGCTCATGAAAAATCTGAGTCATTGTACCAAGTCAAGCAGAAATCAAACAGTTATATAATCAAACAGCTATTTTATGAAAAATTCTTTGTCTTTGACAATTATTTCCCGGTTACAGTAATTACTTCTATAGAAATCATCAGAATTTCTTTCTCTAAAATCAAATGTCACAGGGTAAATTGGAGTAAGTGTCTGTAACGTCCTGTTTAATTTGTATTTGTTACTGTCCATGTATTTACGTGTTTGTCCTTATTTGGTGTTACCTGTTAGGTAGTGTCAGTGTCTGTCCTTATATGGTGTTGTCTTGAGACGTGTACATGTCCAGGTGTGACAGGTAAGGAAGTCGTGCAAGAGTGAGTGTGTAGAGTAATAAAACTAGGGATACCCCTGGGTGCTGGGCAGAATCACAGACTAGCCACGTCGCTCTGGACGTCCTCGGGAGTCCAGGCACCACATATAGCATAGTTAAGTGACTGACACGACCTGACGGTCGGTGTAGTGATGTGATGGAAATCCGAAATCAGGGGTATTAATAAAATAAAACGTTCATCACACAATGAATTTGAGTTGATGGTGTGACACAAAGTAGAAAGTGATACATATATACTATCAAATTTATCCAGCGATACGCCTTAGGTTCCAATATATACAGTCCCCAGTCCCTCTAAAAGTAAACAAAGTAACCTCGTAAAGACGTTACAGTTGTTCAAAAACCATATTTATCATAGGTTGAATAAAAACCAAATCAAGCGTTCTTTTACTGTATGTACAAGGTAAAAAATATGACATAGGCTACTGTAGCAAACAATAACGCTTACATATCTGACAATTAATATTATGATAATGAAGAAAGAACTCAAAAAACATGCAACATTGAATTCTTACCTTTCGGAACTTTAAACTTTGTATCTGGTTTGAACCAAAGTTTCCCTTTTTCATCACTTTTCAAAAGCTTTGGTTGCTACAAAAGACAAAAAGACTTAAGTATCCCTCTATAATGAAAATCACTGTGATGAATAATGATGGTGACACAGTATATATCACAACACCAGACCATATATTGGAAAGTCTGTGACTTACCACCCATTACTGTCAGATAAATGGTATTGGTACAATCATGTACCTGTAATTGCATTTTTTTCAAAGATTATATCTAGAATCCAGATACATTTCTTCTGGATATCCCCCACTCTCTAATCATGGATACCAGTATCTTTACATCACCCTTACTCTCTAATCATGGATACCAGTATCTTTACAGCACCCTTACTCTCTAATCATGGATACCAGTATCTTTACAGCACCCTTACTCTCTAATCATGGATACCAGTATCTTTACAGCACCCTTACTCTCTAATCATGATCGTGGATACCAGTATCTTTACAGCACCCTTACTCTCTAATTATGGATACCAGTATCTTTACAGCACCCTTACTCTCTAATCCTGGATACCACTATCTTTACAGCACCCTTACTCTCTAATCATGGATACCAGTATCTTTACAGCACCCTTACTCTCTAATCATGGATACCAGTATCTTTACAGCACCCTTACTCTCTAATCATGATCGTGGATACCAGTATCTTTAGTACTCTTTACAGCACCCTTACTCTCTAATTATGGATACCAGTATCTTTACAGCACCCTTACTCTCTAATCCTGGATACCACTATCTTTACATCACCCTTACTCTCTAATCATGGATACCAGTATCTTTCTAGCACCCTTACTCCCTAATCATGGATACCAGTATCTTTACAGCATCCTTACTCTCTAATCATGGATACCAGTATCTTTACAGCACCCTTACTCTCTAATCATGATAGTGGATACCAGTATCTTTACAGCATCCTTACTCTCTAATCCTGGATACCAGTATCTTTACAGCATCCTTAATCTCTAATCATGGATACCAGTATCTTTACAACACCCTTACTCCCTAATCATGGATACCAGTATCTTTACAGCACCCTTACTCTCTAATCATGATAGTGGATACCAGTATCTTTACAGCATCCTTACTCTCTAATCCTGGATACCAGTATCTTTACAGCATCCTTAATCTCTAATCATGGATACCAGTATCTTTACAACACCCTTACTCTCTAATCATGGATACCAGTATCTTTACAGCACCCTTACCCTCTAATCATGATTGTGGATACCAGTATCTTTACAGCACCCTTACCCTCTAATCATGATCGTGGATACCAGTATCTTTACAGCATCCTTAATCTCTAATCATGGATACCAGTATCTTTACAGCACCCTTACTCTCTAATCATGGATACCAGTATCTTTACAGCACCCTTACTCTCTAATCATGGATACCAGTATCTTTACAGCATCCTTAATCTCTAATCATGGATACCAGTATCTTTACATCACCCTTACTCTCTAATCATGGATACCAGTATCTTTACAGCACCCTTACTCTCTAATCATGGATACCAGTATCTTTACAGCATCCTTACTCCCTAATCATGATCGTGGATACCAGTATCTTTACAGCATCCTTACTCTCTAATCATGGATACCAGTATCTTTACAGCACCCTTACCCTCTAATCATGATCGTGGATACCAGTATCTTTACAGCACCCTTACTCCCTAATCATGATCGTGGATACCAGTATCTTTACAGCATCCTTAATCTCTAATCATGGATACCAGTATCTTTACAGCACCCTTACTCTCTAATCATGGATACCAGTATCTTTACAGCACCCTTACTCTCTAATCATGAACACCAGTATCTTTCTAGCACCATTATTCTGTCATCATGGATACCAGTATCTTTCTAGCACCATTATTCTGTCATCATGGATACCAGTATCTTTCTAGCACCATTATTTTGTCATCATGGATACCAGTATCTTTCTAGCACCATTATTCTGTCATCATTGATACCAGTATCTTTCTAGCACCCTTACTCTCTAATCATGAACACCAGTATCTTTCTAGCACCATTATTCTGTCATCATGGATACCAGTATCTTTCTAGCACCATTATTCTGTCATCATGGATACCAGTATCTTTCTAGCACCATTATTCTGTCATCATGGATACCAGTATCTTTCTAGCACCATTATTCTGTCATCATGGATACCAGTATCTTTCTAGCACCATTATTCTGTCATCATGGATACCAGTATCTTTCTAGCACCCTTACTCTCTAATCAAGGATACCAATATCTTTCCAGTAAATAAGCCCAAAAAATAAGCCTATTGCTGTTCGGTGTTCATAAACAAATGCTAATTGATTGTCCTGGTATAAGTCCATACCGAAAAACTTATGTGTTAAACCTTAGGCTTATTGAAGGTTAAAAACATCAAATTGTTAAGGTAATCTTCCTTTTATATCTGTGCATTTTTTGTAAAGACCTGACACATATCTCCATCTTCTCCATTTCCTTCTTTGTGCATAAACAATAAATTGCTAGAAGTTGATTTTGCTTCTACAAGACACTAAGACCCTGGAGGTATCCATCACTACAGTAACCAATTCTTACCTTTGACTCAGTTTCATGTTGTCTAAGGTCAAAATCAGTGGCTGAAACACAAAATAACAACTCACACATTTCACGAAGCATATTAAAAAAATGAATTTTAAATAAATGAATATTTATTACATTTTTGCCAATTTATCAAATTGTAATGCAGTGATGACGTAACAATCTTATATCACTTCAGACTCATAACTTTTTTGTTTTGATGATATAATGTTCATAGTTTTGACAAACCAGAACATCACATTCTTGTCACTGTAATGAAATTCGCTCCCATAACTGAATATCTCTGTATTTTTCACTCACGCATGAAAAGTCTACATATTTTGTCATACTCGTGAAACATACATGATAATAAATGGGAAATCAGAAAATATCCTCGATTTACAGGGAATCTCATAAATGAAGCAGTCCATTGAAGCAATTTATAATCAACGTATCAAACTAGATCTGATTTTTTATTTTTCATCACTGAACATTTACTACAGAAAATGAAATTCATGAAAATGTAAACATATTCTAAATTTTTCAGAATTCAGAGATATTCGATCAATATACTTTGACTTCTAGGAAACTTAACCTAGTTTATTTATTGATAAACATTATTATAAAAGAAGAATTCAATGTATATCCATTCTTACAGGTAAAATCAAACAATCACATACATTTAAATAACTTTCTCTCTCCCTTCCCTTTCTTATAAATTTTCTAAAAAAAAACCAGAGGTCCAATGGGCTTGCATCGCTCACCTTGTATCCAATATTCATCAGCAGTACAATCAATTTTCATCCCAAGTACGTTTTTTTTTCCTTTTCTCAAAATTTGTCAGATTTTGACACTGAATTATCATTCCACCAGATATTCTGCCTGTGCTTCATCAGTAAAATAAACCTCAGATCAACTTTACACAGTTAATCTTGAGGATGACCATGAAATAACCTACCTATGAAGGCATTTGGTTTTGGCAAGTGTAGAGATGGATTACAACCACAGTCTGAAAAAAAATAGATGTAATTGCATCAACTTAAGGTTCTTTACTACAGTAAACTGTTGTTACCTCCTGACCAAAATTCAGCTCTAGGTATCCTTGGAAATATATTAATAACATTTTAAAATATTCAACATGTGCAAAAGAAAACAAATATATCAATATGGGATGGACCAAAACTTAAAGGTCAGTAATTTTTCTTAGTAGAAATAAATCTTTATACAACATTCCACCTTCAATACAAGGATCAAGATTCTATCACCTGTAATAATGTAAACATACATAATTAAGCAGTAATCTTATTTTAGCACTTTTCACACTGAAAACATTGTGCTAATACCTAGCCTATTATTGTGTTAATTGCTGTTTCTATGATTTGTTTATGTAGTAATTATTGAGAACAAGCTAACTCATCAATGTGTTAATTAGCAAAATTAGTGACATTGTGCTAAATCAGACTGTGCCATATTAAGTATGTTTATGGTAATATCTACCTTTCAGTCTCTGACTAAATTCAGAAGAAAAGTCACTGACTCCATATTTTGTTTTATACCATCTCTCCTCAAGGGGACATTGGTCAGTATTTTCAAATTTATTGGACATCAGCAGTATGTTACAGTTGTTAGGTGATAAATGTGACAAGCAATCTGATATCATCTGAAACAACAAAGAGTAGGTTCCAGGCTAACACTATGACAACAAGTACTGAGGGTGGAGTGAAAATTGACAAAAAAAAAAGACAAAAAAAACCAAGCATAAGACCATAACACATATTTCAGAAGCAAAGATCAACATAAAGAATATTAATAAAATTTGAAGAAAACGGAAATATTCCAATACAAACTGTAGTCTATTCTAGGAATTTTCTATTCAGATATTTTCATTTGATATAAGACTGACCTTTGGCTCATAATCATACAAAATTGTACGACCTGTGAGGACATCTTCCCAGGGAAACATATGCATGCTTTCAGACACCTTCTCCACATAGTTCACAGCATCGCCCTGTCACAGATATAAAAGAGGGATATTGTGTATTGTTGTTATGCTTCTTGATGGCATACGATTTAATTCGAATTAACAATTCAATTCTCAATTATATCAATCAATCGTATGACAGTAATGAACCAACTTCCCTATTCCAACCCAGAAAAATGTTATCTATCTAATTCAACCCGATCTGAAAACATGTTTATTCTTAACTAAAGTACTGTCAGTTAAAAAAGGGGTGTCAGTATAGACACAATGCTGACCTGTTCTTTCCATCGAAACTTGCTGTCTTCAATCTGCTTCAGTTCCTGGAATAACCATTCCTGTGGGCCTGACTCTTCTAACATATGTATGTATTGAAAAATAGCCTCCACCACCTGAGGGTAAAATGATAGCTTAGATCAGAGCAAATGATACTAGGAATAATCTATCAAATCACCTTTCAACATTTTTTCAAGAAAACATAATACAGAAAAATTTGCTAATGAGCCCCATTCCTAAATTCAGGTAAAATTAAATTTCAGGAATACTGTGGTCGATTTAGAATCAGTCTGAGGAAGAAATGTGTAAGTTTAGATAAAGCCAGATAAGCCAGATAATTAAAAAAAAAAAAAAAAAGAAATCTGCATCATTTTGCTTGATACCTTTATATCTGGTAAAAAAAGTTGATGCAATGTAGCTAATGCCATCACTGATCTTACAATACACAAACAAGAGCCTCTCAATACTGTTTGTTTCTGATCTTACCTCCTCGTAATGTTCAAGGCCTTCATCGGTGAGAGTCACAACTACAGAGAAGCTTGTCATTGTAGAATTCATCTCAAATCCATCATAGCTGTAGCCTCCCATGATGGACAATGCCCAAAGTCTGCCAGTGGAGAAGAATGCAATCAACCATGAATGGGCTTTTATTGATGCAAAAATAGATATATGTCAAAACACTCATCATAGTTGTTGTGATGGGAGCTGACCATCCTGGTACTGACCTCCTCAACAACTTGAAAGATTGGGTCAAATTTACCGTATTTGTTGAAGCCAGGCACATTTTTAACTTAAAGGACAACACAGACAGGAAAATAACTTTTTTATACCTTTTGGAAAAGGCCCCAAAATCATCTTCAATTTCATGCCAGGATTTCTTATTTTAAAATTTAAAACATTAACAAGTTCTTTATCTTCCATTTGCTTCTAAATCAGAGATGTGTGGAAGGCATCATTTGACTGACAGGGTTATCATAGCTAGTGACTTACTTTTCCTTTAGGTATGCAAGAACACTTCCCTGGCCCTCATCACACAACACTGTAGCCAGGTAGTCTAGAGGCTTTGTTCTGTATTTGTCAAGGCAGGGAGGTAGTGACCAGTTTATATACACCTTATGTGCATCCTCAACTGGTATCACTGTGAAGTGGAACATAATGGCAAGCCATTTATACTCGGTTTGATACTTTTATTTAACAATTTGTCTTAAAACTAATAATTTTCTGGAATATACTCTACTCTAAAGTAACACAACATATGAAAAGAAAAAGAAAATAATTTCAAATGATATTTTGTGAAACATGGACAAAGTGAGTTATGTATACATAAATATATTTAAGATTTTACCTATTTTATATACCACAATCTGATCATATTTGTTATTAGTAGAATAAAAACATCTAGATTTATCATCCTTGGTCGGTCTTTAGGTGTGATGAAGTTCTTTGCTACTTGCTAACAAATGAATATTTGGAATTCATATCACTGATATTACCAACCTTTATACATCTTCCTGAACTTCGGGGTGTCAAATGGATCCTGAAACCCACAAAAATTATCACAATGACAGACAACTTTCAATACAATATCAAAATTTCATTCAAAACCCTGAAACTACAGAAATATTTATTTTTCAAGTATACTTTTTACTCTAACAGTAGTTAAATAAAAAGAAACATTTCCTGAATCAAAAGGCCAACCCAATTGGCAACAAATAAAACAAAAGCACTGCAAAGCGGAGCAAGTCTGATTTTTCCATCCCTGTTTCATTTATATGATAATAATAATAGGCTTTATTTATTCTTGATAACATATTGAGCAATATGCTTGTCTTATATATGGTCAAGAAGATAACATGCAATATTTACCAATAAAATTACAAAATACATATCACAGGCAAGAAAAATACAAAATACAGTAACAGGGACAAGGAGATATCATTCCATATAATTAATAATAAAATATGTAAATCAATCAATATATTTGCAAATTTCTTAAAAACTAAAAGAGAAGTAGAATTTCTCACACTGTTTGGTAAAAGATTCCATGTAAGAGCTCCCTGGTAACTTAATGAGTTTCTAAAAAATGTTTGTTTTGGGAGATGGCAAGCAAAAAAACCTTTGAAGAGTATGATCTTGTAGATCTACTTTGAACATCAGACGAATATGTGAAACAATTCAAACTTTGTGGAGTTAAATTATTGAGCACCTTGTACGTTAACTTAACTTAGCTTAACTGTAGAAATCTCGTTTACAAAAGGGCAATCAATTTAGGTGCTTAAACATATCACATGAAGGCGTAGAGAAATCACAGATTAAAATAATTCTTGCTGCTCTCTTCTGCAGATGCTCTAGTTTTACAAAATGTTTGTTTTGGCACTGTTGCCACCAACAGTGATGCAGTAATCCATGTGCAGGTTAATAATACAATTATAAAACGTCATACAAGACGGCTGACTTATAAATGGTCTAAACTTTTCCATCTGAAAAATTTGAAACCATATCTTTATAGATATTGACAAACTGATGGTACCAGGAGAGACAGCTATCTAGCAACACTCCAAGAAAACCTTCATTGTTTACATTTTTAATTTTTTCTATAAGCTGTGATAGAAATTCAAACCAAAGTATTGTGCTTGGTATCAGATTAAAGGTCATGTGTCATCACATATATCTGATTGCGTAATCACCGAATCATGCTAGCCCTAGTATTGAACATCAGAATCCTAATTGTTCATAGTTACAGATCCTAAGGATTTTCATCATACACATTAGAAGTACAGAATGATGAGCATACCTTCAAATCATGAAACACAGGCTGTGGAAGACCACTGCAAGGTAAATCAGAAAACAAATTAGAATTCAAAAACAATTTTATGTCAAATTATACCAATTGTTTATTGACATGGAATCTTAATGTGGGAGGGATCTCATTATGCAGATGATCTTTAATTCAGAGATGAAAGTGGTTGGCATTGGAAAACGTGGAAATCCATCAATCGGTGGAAATTTTTAATCTGTTGTAATTCAACAATAGCTTTCAAACGTTCAACTGATGCAAGAGTTATCTTCCTTCGTATTATCCATTTGACAATACCGAAAACTTGGTGCTCGTAACTGCTCGATGTTTAATTTTACAGTTTATAAGGGCATATAAATTGAAGGATTTAAGAACGGAGTTGATGAAGATTGCTTAAAAATAAAATGCATCAACAAGACATACCTAACCCCCCCACCCCTGAAATTTTCTCACTGGATTTGCATTGATCTCAAAAATGACTAAATTTGTCATGAAAAAGGCGGAAATCCGCCAATTGGCAGAAATTTTTCATCTCTGTTAATTTCTCCAGTACAATCAGGATATCAAAACCCAGTTGTGAAAGTGGCTGGGAATGTGTTACCAGCACACAAATCAGTCAAGAAACTGTTGAAATTGACATAAACAAATGCTTAACAATGTAATAAAGTAAAGAGCAGCTAGAGTCCATTCTAACTTATTCATGCTGTTTGGCTTAGTAGGGATTAGGGACTGGGGTATTGGAATTGGTGTGGCAGTATGCTGTCACCAAACCAACTTCAAATTACAGACTGAAGCCTAAAACATTCCTATTAATGAAAATCATTCCAATCATGAATTTTTGAAACTGGGGGAAAAGTACATTGTCTCCTATTTTATATGATGTCGCTGCTTGCCAGATAAGAGCTGCAGAATTTCTTGGAACAGCAACAAACACCACTCAAGTCTATCACTTTTATACTTACTTGTGTGGAACATCACAGAAAACCTCTCTAGCCCATTCCTCTAGCTTGTCTAGACTATCTGTTACAATAAAAACAAATCAGTGTAGTACATGTAATTTAATTGCATGAATCCACTTGTAATCACAAAACTATTAATATTAATGTCTTAAGGTAGTTTATTCTTGAAAAGTGTTATCAACCTTGCTATCTGTATCAATAATTTAAATTGAACAATTTATATAGTGTGATTATGAAGCCTTGAAATTTACAGGCAATGAAATACAATATATAGTTACATAGGGATGACCTTGACCTACTCTTTCAATATAAACTTTGTAATATATTGTGATAACAACCACAATTACATTGGGATTTTACAGACAATGTACAATAGGGAGTTGGAGTTGACCTTGACCTACCTTTTGACTGCATAGCCACAGTCATGTAGTGTGATGAGTACATCCGGGTGTAAAAGTCCCGTAGACGACTATAAACATTAATACCATTCTGCTTTGGAATTGTTCTCAGTGTTTCTGCATTACCTGTTTAAAATCAAAATTTCATCAATAACAAAGGATGTTTCTGCATCTCCCTACATAAATAAGTGATATGTCCTCAATTAGTTCTGAATAGTTAATTCCATATTTCTATTTTTCAAAAGGTTTTTAAAATTGCAGTTAACTCTTCTTTAAAGGAGATGTATATCACACAAGGTACAAACAGCATAGAACTTTAACATCAGTGACTTCAGGAAGATCAAATATGACCTTCTACCATATCTTTTGGGCAAATAAGCCCAAGCCTGGTAATAAGCCCACCCATATCCATTGATTCTCCATAGAAATAAACCTAATCCCTGATTTATATCAGGTTTCTATGTTGGCCCCTTGGATGAATATGATGTAGGATTTACTATACAGTAGGGAATATCATAAAATTCAAAATTTAAGGGAGAATTATCGTTTCTAATTTAAAATGATCTGGACTTCATTCATGATATACATACCTGTGAAGAACTTGGACATAGGATGTCCTGGTTTAGCAAGTGTGCCCAATAAAGCATTGATACGGTCATCATCATCTGGTAGGCTCATTTGAAATTCTGTACCAAAAATTATCAAAGAAGAATTTCAATAATGCCCTTCATCATTAATTAATAATCAATAATACAAGCTTTCAGTAGACAAGTTCTATTACTTTTATGTTACTTTTCTTAAAATTCACACTTTCATGAAATTTCCATTTTAGGTCTACCAGACAGAAATAAACTTTTTCAGATTGTAGATACCAATACAAGCTGTAACCAATAACATTACATTAATTCAAGGTGTATTTGAGCACTGCACACTACATACAGTGTATGTATTGAACTAATGAGCCCTAAGTATATATCTATACTCTTACTAAATATTATATAAATTCTTGCTCTAGCGGTGCATAATCAAAAAATAGTTTCAATGAACATCCTTTGTTCAATGTCATAATCCACTTTTCAAACTGAAATGTTTTTCATTTATCTATTTGATAAATTGTGTAATAAACTAGCTCTTGAAGACTGGGTGCACAGACATTTCACTGAAGATAAAATCTGATGCCCTTTCAATTATAATGATCATCTCAGCAACAATCATTTTCCCATGAAACTGATTCAACAATTTTGTTTAAGTTGTCGAAAAAAGACTGTCACGTAAGCATGTATATTTTGTATACACTTGGGGTAAGTCACCTTAATGGTAGGGTACCGCTAGGCGGTATTGCGTCACGGGTAGGTGTGCACGGGGTGAGATTCTCATGACAGGTATTGTGTTATTGTTACCGTGCACCCGATATGGATTTATCGGCATTTAGCGTCATGTGAGACAGGCACAGGGGACTCACCTGATTCTTCGCTAAAAACAACTCTATTCATAGCAAAGCCTCTGATTAGGGCAGAAAGAGAGGAGGACTAACCGATCTCCTTCCTGCCATAACAAGCAAGAACTCTGGCAATAGCTGTACGATAGCCAGCAATAGTGCCAGGTGGCAGATAGCGGTACCTAAACAGAGAGATTAGGAATTCCGCAATCAAATGCAGAGGCTTCGAACGAATAAGCTTCCTTGCCGACACACCAATCACAGAAGATCATCCAACGTGACTGGTAGACGGCAGAAGAGGAAGCCCTGATTGATTGCTCAATGCAATCTGACACCTATTAGAAAAGCCTGCCTTGGCGTGGCTTCCAGAGATAGCCTCAGCGCGTGAAGGTGGAGGATCTCTGGTCAAGAGTGTGTCGTTCTGGGCCAAGGCTGGCGAAGGAGATTCGGTCTGGTGGGGAGAGCCAAGGGCTCCTCCACCAGAAACGGAGCTCCTGAAACCAAGCTTGCCTCGGCCACAGAGGGGCTCTCAGAAGTAAGGAGCAGTGATGCTCCCAGAACTTCTGTAGAACCCTGCCCACCAGGTTGAAGGGAGGGAATGCATATGCATACGTCCCTTCCTATTCCAGAGAAAGGGCGTCCACAGCCCACGCCTTACGGTCTGGGACCGGGGAGACGAAGGTTAGCAGCTGGTTGTTCAGGGAAGTGGCAAACAGGTCTATAATAGGTCTGTCCCACGCCTGACAATTACCCTTGAAAATCAAGGGACACAGCTGCCATTCCGTCAACACCGGTTGGTGGCGCCTGGAGAGTGGCCACCAACACACTCAGCCTGCCAGAAAGATGCTTGACCGCTATGGTCAACTGCATGTCCTGGCAGAGAAGATGGATGTGGATGGAGAGGGCACACAGGACATGAGACCTGGTGGCCCCTGTCTCTCCAGATACGCGACAACTGTTGTCGGTAGCCACACTTTGGACTAGGATACCCCTAAAGGACTGCAGAGCCAAATGAACAGTCTCATCTCGAGTACACTGATGTGCTCCGAGAGTTGTTCGCCAGACCACTCCCCCAAGCGGCATTGGCCATCGAGGTAAGCTCACATTCCTGTCATGAACGCGTCCATGAACAGGATCATAGAGGGGATAGGCTTGGTCAGAGGTACCCCGTGGAAAACGTTCTCCTGAATGGTCCACCAGCAAGAGAACTCCCTGACCGACTGGGTAAGCGGGATCCAGGCCTCCTGGATGACAGAACAAAGTCAGACAGGAGGAACATCTGGAGAGGTCCGATGTGAATCCTCCCTAGGGGGACCACATATGCCAAGGAGTTGAGATACCCCAGAAAACTGAGGAACCAATGTACCTGGACAAGCGACCAAGTGATGAAAGTCAGAGCCAGAGCCCTGACCTTCTCAAACTTCTCCAGAGGTGGAAGGGCTAAGCCCCGAACCATGTCAAAATGGTTCCCCAGGAAGAAGAAGTCCTAATATGAAGGAACCTCTGACTTCTCTCTGGAAGGAATGAAGCCGACTCTGAGCAAGAGTTTCAGGACCAGACGAGTGTCCTTCACTAACGATCCCCACACCAAAAGAGGCATGAGGGAGTCGTCGAAATAGATGTGGACGTCTATTTTGCGTGATTGAAGGAAACACCAGCAGCAACTTGGTGAACACCAAAGGAGCTGTCGTGAGCCCCAAGGGCATCTCTGCCTTGGCAGCATGGTCCCTACTTCCTCCTGGAGCACCCGTGCCCTTTCTGAATCCCCGGGAGGAGGAAAGAAACAAAAACGGCCAGGAGGCGAGGGACGAATCCTGAAGAAGGGGAATACCTAGACCCTCCCTGACCACCGACAAAAGCCAAAGCGTCCTTTGTAATATCCTGCCACTAGGAAAGGAAAGCAGAGAGACGTCCGCCCACAGAGAGTTCCGGATGGGGCAGATCGAGCCCCTGCCAGACCAGAGAATTGTCTGCCCACACGGAGCCTGAGCCTGCAGGAGAAGGACATGAGCCCGGGAAAGGAGAACCACCGTCCACCTGGCCATACCCTTCGCCTTTCGCGGCCAAGAAGCAGAAATAGTCAGGAACCCTTCTTCTTGCCCCCAGGAGGTTTCTTACCCTTCCTACCCTTCCCCTTGTTGCCGTTGAAGTGAGGTTGGGACTTGGGCTGTGCAGAAAACTGAGCAGCCGAAGACTTCGCCTTCTTCTTAGGAGGCACTGACCCCTGCGAGGCACTGGCCTTCTCAGCCTGAAACCTCTTCACCAGAAGTGCTGAGGCGACCGAGTCCTCCTTCATATCCTTCTGAACCCAAGGAAGAGCTCCCCTGAACAGGGTAGAGCCCTAGAAGGGGGCATTCAACAAGCGGAAACGGTAGGGTTACTGGACTGGGCGGAATTTCAGAACTGAAAACTGCCTAGCCAACACGGCATTGACGAGTAGAGAACCTGCAAGGCTGCCGTGTCCTGTATGTCGGCTGTTCTGTCTCGGATAACCGACACTCAGGCAAATCGGATACCCTGTATAGACAAACTGTCAGGAAGTCTATGTATGACAGAACTTGGATGGAGAGGTGCAACATTCTCTCCATCCTGTGGTGCTCTTTGGGATCGAGCACCACCTGGTCCACTGATTTGCCGGGCCAGGCAGCCAGCTGTCTCAACTCCAGCTGTGCTGGTTGAGAGGCCAGCTGCCCATCATGTGTGGCATAGTCGGAAGCTGAAGCCTCCGACAATTCACCAACGCTGAGCTGCAGACCGACAAACCCGGGAGCACGGGTAGAGAAGGAGTCCTTCTCTAAAACCGGAGCCCGGGCCGTGGCCAGAACCGAAGACATGATATTGCCTTCTGGCAGAGACCGATCTGAGCGAACGGAAGCCCGAGGAGCCACCAGGGAACCCAGAAGGATGGTGGATTCAGGCGCCGACGATGCTGAGGCGGTGGGCAAACCTCCGCCCTGAGAATCCGGGAGATGTTGGCCCGGAGGACCCGCATCCCAGAAAGCACATGCTGAGTGTCGGCTTCAGCAGTCTCAGGGCCATCTTCCCCTTGTGAACCCTCTTGGCCCAGGAGAAAGATGAATGACATCGTCTTCCTCTGCCGAGCCCGCACCCTCGATGTCCATCTCCTCCTCAATAGAGACCGAAGTCCCCTCGGTAGGAACAGGGGCCGCCAGAGGAGCCATCTCCGCAGAGGGGAACTCCTCTTTATGGCATTTGGACGCAGCGTGACCAATAGCTGTAGCTGTAGGCTTGGGTCGGAGACCCGAAGCCGACCCCTGGGAACAGGAGACCGACGGGTCCGTGCTGGAGGCGGAAGTCCTTAAGGTCTGGCAAACCTTTATAGGACCGGCAAACAAGGCCCCCGAAGTAGCAGAACATTGGGGGGATTCCGCACTGCTATAACATCTCCTAGAGGAGAGACCAACCCCTATGGGTTCCACGAGTGAAGACCCATGGGGTAAAAACCCAAACCCCTGAGGGAATGGGAACGGTCCAGCGGGCCGGGAGTGACCCCAGAACTGGCCAAGATGGCCTGCCTGAGTCTGGAGCTGGACATCCTGTCCAAAGGACCAGGATGAACCGCCACTCCCACCAGGTGGAAACCCAGACATGTACGGGCTAAGCCCGTAACTGCTGAGTAACTGTTGGTACCCAAAACCATCCGCAGGTTGGCCTGGGCGACCCAGGAATAAGTGCCTGCAGGCACCCCTACTCCCTGAGCCCGGGGGAAAGGGAGACCGGAAACCGGACTCCTGGCCTGAAGCCCGAAACCCTTGGAGGAAAACCCCCTGGGAAACCCTGCACTGGGAAATCTGGATTGGGACGGAAGTCCCAGAGCCAGAAGCCTGTGAGGGTGGGAAAACAGACCCCGCGCTGACACCAGGATTAGTGAACTCAAGTGTCACTAATCCCCGTAGCCACAGACAATCCTGACAAAAAGTCTGTGGCCCCTGAACCTATACCCGAAGGCACAGTTCCGGAGTCAAAGCGGCCCCAACCAACGACGCCACCTGGCGTGCCGAGGTCCCTGAAGGAATCAGAGACCTCGACCGGAAGTCCCTTTCCGACGGTAACACCGCCGCTTATCGAGAGCTACCGGCCAATTCGACCCTTGACTGCGCCGAGTCAGGGTCGGGCTGCCCCCCCCCTACTCCAGGACGCACCTGGACAGGGGGAGCCACCCCCTGCTGAAGGGCGGAGCTCAGTGGAACGAGAGCACCCCCAGCAGGAACGCTCTGGTTCAGAACTTCAGGAGGGAGGTCTTAAAAAGCTTACTTCCCTTACCGGAAGAAGAGGACGAATCCCTCTTCCGGCGGAAAGTTAGCTGGAAAGGCATGGGAGCCTAAGCAGCAGACTCCATGTGCAAACAAAGTTCACATAGTGAGGTCTGGCTGTAATGTCGGCAAATGGGACAGGTATCATGGGGTTCCCATTATCTATAGAAATAGGAACATCCATGCGCTGACCCCCGACGTAAACCCGGCACCTTTATCCAGCATCGAAACAATAAAAAATTGTAACAATGAAAACAAGGATAAAAAGTTTTCTAACAATCAAAAAACTACGAACGAGATCATAAAACCTACCGTACGCAGCAAGATTGTACTGCAAAAAAAAGAAAACGGTCGAACAAAACGGCCGACAAAGCAGCAAGAAAACAATTTCAACTTCACGAAAATCCGAGTGACGAGACAAGTAGTCACGCACTCGAACACGCGGAGGAAAAACACGGCCGGGAACGAAGTTCTCGAACAATCAAAAAACTACGAACGAGAGCACAAAGCCTACCGTACGCAGCAAGATTGCACTGCATAAATAAAACGGCCGTACAACACGGCCGACAAAGCAGCAAGAAAACAAATTCCAACTTCCGAGCAAGTAGTCACGCACTCGAATACGTGGAGGAAAAAACGGCCGGAAATACGGTCAAAATAAACAAATGACAATACTTAATTTCACAATATAAGTTGGGAGATGGGTTTATAGACTACTAATAGAGTAACAATATACTCAAACGACAATGGCAGTACGAAGAGAAGGAGTAAGAAAAGCACTTAGCTCAGACACCTCCGCACTCGTCGGCAGCCATAAAGGTAAGAGGAAGGGAGATCACTCTGCGTTCCTGCCGTGATGGCTCATGGATCGTAGGGAGGGCGGGATTGTTTTTCTTTTGAATCTTTTGTTGTTGGGATACAAAGATGGGTGTAGGTACTGTATTTGCATACTAAAGTTATGGTAATTATTACTGAAATGAAAATCATTGTTATACAGTGATCGGTTCTCTCAGCTTTCTTTTCCCGGATCACCAACCGTCGCTCGTCCCACGTTAACAAAGACCTTGTCGCACAATTAAGTGTGTATAAAACTTAGAAGATAGGCCAACCATTTTCTTTCATGCAGACAACTTCACGAAATAATATAAAACACATTTTATCCCTTTCACAGAGATAGATGCGAGATGTTGGGTTCCCTGTTAAGAAATTATAAGGTTCCCGGCTATAAATCTGGTGATGACTAAAGATGCTCAGCATTATGTATAAATGTAAAACATCTCTAATCAAATTCTTCCATGTTCCTAGATGATTTTTCCAACCTACCACTGTCGACAGCCTCAATTTCTCGATCCACAGAGTCCTCCTGGAACAGTGGACTGATAAAGAAATGTGCAAACATGTCCAGAGCTCGACCAAAGTACTTCCTCTCCACATCAAAGTAGAAACAAGTCTGAAAATATAGAAAATACTGTTTTTTTACTTTCACTGTGATTAAAAAAATCATGATATTGAAATAAAAATGTGCATCTGTTGGAATAACATGAGATATATACTTCCTGTTTTTCAAACTTAACCACTTTTCAATACAACTGCTATACTTGAATTAGAAAATCAGCATGCAGATATCACAGGTTATATTTTGAACAATCTTGTTTTTGTAATAAAATCTTCACAAATTCTTTTAATGTCCCAAATTTCATTTTTCCAATCACATAATCATACTAGTAATTCTATACAACTAGTCCTTGCAGACCCACCTACCTAGTTATTACCAATAGTGATAAGGTAGAAAGATCAGCCGTTTATAATTTCTTCAGATTTAAAGTTTATCAATAAATTTATAAACATAACCATGCTGTTTGTTGAACAACCTTTTCACAGTCTGTCCAAGCATTAGAATATCCACCATGACGTCCTAGAAAGTCATCTAATTCATTTTCCTTGGGGTACTTCTTACTTCCCATAAATACCACTGTAAAATAAACACACAATATTTCATGGAAACATCAATCTGTTAATTATTGAAGACTACATTTTTAATTCAAATTCTAAAAATATAACATTGTTTCCTATTATAACTGTATAGGAAGCAGATACACACAATTTAATGACTCTCATAATCTTCGTTTTCATATACTGTCTTCAATTAATATCTTAAACTAAACTTGCATGAAAGCATCTCTTCTCCTGTCCTTCTCCTATTTTCCGTACCATACACATTTACCTTGCACTTGCAATAGTTCCATACAGCCAATCTATATATGGCCACTGAAAGTACAGAGCTAGGCTTGTCAAAGGGCACCAGCATGATATAGCATTTGTTTTCAATTCTACTGAAACTTCATGTATCATGCTTAGTAATGGGTATGGGCTTACAGCCTGATGAACAGGGCATATAAGCTTTTGGAGCAAAAAGGTTGCATAGAGACATTATTGGCGCTAAACACATTTTGGGGTAAAAATTTACGATATTTGAGAATGATCTATTCCATGCTACTCAAGAAATTGTAATCTATGTAATTAAAATGTAATCCAATCAATAAATGCTGATTAAATCTTACTATGTTCTAAGAAATGTGCGAATCCTGGGATATCATCTGGATCAGAGAAACTGCCAACTCCAACACAAAGAGCTACTGCTGACTGAAAAATAGTAAATGATGTTATTAATACCAAGACTGACGCTTTCACAGTGGTTTATTTTCTATGTATTTAAGCAGTATAGCAAATACAAGAGCAACTTTTGCTTTTGTTATGGATAAGCTATACCGTATATATCCTGCAATAAGTTCTGGATGACAATGCGCTACAACTACCCCAATGTGAAGGAATGAACTTATAAAAGGACAGTTCAACAGCATTTTGTTGGTAATTCTACAAACAGCAGTAGAAATTTTTGGGTTTATCGCTGGATAAATACAACAACACAATACAATATCATTGAAGCAAACTTGTTGAAGATATCTCAAGATGTTTAAAAATATTTGGGAGTAAGAGATGCTGATTCCTTCATATATAACATGTGAACCAACATTACTTATAAATGAGGTCATTAATTTAGGTCTGGAGTAAAACTTAACACCTCTGATATACACAATTAATGCCTATTCATAAATTCATGATCGATCAATTCTTCAATCAGATTTAGGTGAACATAAAGACCACATTCAAGAATAATAATTTAAATTTCAGAGAATGAATAATTTGCTTTTAAGCTAACAGCAAACTAAAATCATTCAAAATGAAAATGATGATCAGCTTAAAAAAGGTACATGTACAATTTCCATTCATTAGTGAACATTAAAAAAATCCTGTCAAAATTACCTTTTTTTCAGTTGACACTTTGGAGTTCTCTGGTCTGTCATCTTCTCCATCCTCATCCATTTCCCCATCTGATGGAGGTCCTTCCGACTCAGATCCAGAGTCTGACCCAGATTCTTCTTCTGTTTCTTCATCCTCTTCAATTTCAGTTGCAGCTTCACCATTCAGGTCAGAGATTAAGAGAACCCGAAGACCATTATCAAGGACAAGGGACCTGACAAAAATAATAAAATAATTACTACTGTTAAGATCAACATAAGTAATTCATCGTAATCTATATAACTAACATCTTATATATCAAGAAAATATCTGTAAAACATGAATACACCTGCCCTTAAGCAAAACAGAATCTGATCTGATGTAGAACTGGACTTTTTTTTTTGACAAAGTATTTTTATTGATCAAGACACATATATAACATTACAAAGATGGCTCTCATTCTCAACACACATTATTTATATGCCCATACTTTCAAGTTACATGCACATACACATTTATATAATATTTTACTATGTATGAACATTCATGTTTGTTTGGTGTCAATTTGATGTTATGATACAATAGGGTATATATATGACCTAAATGTGTCAAGATATGACCATGATTTTGAAAACGAATGTGACAGGACACAACGCCTCTTCCCTCCCCTAATAAAACTTGTCTTAACTTAAAGAAATTAAAATTTTACACCTACTGGACTTATAGCTAAATTCTATATGTTCTCAAAAAAAAAAAAAAAAAATGTTCACCTGTATTCCCGTTTATCATTCTCTGACTTTGTGGGCAGCATAACTTTTTGAAGCTTTCCCTTGGGCTCCTGTGGAACAGTAGTGCATTTTCTTTTCATCAATAGGTACTTGTCAGTCCTAAAACCTGTCAATTTGAAATTATGGAAACTGGATAGAATACTACAAGTTGATGACACCGTCCTTGGTGAGTGCCTTATCTGTCTGAAGAGGTTTTGGCCACACCTGTGAAAGAAGAAATACATTTCAGATGTCTCAGCAGCACTAAACAGTGCTAACCTTCAGGTATCTACTTACAAAATGATCTGTAACTAACATTTACTCTATTACTATAGTGCATCTACTGAATTTTGAATTCTAGAAAACAAATATTCTATCATTCCAGCTTTAATAATTTCCTAAATTAAGCCTCCCCTATCCCAGAGGGCTGACACCCATCATTTACATAAAGTTGATTCTTCTTCACTTTGATGTTTCACATCAAAGTTTGACAGAATCCTGACATTCCAACGAAAGAAAAAATTTGCTCTATTTTCCCCGCCAATTCTTTCTACAGAACAAGAATGATTTTAAAGAATTTGCTAAAAAAATTTCCCGTTTTAGCCCAGTCTAATCACAGGAAAGGAAAACTTATATGAACAGAACCAAATGAGGTACCAACTTAAAAAATCCTTAGTAAAATAAATATTTTCTAGCCAGCCCGTTTATACAAATACTGACCTCAGTGTGATCAATACACTTGAATTTTGTAGTTCAACATGTATGATGTCAAGGACGGATAATTTTTAAATGGTCATAGGAAAGAGTGATGAAAATGGGATGTCTGCACCTGCTGAAATTGGTATGTGCCTTCCGATTAACATGTTGGGCATATATTGAAGAGTTCATCCGATTGATTCGGTAGCTGTGTTAGGTTTCACATTTTTTCCATATCATTTTGCACTTGAAACATTCGCATAAACAGTATATGATATTTCATTTGTTTGATAATATCCCTACACAACAAAGTGTACTGTGTAACAAAATGAGTACAAAATGGATTTAATGGTAACTTTGGAATGGTGTGTATCGTAGAGAGCAGCATCTTAGTTTAAAGTACATCTGGTCAAAAGTCAGTCAATGTTGGACTGAGGTAAAAATTCTGTGAGTGACAGGTAGTGATGCACGCCTGAAAACAGGCGGGGTGTGTACCCCAGTGTGAAGCACCGTGGCAGAATATCGCCAGTATGATTAATCATCAGATAGATGCTCTCTTTTGTATGTCTGGTATTGTTGTCCAATATTGTATTATTTGGGTATTTTTTATACTAAGACAATAGCCAGCAGAAGTTAGTCTAGTTTGGGATCGAGTGACTAAAAAGAGTTGGGAGTCGGACGTGGAGACGGGCAGAGTCCCGTATGAGACCTGCTCTGCGATGGAGCGGGCCCTGGCCAAGTTGGCCCATGGACATTTGTATGGAACTCTTTGATATGGACCAGCAGGTGTTTATTTTTTTGCCTGCCGAACACAGGTATTTATTTTTGGTGCCACGACATGCTGCTGTATGTTGATTAGGAACTATCTTTTGTAATGGATATTAACGCAAAGTACTAATTATGGAAAACCACTGTACGATGAAATAAACGTTTCGGTCAACCCAAGTAAACACTGTGTTTAGTCATTGTGTTACAACTGTCACAGCTGATATAAGACCAATTGCTAAGTTGATAGAGCAGTGTATCATTATGCCGTAGACTCAGCTTCTATTCATGTATGCATGGTCTATTAATTCCCCTTTGGGATTTTGGGGCTCATTTATATCGGACGTTTGACAGCGTCCCTCGTCGGGATGCAAAAATTACATAGTCTAGGCAGAGACATATAACATATACGTCTCTGGTCTAGGCACAAGGCAGGGTTATCCCTTTTCTTTTACAGGTCTACCAAACAGCTGTTTCCTTACAAGAAGCGTCGCGTAGAAATAAAATTATGTAAATATTTGAAAAAAAGTTTCTGACTTACCAACTCAACATTAAACTCGTTAAAGCCTAAGGTAAGTTGACTTCTGACTTCGGTGTTTACTTCTCCACGTGCTAGTCATTTCGGAACTCTTCTGTGTTTAACATCGCGCGAGAAATACAAACTTTCGTACTGTCTAACAATATATTTGGGCTGTTATCATATAATTTGTCAAGTCATTCAAGTATCCTCTGATATCGAAACAAATTTGAATTCAATAAACAAAAGTAATTAATTAAAACATGTCTCTTCACATAAAGATAGAAAATATATATTTAAATCTACCTCACCAGAAACGTATATGTTATATTTGTCTCTGACCTCACTAAACAATTTCCGGTATGAGATGGGGAAATAAAAGGGGGTATTTTTAACAAAGTAGTCTCGCGAAACGCTTTTAGGGGTACGGATATACCCTATTTATTATTGCAATTTAAATTTTATTTTCACGAAAGTATTGATGTTGGCCTCTAGCGACTTTGCAACCTACCGTATGTGTCGACCTATACATCAGAGTTATGTCCCTTGATAGTCACAAGATTTCATTTTCGTTTTGAGAGACGTTACTGACTGTATTTTGGGCGATGCGTTTGTCTGTAGTTAGCTGACATCCGACTTAAGCAGGCGAGAATGGCGCATCATTTAAACAAATTAGCAACTGTTCTGCTGTGTGTGCAGTCCGTATTTTCATTTGAAGTGAAGAAAGGTAAATGTTAACGTTTTTGCCAAATTGTTGACATTTTCATATGCTTGGCGCATTAGTTTCGGACCTCTAAGAACAGTTCTGGCTAGCCACGCTAATTTGAACGAACTGCCACCAAACAAATACATAAATGACTTGAAGTGTGTTCATATTATAAGATTTATGTTTTTTTTGAAAATGACCGGTGAAAGACCAGCATATAAAAAAATATATATATTCACGGCTGTTATCTACGTCCCTGTTCACAGATACGACCTCAAATTAGCTTGCCTGAAATGATCGACATGTGTATCGGGTAACTCCACTTGCTTAGAGTGACCCATGCACATGTATCACACAAATTATCACTGGAATGACATTTTAGTCATTTTAGTCATTTTAGTCAAATTACATTCATGTTGAGGAAGTGGTGGATATCTGTGCTTATGAATGAACCTTTTCCGAAAGATTGTATTGTATTGTTCGGTCGCCTTTTTCTAAAATGAGCCATATTTTTTTATACTTCTTTTTTTTATTACACAAACTAGTCCAGCCAAAATACACACGAATAGGCAAACAGAAATATGAATCCGATTAGCGATAATAGCATCTGATGCAACATCATCCATTCAACATAAATACAGATAGATCCACACCGCACGTGAAACAAGGAAAATATCTTTATTCAACAGATAACTAATTCCACATAAAAGAATACTAAAGCAATCCTACATGTTAACTTTCGAAATAGAAGAAAAAATGAAAGCAAATCTATCAATGTATGCTGAAATCAATTTAAAGACTTTAAGACAGATTAAGTCAAATGAAAAAAAAAATTGGACAATTTAGAAAAAAAAATCCTAGAAAACAGCAAAGTCAGTTAAAATGCAAAATAAAAAATATCGCAAAAAAATAAGTGCAAGTGGTACCTCTGAAGACCAGAAAAAAATTAGTAGACAACTTAACAAAAAGAAAAACTAAACAAAAGAAATCAACGTGTACAGAATGAAATCAACTGAAAGCTCAATATGAAAATATTCAAGTAAAGAGAAAAAAATAAAAATCAATAACTCATGAAGTGAAAAGAAAATTAAAACTAGAAATATATTGACGTGAGCACACTATAAACAATTATCAACTGAAAAATAGAAATGAATAAATTATATCAAATTACACAATTAGCAGTTCATGTTTCGCAAAGAAAATATACGATATGTATAGTGCAATGGTGGAAAGTCAGTGATACACAAATTGTCATATACCGTGTACGGTCAACACGGGTCCATTAACAGTTTGAATTAACTGTGCACATCACAGTCGAGCGATACACAAACACTCATTGGTCAAGGTGATCTGAAGTTCATTCAAGCGTACATGCATGTTTTTCTTGTACACATTCACATACAGTCGAAATCCATCACGTCATCAGGTGAAATTGGTGACTGGTGAATTTACCTGTCCTGTCTATATTCACAGTTGGTAGATATCTATCCCATCAAGCATGTCGGCATACACTAAGCCATCAACGATACATGGACGCCAATGTAATAGTTGTCTTTAACCTCATCAAAACAACTCCTAGGTCTTTTTTCTTTACAGTTTTATTAATACAATAAAAAAAAAAACCTGCACCATGAAATATTACTATAATACATACACAATCATACGATAAGATAACCATATAATATAACCATATAACCAGATCACTCTGACCGTAGTCAGTTACATTAGTTTGAAATACTGAATATACATATATATTCATTACAACTGTAAAATCAATCTATAAATTATATAGAAATAACAGTTCGTATCCAATTATACTACAAATATAAAAAATACCAACTGCTTCAGTGTGAAGAGGGTTTTCTGCGAACTAAGTCCGCCGAGCCCCTCAGACTGACTCGTTCAGTACACACTATAAATAAAACAATACACACATTAAAAACCAAGCTTCTTTGGATTCACCTGTCTACTAAATCGACCATGCTCGATATTTGAATTAACACACTTCTAAAATATCAACTTTACTTTTAAACAAAAATAAGCCTTTAATCAAATATATTATTAAATAGATACTATATTAGATTACGCTAATATTTTACACATAGCACTTAAGTTTACAATTTTAGGCTCTAGTGCCGCTACCTCTCATGGTCGCTAGACTGGCTATTGTCATACTCGACGATGTTAAAGCTTTGAGTGCTCTTTCCAAAAGTTACCAGTTTGCCAGGTAAAACTTCCCAACATTCAACACTCCATTACTATACATAGACAATACTTATTGGACAAATAGGTTTATTACACATTATATCACATCAGCTCAGTATCTAACTCGCATTCTCACGTGCTATTTCCGCACTCGTGTGCGCACTAAAAATTTTGCCAAAATACTATGAATATGTCAAAAGCAATATTGCCAAATAATGACATTACTACATTTAAATTGTCATTGTTATTTAGATTTTGTTGGTTAAAGACCATCCCAAATGGCCCCTCTTTAGATCAGACAGAATGTTTTTTAGACATCACTGATGGCTTACACTTAAAACTCTTCTGTTTTTTCCACAGGCTACTTTTGGCAGGTCACTGACTTCCATTATGATGCCAACTATAGTACCCATGGCAACCCTCTTAACATGTGTCATCAGGGTCAAGGTCAAAGTTACAGAAACAGTAGATATGGTAACTACCATTGTGATGCACCATGGTTGCTGATTGAGTCGGCAATAGATGCAATGGTAAAATTCCATCCATTTCCAGACTTTGTGATTTGGACAGGGTAAGATTTCAATTTCTATCATATAAGCTTTAAAATTTATTTTGTTCTTTAAACTGGTGGGTGTATTAAAGCAATTTCAAGAATTGGTTAATTTTTGGCTTTGGCAAGTTGAATTTGATATAGCCCTTGCTCTTTCAAGAGTTGTTTAACCCAAAAGAGATCGATTTTTGGCATTCTTTCAAAATCTTAGTCGGGATGAAAATGCAAATGGTCTTTATTTTCTGTCATTTACAAATGCAACAATCAATGGAAGATCTCTAGGTTTTATTATGATGCCGCTAAAGAAACAAATCTTGTTTTGGGTGATGGAGGAAAAGCCATGGGGAAAGCCAGTGTGCCATTGATGCTGAAATAACTAAGTCAACAAACACTCTCCCCCACTGTCTTTGTGTCCCAAACCTAAGTTTATTAGGTCATCTGACCCGGGTCATCGTGCTTCGTCCGTCGTCGTCGGCCGTCTGTAAACTTTTCATTCAAAAAACTTCTTCTCAAATACTAGAAGACCTAGGGTGCTAATACTTGGCCCATAGCATGCTGGCATGGAGCCCTACAAAGTTTGTTCAAATCAATGACCTTGACCCACTTTCAAGGTCACAGGGGTCAAATATGTTAAAATATACAAACAACTTCTTCTCAATAAGCAAAAGTCCAAGAGTGCTGATAATTGACCTGTAGGATGCTTGGAGGAAGGGCTACCAAGTTTGTTCAAATGAATGACCTCGACCCACTTTCTAGGTCACAGGGGTCAAATATGTTAAAATATACAAACAACTTCTCTTCAATAAGCAAAAGTCCAAGAGTGCTGATAATGGACCTGTAGGATGCTGGCATGACATGCTACCAAATTTGTTCAAGTGAATGACCTTGACCCACTTTCAAGATCACAGGGTTCAAATATATTAAAATCTGTAAACGACTTCTTCTCAGTAACCAAAAGGCTGATATTGGCCTGTAGGATGCTGGAAGGAAGGGCTCCCAAGTTTATCCAAATGAATAAAGCCCACTGTTTTAACAGCAGACTCACTGTTGTTAGAGTTTGGCTTGCATTTTGTCAGATGACCGTTAAGGCCCATGGGCCTCTTGTTGAGAAAGTGGTCTGAAGATCATGCTTGATTGTGCACCTCATGACAGTCATACTTTCAGCATATTATCGATCACCGCTATCTAGGAGATATGTTCAAAGCAGATTCTTTGGTTCGCCATAGTTTAAGGATGTAGTCAAATTTTATTTTATTTAAAGTAGGAAATGAAGATAATTGCAAATTTATCATACATTATTCTTAACACGTGTGGTTTGGGTTTATTATATGGATTACGCTACTGGGTTTCTCATAAGGTAAAATGGGTGCCTGGTATACCCAGGATGGAGGTATTGGGTCCAAAAAGGGTAACTTATCACATTCTTAGAAATCTTCTTGTGCAGTTATGAAAAGTCTTAGCTGATTTTTCTGTTCTATAGATAATTTAGTGGGTAGGGAATAAATGTTTTGCATTTTAAGTTATAGAAAAAACAAGATTATGATTTTGAACTTTTCTTTGTCAGCAGACCATAAAGGTCCCTTGGCCTCTTGTGTTATGTTTTCCAAATCAATCTTTCTTATCTTTACAGTGGACGTTGATATTGTGACGAGTATTTTACTTTTTTAGAGACAGTGTGCCACATGTAAAGAATTCTGATTTGGACCCAATGAAAGTTTATGAAAACATTGGAAATGTAACCCTTAGACTTCGAGAAGGCTTTCCTAACACTACCATCTACCCAGTGCTGGGGAACCATGATGAGTATCCTGCTGATCATTTCCCAAATGGGACCACTAACTACTACCAGGATATTCTATACAAGTCTCACTGGCATACACTTCTGGAAAATAGCACTGCTAATGACTTTCAAACAGGTAACAAATCACAATTCAAATTCCAGGTCTATTTTTCCTCCTGTAAACTAATTTTATGGCTAGTGTTAAAATATCTATTACCTGGTACCTTTATAAGAAAAAATTATGGTTAATAATCCGAAACATGAATAAGTATCTCTATTTGATGAATGATTTGTTTATTGTGAAATCATTGTTTTCTTTTGGGACATTGTTTTTGTTGATTTTGCTGATACAGGAGTCCACAAATTTATATCTATGGAATGATCAACAGTTAAAAATTGCCATGGATTTTATTTTACTAGCAGATTTTATGTGAACTATATATTTTCATACGCAAGTTTAATTGGTGTTTTTGGAGAAAAAGCACACTAGTGATTTTTTTCTTTAGTTAAATTTTCTTTTAAATTCAAGGATGATTTCTTTTCTTATCTAAACATTTTCTAATCTCCACATCAATTCAATCCATATTGAGAGAAACTATAAATATTTGTTCTATAATATCCATATTTGCTCAAGGTGGCTACTACCAGGTGCATACAAAAACTGGTTTAGTTTTGATTGGACTCAACACAAATCTGCTCTATAGTCAGGACCCTCTGACTAAAGGTACAGGAGACCCTGCTGGGCAGTTTAAATGGCTGAGGTGGAAACTTTTAGAAGCAAGGAGCCTCAACAAAAAGGTGGTTTTCTTTCTGAAAGGTTTAATTGTTCAAGAAGAGACGCATAATTGACAAAAAGAGGGAGGGGAATATTTCTCTGCTTGCCTACTTTCAAACACCATTTTATGTCTTTTACAATCCCTTTTAATCCTCTCCCACGTTCTGATCCATGGGGTCCCTTTTTAGCCATAGTTGATGGCAAGGGATTGATATATAGAGAATTCCTCTCCATGATGACTTCTTGCATAGGTCACCTATGTGTTGATCACTCTGCCGTTAAAGTACTTTTGTTCCAAATAAGAGATGCTACATAGTTCTACATGATTTTTTGGGCAAGCATATCCTTGTATCACTACAAATAGACTCTGACTGATTCTAAACTCAAAGATTTGCAACAGTTTGGTTCATCAGTTATCTATGCTACTACCTTTTAATCTTCTGACATTATGTGAAACATGACTTTTCTTTAGTACTTTAGCATTGCCATCATAAATTCATATATACATCACCTTTCACCATTAAAGGCCAGGACCATATAGGAAATTTATTTCAGAAATTATTTGTCATATTTGAAATTCTCTGCTAAATGATTGAATATCTGAATTAGCAAGGTGAGTGATACAGATCCCTTCGGCCTCTTGTTTAAAATTATATCTGTTTTTTAATTGTAATTAAATATTTCTTTGGTTTTAGGTGATCCTCTTTTCCCATATTGCGCCTGGTTATTTCGAAAAGTATCAGGATATGATGTGGTTTTACGACGATTACAACAAGGAATATGTTAAAATCCTTCAGACTTTTAATGATGTCATAGCTTCCCAGGTGTACGGCCATGAACACACAGATAGCTTTCGGTTGGTGAAAGACAGTTTTGGTAAATATGCTCTTCTAATTTTGCAAGATAACTTTTTAGCTGACCTGCCTGAAGAGTCAAGTGAGGCTATGCTATAACATGGCGTCATGCATCATCTTTTTCCTTTAAACAATTTTTCTCAAGAACCAATGGACCAAATGTTTTGATATTTGGCTGGTATGTTCTTAGGAGGAAGACTGACAAAGTTTACGAAAAGAAATTACCTTGACTTATATTCAAGGTCACAGGGGTCAAATTTGTTAAACCATTTAAACAACTTCTCCTCATGAACTGAGAGGCATGTTATTTGGCTGGTATATATATATATACCAGCACTCACCTGATATATTTATATATAGAAAAAACTTGATTTGACGAGATGCGAGTAAATTATAAATAAAAATGATTTTTGACAAAAGAAGAAAGACGTTACATTTTGCACTAGCGCTTTCACTGTATTAGATCTTCAGGTGCATAGTAACTGTACAAAATGGTGTGGCGTCACAACATGTTATCTGTTGATGACGTCATAATATAAAAGGGGCATAATTATATTTTGCAAACTTTACAATGCAGTTAAACATTAATATTCAAGTCTGGTTTTAAAATTTTATATTTATATATATATATACACACCAGGTGAGTGCTGCAGGCAGGCCCATTGGGCATCTTGTTTCTTTAAGTTTTATTGCTGTTTGTGTTTTTCAAGTAGAGCAATACTGCATTAAAAGAAAGAAAAAAAGTGAATTTTAGTTGTTTAACATCACAGGGCTTATACATCAGTATTGTCTTGATTTGCGGTTGTTCCTGCATATGTAGGTAATCATGTATACAGGTATTTAACATATATTTCCTGAGACCTTGATACGCTATGAAAAGCTTGCTTGGCATTTAATATTGGGCTATCTTAAACAGCTATATAGCAAAAATAATTCCTCCATAATCAACTATGCAGTACGATGTTATTTTAATATGTTTGAGAGACATTTTACTTGTTTGTTTTGAATATAAGAAAAAAATGTCATGATCATTTGCAGGTGAACCAGTAGACATTCTGTTTCTCAGCCCTGCAGTCACTCCTTGGAACAGCAGCCTGGCAGGGGTTGGAGCTAACAATCCTGGCATACGACTGTATGAGTACAACCAGGATAATGGTGAAGTGATCAACTACTGGCAGTATTTCTTAAACCTTTCTTCTATAATCGCAGGAAATCCTCCTATTTGGGAACTGGAATATGAGGCAAAGGAAGGATATAACTTGACTAGATTACAACCGTTGGCTATGATGGAACTTGTGAAGGCATTCAGTACTGAAAAATTCAATGAAATTTATATGAAATACCTAACATTTAACTCAGTCAGTCAAGATATCAGGCCCAGCTGTGATGAATCATGTGTTAAACAACATTTCTGTGCTATCAGTGAGCTGGAGAAATCTGGTTACCAATCCTGTCTTCATGATGACGTTACAACTCACCATCCACGCCACTCAACTCACATGCCCCCCTCCAAAAATGTACCAAAGTATATGGAATACATAATTATTTGTCTTGGTGCCCTCGTCTTGATACTGTTTATTGTCATTGCACTCTTGTGTCTGAAAAAGCATCACCGCTTCATTCCTAACAGATATTCAAGATTCAATTCAAACCTTGCTTCTAACCCAATCAATTGAAACAATTCATTAAAAAAATCATCAAAAACTGATGAGCTTTATTAAGGTTGTGATGATCACTTTCATGATTTACATATCAGATATAATATATGCAAAACTATCAAATGTTAAAACTCATTGTGAATAAGAACAAAATTTGTGATCACAAAATTTTAGTCTTTATGAAAAATAAAATGCTTATAGTCTAGAATTTATGATTATAGGACTTGTGAAGTTTACGCAGTTTTTTTCCAGTACTGAAATGCATGTTCATGCTACCATTCATTGCAATGAAATGATATCAGTCTTCTCTTTAATATGATAAATATATTGTCATTGATTGAGGACTTCAGAATTTATAAAAGTTTTTATACTTCAATAGTGTTGTTCCAACCAACTCCATGATCCTCACTCAGACATGCTTGTCGAGGATACAGAAAGGGGGTAATTATAGTGCAAGAGTTGTTATTTGAAACCAAACAATATGTGATACAAAGTATTATGCCCATACAGGCTGAGAATTGTTGTGTCCTCCTTACCTTGAGCTTGCATCATTTGCTGTGTATGACTCAATAAACATTCATACTTCAGTGGCATTGTTATAATTCAGTTTTAATAAGTTTATTTTTACCGCCATATATCCAAATTTGGGTATACTGCTTTGTGTCACTGCTTAAATAGTTCTTATTCAAATTGCTTGTGGAAAGTAGAAACATGTATGTAAAATGTTGAAATGTCTCTAATATTATGAAATGCTTGACCCTGTTAGTTTGCTCATTGTTATTACATGTGATAAATGTATTATTTTTAAACTGTTTATTTAATTCAGAAAGAACGTTTGTAAGTGAAATATTCCCAGTATTTACACTGGAAAGTAACCATAAAGAAGATACCGTGCATTATTTTTGGTGCTACCAGTTACCTAGTTATTCCTGTAATAAAACCGAATGGGCCAGCATACAAATTCTCTCACAATTGCAGGGGAATGAAATAGAAACTGTTTACAATTCTACGTAAATTCTACTGAACAGCAAGAGATATTGGTGGGCTAATTACCAAGCATGATCTAATTGGTAGGAAAATATGGTATTCTAGCTAAGGATCATTTGATTGGTGTATCCATCTGGCCAAATCAAAGGATACGAAGTGTAAAATGCACATTTTTGTGGCTTTAAGACTTTAATGTATGTATTTTACCCATTATAGATACGTGTTCGGTTTCTGGTAAAGGTACAGTTGTTCATGGTTAATGAGATTCAGTTAATTCCAAAATATGTAAATATGTAATGGATTGATATGATTATATGTATTATATAAACAAGTTTTACATTTGTTGTAAATGTTTTATCAACTAAACCCTTCTAGGCCTGTATAAAGTCCAGATTTATGCCTGAAATGTTATATTTAAAGTGCAGACAAACTGGTTTGTCCTCATAAACAAACAGGCCTAGGTCTTAGGAGCACACAGTGTAATTAGTTGTGTGTCTGTGTTGAAGAGGGTTTTTTTGTTTGTATTATTATGGAAGGTTGTTTATTTGTAAAATACGGTAAAGCTCTGTATGAGATTACTTTGATGTTTGGTAAATAATGCTTTAATCATGTGTATTAACACAAGATGTGCTCAAGATCAACTATTTTTCTGCCATTTCTTTGAAAATTATGTTAAAAATGACTTCATTAATTCATACATAGGTACATGCACTCTTCTATACAATAATTCATTTCTGCATACTACCGTAAAAAAGTGCCTTTCTTATATTTTCATCATGCAATACATATTTATAATTTTTTGTTGATTAAAACATTGTTACCTGATCTTTCCTTGTCTTGTGTTTGAAGCATCAATGGTCTTCTGTCATTTCACAGCATCTGTCGACCCAATATGGAATGTATCATTAACAGAGCCTGCATTGGCAGGGAGGAAGAGTTGTGGAGTTTAAGAGGATAATGGAAGACTGTAATATACTTGTGAATGATGTGTAACAGGATTTTAGCTGGGTTATCCATTGTTAAAAACAATTCTATGTCTTATGAATTGAATTCAATTCTGAAGAATTATTGGTATTTCCCTAATTAGACCTCACTCCTCTACCTCCAGGGAATGCGAGAAGACTGAACTTATTTGGTATTTATGTGAACCAAATTAAATTAAGAACTGTGTAAATGTTCTTGATAAGAAGTGTTTTTAAAAACAGTCAACAGATTAAATGACTTGTGCTTGCTCACATTTGGACCAAAATAAATGAGCTAAAATCCATGCTTTTCTATTTGACCTTTATAGAAGGTGACCGCCTTATATTCTGAAGGCCCGATAGTCCGAAGGGCCAATAGTCCGAATTTTCTCAGTTTTTTTTTCACGCCATCTTTGCCACTCATGTAAGTCGGATTCCCCTTACTGTTTACCGTGTATGCTTTCTTCTACATTTTTTTTGCGCCATTTCTGTTAATGTTCCCGTCGCTTACAAATATAAGTCGCCTTTCACTTAACTGTTATAGTACAAGATAAAAGAATAGGACCATTTTTTTCTCACGATTTTTGTGCCAAAACCTGTAATGAATGTTATTATTACTTAACTATTTTTCTCTCCAAATTTCGCCATTATTTCATTTACAGTTAAATAAGAAACAAAAATACGTAACCATTTTCGGACTATCAGGCCTTCGGACTATTGGACCTTCGGACTCTTGGGCCTTCAGAATATAAGGGTGTCACCTTATAGAAGGACCTTTGTGCTCCTTTCCTTATAATTAATTGAAGTTTTGATGTGAATTAATCATATGAGTAACATCATTGCATACACAAAAAAATACTATCTGCAAAATAAAAAAAGTAAACTTGATTTGTCAAAATCCATTCCCAAACAGCCACCACCAGTTGGCCATTTTGTCTTTTGTGTACATAAAAACAAAGGCAACCTACATTGAAAATTTACTTAAAATGAACAATGAACATTCAGATATCAGCAATTTCGTTTCCTGATCTGTCACTGAACTGAATATGTACAACATGGAGCACCTAGCTATGAAATCTGAGAATAATTCATGAAGTATAAATTGTAACTATTAAAATCAGAGATGGCCTCTTGCCATTTTGTTTGAAGCTCACCTGGCCCTTTGAATGACTTGTTTTCAATTGCCAAAAGGCCAAGAGTTATATTTGGTTGGAAAGTTTCTCCGATAAATCCTGACAAAGAAATGGCCTTAACCCATGTTCAAGGTCAAAGAGATCAAACGACTTCTGATGAACTGTTCCTGAAATGACGTGTGATGCACTTTGTGACAACTTTAAAAAAGAATTTACCTTGAAACTTGACACTCATATTTGGCTGGCAGGTTCTCAATATGAAGCTTACCAAAGTTCGATCTTGACCCATATTCTAGGTCACATAGGTCAAATTTGCTAAAACCTTTAATCATTTTGTTCTATTTAGCAAAGGATTTAAACGTTAATGATATGAAATTTTACCGTATTTGGGAAAAGTTTTTAATACCAGATGAGTGGTGCATGCCCATGGGGCCACTTGTTCTGATCAGTCCCTAAATGGACAGAGCATATAGAATTTGAGACTAATTAATACTGTGTTATAACAAACCATAACAGTTAAAATGCACGATGACTACCTTCACTGACTTTAAAGACAACTTGAAGTCAGAGGCACATATATCTGGAACGTTCCAGATACAGGTGCAAAAATCCAGTCCACAGCATTCTGCATGGTGGACTAAATTTTTCCTTTATTTGGTAACGTTCCAGATACAGGTGTCTGTGTTGAGACCAAGTACAGGGGTTCGACCTGTTAGTAAAGTTGTTAACAGCATCACGAGACACGAGATTAATTTAAATCTTGATATAATACTTGACCAGTCGGCTAGGTTTGAAATAGCGCGGGTTTTCACTTATGATAGCACTCGTCAAAGTTGTGAATCAAAGTACAAAACTGCAAATAAAGCGAAAATCGCTGATAAAGAACTATATAAATAATTATAAATAACCTTTTGAATCCAAAACGAAAAACTAAGCAAGCGTTAATGAGGTTCGAAACTAAAACCCTAATTCCAAAAAATATTAGGGACAGCTAGAACGTTTGAATGCAAAGGCTCTAACATGCATTAGCCAAGCGTATAGGTAACATTGCATACCATGTGTTTGCGACAGAAATGGCAACAAATACACTAACGTATGAGGGTTGCAATTACCTCAGACAAAGACTGATATTAGCTACTCTTAGTGGCAAAACAGTTAGAGTCAGAAAAATCCGATCGAAGGAAGATGATCCAGGGTTAAAAGGTAATGAAGGCTATCACGAAGTGGTTGCTTAATTTAACGAGTTTTACGCACTTTTGGCGGACGAGAAAAGATTGTAAAGTGAGTAGAGAGGAGATAGTATGAGATGATAAGAGAGTTGAATACAGAGATGAGGTAGAGAGGGACCGTTGATACTGCCAGACCTGTTTTTATAACTATGAATTTGAAGACGACCTCATTGTCCTAAGCAGGGACGTCCTAAGTATGCATGTAGTTCTAACCTAACTCTAACTAGGCACGTCGCAGCAAGAGGATCGGTTAAGGACAGGGAGGAAGAGGATCCTATACTATATGATTTTCGATATGCGTGTAATATTTTTTTTGAAGTCCGTCAAAATAAGTCAGTAAATAGTCACAATTTCTAATATGACCCTAACCTTTGGGCTGGTGTCACCAATCCTGTTCTTTTCGAAGATCAACAAACTGATCTTGATCGTGCGAGTTGGACATTCTCACACGTGCCACCATTTTAAATCCCACGTGAGGGACTGTGTTATTGGTTATTTGTTAATAAGGTACTAGTGCTGATATGCTTTTAGTGACCCTTTGTAATTCTTCTTTCCATTTCTTTGTGCCACACTAAAAGCTGTCCACTTTAACTTTGTCTGTACTTTCTGAAATTCCACACTGATCCTTGCATCATGTAACTGTTTCTATTCCAACATTTATATAAGTGAAATTGTGATCATGAGGTTAGTATTGGAAAGGGTTGGGTGTGTTAGTAATGGTTACTAAGTGGTTAATGAAAATCATATTAGGAAGGTCATCTACTGATCAAATGAGCATTGGTTGGGGTGTGTGGGTGAGGAGGTTCTATACTTACCATTCCTAGAATGTGTAAGTCCTAACTTAATCTTCATGGCAGGGACTGTATGTGTTTCATATGATAATACAGTCTTCACTTAAGATGGTAAATAAGGCACCTCTGTCTGGAACTTAAACAACTCATACAATGCAAAGTGGACTGAATACTTGCTTGAGTTGTTTACATTCCATATATAGGTGTTTCTGCTTACAATAACGTAAAATGAAGTAGATCATGCACTTCATGCACTTCATGCACTTGCAAGTTGTACAATTTTACACTGTTATGTATTAACGTTGGATAGTAAAATGTGCTATGTAACAAAGTGAGGGTTAAGGTTTATCTCCATTCGAAAAACCTACCTGTGCTATGTCATCCCATTTATTTATTTTCAAGGAGGAAGCATAGAGATCCCCTGTATATGGCATGACGGACATTAAAGTAATAAGGAATATCAAAAACATGTCTTTTTTTTGGTTTCAAGCCCAAAATCAGAAGTAAGAAATGAAAGAAAGGTAAGGAGGGAAAAGAAAGAAAGAATGGAACGGCAAATGTGACAGGTCAAGTGGTCAGTCATTGCACAGAATATGTACAATATGTAACTTGCAATAGTATGGCTATTCCTGGCATATGAAATATGTATGCCTGACAAAACAACATTTATGGGAATGAACATTAATAAAAGACACAAATATAATATAATTAATACAAACAATCACTTGTATCACAAAGTGCCACACTTATGCATTAGTATGTTTGTATTTCTTTCAGATTTTGAAGCTAGTTTTATAAGACTGTTGGACAAATTAACGAATGGTTCCAAGATTGTTATAAGTGAAACAGGTACTTATTTATTTGTTTACTTATATATTGTGTTTTACTTTAGGAAAAAATCGTGCTTTCCACAAGTTTAATTCTAAGAAGGAAATTTAGAAATGATTATACTTTTCAAGATGACTTAGAAGCAATATAAAACAAATGTATTGTTTCAATTAACAAGCATCACTCTCCACTCTCTTTTTTTTGATATACCAATGTATTATTAATTGATTTTTAGACCTTTAAAATTTTGCTATGAAAAATAATCACAGAAATGGATTTGTGTATTACAATGACCCAACATGGTTATGTTTAATTGATATTTTGACTTTAAAATGGTTTTATTAATTTGGACTTCTGCAATTCATTTAAATGATTCTCTCAAAAAAGGTGGGAATATATGCACAGATTAAACGTATGTGACAAAACATGATAAGAGGATTTTATGTTATGGAATGTTTGTATGATACTAAAATGTTTATCTTTAGGAACTAGTCTTCTGTACCAGCCAGGACTTCTGATTGGTGGGAAGTTGGAACATGAATGTAATACACAGCGCAGCATAGGTTATTATCTGGAAGCTCTTGTATGTTTGGCTCCATTCACCAAGAAACCAATCAAAGTCCTCCTCAGAGGAGTCACCAATGATCAGATTGACCCTTCAGTACGTAGCTCACTTGATACAATGCATAGCTATAGCATCATCAATTATTTTAATATTGTTAGGTCAGCAATGTTACTAATAATTATTCTAGCATAACAACACTTATAATCATATTTACCGTATCTGAAAAAGTTTTGCATAAAGAAACTAAAAGGAGAAGGTCGACCTTGGAAATAATGTTTATATAGACTCTTTCACTCAGCTGACAGAGCATGCTTCTTTGGCTTCTGTGGTAGAGTCATAGATTATCACACTTAGGACATGGGTTTACAGTTGTGTCACAGGTACCTGCCTTATCTGTTAATACACTCATACTTAACAAAGTTTGTAACTTAGTCGGCCTAGTGAAATGACCCAGTTTCAAAAAATTTGTGTTGGTCATTAAAATGTATGAGATAGCATCTTTACATAACATGTTTGTGAGTGTATTGACAGACATGGCTAGTACCTGTCCTCACACTCAGCTGATGAAACATACTTCTCTGGCTCAGTTAGTTGAGTTATGAATTAAATATCGCACCAGAAACTTGCACTTAAGTCATGTTGAGGCTCTTGTCAGAAATATTTTCCCCCATTCTGTTACAAGTATGGTATAAGATAAGAGGAGTGAATCTACAATGTCTTTAAGACAACTTGAGATCAATTGTGTTTTTAATTCAGAATTTCTTTATAAAATGTTACCAGGTGGATTTAATCAAGTTATCAACTGTACCAGTTTTGAAAAGATTTCTTGGAACAGATGAAGGTTTGGAACTTAAGGTACTTTGAACAGAAATTTCTTGTGTCTATGATATACAGTGTATCCCATCAAAAATCAAACCTCTTTATAATGTGAAATTTGTATAAATTGAGGCTTCCAATAAATATACATACCTTAGTAATGAAATCAGGTTTTGGTACATTTGTTATACACATGGCCATGGACCATTAGCCCTTACATACTGCATAACTCCTAGATTTCTCATTTCTTATTTCCATGTGATGTAAGTAGCTAAATTTCAAATCAGAAGGAAAGGACAAGATAAATGATACATGATACAGTGTAATTAATCAAACTTATATGATAATCATTCACATAGATCACAAGAAGAGGAGCTGCCCCTGATGGTGGTGGGGAGGTAATCTTCAGCTGTCCATGTCGACAGAAGCTCCGTCCACTACAATTTACAGATCCTGGCAAGATCAAACGAATAAGAGGTGTGGCGTATCCTTTCTCTATTGGTCTAAATCTTCATCAGTTCTTCAGTTGACAATCAAATACATATGAATGTAATGTACTTCATATTTCAATACTCATTGATACAATTCAAATGCATGAATTTTCAGGATGTCGTGTGATTTTCTTTGTGATCGTTTAAAATAGAAGCCGGCTTCGATGCTCAACCCTTTGGGGAAGAACAAATTGATAATCATCCCCCTCAGGTTTATGAAGGAAATCCATATTTATAAAACATAAAAAAATCTGTAACATCATTATATTTCATCTGAATACAATAAATGTATGAGGAAAAGCAAACACAAAACACGGATATTTTGTAAAGTCTGATGAATAAGCTGTTGCTGTCCATTCTACGAGGAAATTTGGCTTTATGTAGTATTTCTATAAACCACATCTTCTCATTCTTTTGATGAGATGAAGTTGTTGATTTTTAGTGAAAATTGTGGGTCTCCAGAAAAGGTCTTAATGGAGAACTCAATTTTATGTAAATCAAGTGTTTGCAGAAGGACAGGGCCCATTATGAGTAATAGAGGTAAGAATTGGAAGTTATTCTTTTTCTGCTTGCATGAATATATTCTGTCAAAATTTAGTTAAAAGCTTAAAAACTTCTCATCTTTAGGCCTAAGGGGAAAATGAAACAATATAATAGTGAATAAAAGTGTTTTGAAGTGAAAGCTGAGATATTAAGGTGTGTTATACAGACACCATAAGCCTCTTGTTTTGATCAAGATGTGTAAGGTGAATAATAATGTTTTCGTTGTAACTGTATGGTTGTCTGTACTGATTTGTCAGAATTTCGCTAGAAATCTTATTCAACATTTGAACCAATAATATGATCCTTGACCACTACAAGTTGGGCAGTGCGAGTGTCACCAGTGACAACCAATAGGATTGTAGATGCTACTCGCAGTATTCTCAATCAGTTTCTCCCTGACATTTATATATACACTGACCACTTGAAAGGCAGCCAGTCTGGAAAGTAAGTACAGTAGATTGAACAAAACAAGAAAAGTTTCACACTAAGTTTGAAATACTGTAGCAGTCTTGAGGTGCAATGACTGTTAACTCAAAAGTGACTTAGTAATGTTGGTGATCTCCATATGAAATTAAGACAGTATAAAATAAAACTGCTGTATGGAAGATTTCAAAGTACAAAAACAAAAAAATGAAAAATAAAAAATTCAGATGGTGAAAATGGTTATAATCCCAAGTGAAAAACTTGCTTCAAACAAAGATTGAGTTGAAGAATAAGGCCCAGTCTTTTGATCTCCTTAACTACACTAGATGTATTTGCTCCTGCTGTTTTATCAAAGTCTTTTCAAAGCTTGCCATTTTCCCAGGACAAAGTTTTATCACATATGATTGTCAATGACATCAGATGCTCATTAAAAAGTGCCATGGTAATAATTTTACACAACATACCAAGTACACTGTTCTTACTTTCTTGTTCAAGGTCTCCAGGTTTTGGATTAACACTTGTCGCAGAGACTCTTCAGGGGTCCTTTTTGTGTGCTGAGGCAGCATCAAATCCCAAGGGTTCTCCCAAAGGCCCCACGATACCTGAAGATCTTGGCAAAGAAACAGCAAAGATACTATTAGAAGAGATCTATCGGGTGAGTAGGGTATAAAAACAACTGTCTTATTATTGGATAAATCTTTACTGTTAAACATTATTAGTTCATCTTACCCTAAAGCCATCGTGTTTCTTCTGTCTTTGTGTGCTGTGCATATACTTTCCATTCAAATTACTTCTTCTGAATAACTAGAAGGGTCAGGGCACTGATATTGGGCCTATAGTATGATGAGATGAAGGACTACTGAGTTTGTTAATATGAATGTCCTTCGACTACTGTCAAGGTCACTGGGGTCAAATATGTTGAAATATTTAACTAATTTTTTTCCATAAACAAAAGGCCAAGGATAATGATATTGTTCCTGTATGATGATGGGATGAAGAGCTATGTAATGTCTTAATATGAACGACCTTTACCTGCTTTCAAGGTCACAGGGGTCAAATATGTTAAAATGTTTAAACAAATTCTTCTCAATAACCAAAAGTACCAGAGTGCTGATATTAGGACTGTAGCATGATGGGACGAAATGCTTCCAAGTTTGTTAAAATGAATTCCTTGACCCACTTTCAAGGTCACAGGGGTTAAATGTGTTGAAATATTTAAGAAACCTCTTCTAAATTACCAAAAGGTCCCTGGTGCTTATATTGAGCCTGTAGCATGCTGGAATGAAGGGCTACAAAGTTTGTCCATTTTGACTAACTGTTAAGGTCACAGGGGTCAAATGTGTTGAAATGCATAAGCAACTTCTTCTTGATAACCAAAATGCCAAGGGTCTTTATATTGGGCCTCTAGCATGCTTTTTCAACAAGCAATATGTCTGGAGTAATTGCATTTGTGTAGGGAATGTACAGAGAACATGACTTCAAGTTTGCAGAAAATGTCTTTATGAACCAACCAATGTCTTCTGTGTCGGCTGTCTTGATGGTCAGATGACCCTTAAGGCCTGTGGGCCTCTTGTTGAGCATTATTTTAAAGAATAAGTAAAAGGATAATTGAATACTTCTGCTTGTAAAATTAAAAAGATGCCACCCATGATATCATTTCTGATATATTTTCTCTGGATTTAGGGAGGTTGTGTAGACTCCACCAACCAGAGTCTGACTGCTTTGTTCATGGTACTGGGACAACAGGATGTGTCTAAAGTTCAAATGGGGACACTATCTCAGTATACGTAAGTACTTTATCAGTCGACAGTACATACATGTCCTAGGAGACATGTTATCCAAGAAACTGTATGTGTTGAAGCAAATATGTTAAATGTTAGGGGTTTAGCTAGGGTTTGTTTGGAAGCCATTAGCAGGAAGGCTAAGGGATTAGCTAGGGTTTTGTATGTTTGGAAGCCATTAGCAGGAAGGCTAAGGGATTAACTAGGGTTTTGTATGTTTGGAAGCCATTAGCAGGAAGGCTAAGGGATTAGCTAGGGTTTGTTTGGAAGCCATTAGCAGGAAGGCTAAGGGATTAGCTAGGGTTTTGTATGTTTGGAAGCCATTAGAAGGAAGGCTAAGGGATTAACCAGGGTTTTGTTAACCAGGGATTTGTTTTAGTAACCATTAGGGTTTTGGCTATGTTAGCTGGGTTTTGGAAGCCATTAGAAGGAAGGCTAAGGGATTAACTAGGGTTTTGTATGTTTGGAAGCCATTAGAAGGAAGGCTAAGGGATTAACCAGGGTTTTGTATGTTTGGAAGCCATTAGAAGGAAGGCTAAGGGATTAACTAGGGTTTTGTATGTTTGGAAGCCATTAGAAGGAAGGCTAAGGGATTAGCTAGGGTTTTGTATGTTTGGAAGCCATTAGCAGGAAGGCTAAGGGATTAACCAGGGTTTTGTATGTTTGGAAGCCATCAGTAGTCATGTAATGGATTAACCAGGATTTTCCTATATTTGGAAGCCATTAGCAGGCAGGTTAAGGGATTAGCTAAGGTTATGTTTGAAAACTATTAGGAAGTATGTTAAAGGTTTTGCCAGAGTTTTGTATGAATGGAAGCCAGTAGCAGTCATGTTATATGTTAGCAAGCATGCTATGGGATTTGTCAATATCCTGTATGTGTGTAAGATAATAGAAGGTATGTGATGGGGTCACCTTTCAACAGGTACCAGGCTCCAGTTTTATGAATTTTCCTTCACTTAAGGAAATATTGACTGAGAAAAGTAAGATTAAGTAAAGGAACATTTTCAATTAAAGGAAGTTACCTTAACTTATATTTATGATTTCCCAAGGGCAACCTTCAGTTATTAAGTCTTGAAAACTGTGGCCAGTATATTATGGTGTTGGTATATGCTTTGTGCGAGTGTAAACTATTTAAATGTGTAAAGTGGTGGGTTTTGACAAATTTTATGCATATATAGAAAATTGAAATGATTTTGACCCCTGTACACTATTTCAAAATACATATTATATTATCGTTCTCATTTCAGGATACAATTTCTACGTCATATAAGGGACTTCCTCCAAGTTATGTTTAAAGTTGAACCAGAACTAAAGAAAGATGATGATGATGATGATTTACAAATAGGTGGAGAAAAACTGTTATTGACTTGTGTTGGGGTTGGATACTCAAATGTAAGCAAGGCTATAATGTAACCAAGACACCAGTGTTAGCAGGCAAGACAAACTGTCGTCAGAAGTGTTCACTGTTGAAGGCAATGATATTTTAAGAGTTTTTGTATGGTGAATGAGAGTTGTTAAGTTTTTATCAATAAATCTTTTAATCTGGAACATGTTTTCGTTCTTTATCCAGCCAAATATAATACTTTGTAATACAAAATCAGTATTTTTACATACAACTTCAGATGAGCAAAGAATTGCATATAATTGATAAATGAAAAAGAAAATCTTCAATGAGTCATGGAAACATGAGCAATGAAATTTGTGTTGGAATTATATTCAAAATGTAATAACCATATTTAAAAGCTTTAAATGTCAAAATGAAATTGGTTAGACCAGGTAGCAGTATAACCAACAAACTTCAGCACAAATAGAAAGACTAATACAAGTTTTTCAGCCGATATTTGACTGGTTTAACTTAACATGGCATACTGTCATTGGACAGCTGATACCCATTGGTAGTGTGATGTACAAAATGGGAATACCAGTCCTGCTCCTGTGTAATTCTATTGCAAAATTTCACCATTCCTGTTTTAAAAAATCCATCTCTGATGAACTCTGGTTGTCTTTGTTGGGTTTATCACGCTGGGAACAGTCAGGGTCATTTTGAGTCAGGGTCTCCTTGTAGTAGTACTGTGGCTGTTGGCTACCTCACTGCACAAATGCCAGTGGCCATTTACATGCCATCCAGAGCAATTCAGGTAAAATATATTGCCTAAAGATACAGCTACAACAGCACAAAAAGGTCAGTATCTCAGCTTCTTGAGAAATGCATACCACCACACCATAAGTAGAGCATGTCAAACCACCCACTTCGATGTCAATCTGAGATTGCATTGGCCATCAGTCTACTGAGCTATTGTAGCCCTTTTTGTGCAGTGTTTGGATGGGCTGTTTGCACACCTTTATGTATTGATGAACCATATACCTGTAATTTACACGTAAAGCTAGGAAAGGATTGTCTAACACTGTTTATGCATAGTTTATGAAAAGTTTATCTTATAAAAATTGGTATGTAATGCTTAGGAAATTCTCGTCAAATTTGTCATAATTAGAAGGAAATTCTTACCAAAGTCATGTGATGTGTGATCATGAAAAATTATGTAATAGGTGTTATTACACTGATAACAGGTAAAGTCTGTCTCAAATTGTTTTATAGTCCTGACAGTTAATATACAGCATTGGTAGCGTTATTACATTCCTTCCTTCCACATTGATTGGAGACCATGCTTTCAAATAAATAATGCCAATATAGAGTCTGATTCACATTCATATTTATTACAATCATATTTGTATGAAAAAGATGATAACACAGTGATGTAAAAAGAAATCGACTGATGATAAAGGTTAATAACCTTTATCCTGTGTAATAGCACTTTCATGTCCCATGCTGCATCTTTTTGTATAGTGCTGTGTTGAAAATTTCCTTCTGTATGATATGACAATGGAAACCACACTAATCTTCAAAGCCAGCTGGCTCTGATGTTTGCTGATATTCAATCTTGATTGACTCTGAGCTGTGTGGATCTACTTCATCATTGTCAAGGCTATATGATGTATGAATAGGTTTTGTCCTGTATTTATGTCCAATGTGTGTTAAACTTCTGCCAGTTGTGGTTTTAACATGGGTAGTTCTTGAATACCGTCTTTGTTTACAACTCGAATTTTAAACGCTGGCAGGTTTATGATGAATCTCTTCCTTATCTGTGAATGTAAATCAATAAAATGTCACATACATTTCATGAACATATATCAAATGTAGATAATACAAGAAATAATGTCCAACATGTAAAATGTGTTTTTATGTGTTTTATAAAATCATTTCTGTAAATAAAGTTAGAAGTGAGCTACAAACCTCGTTGACACATCTCTGAAGTAGCTCAAGGGCTTCATCTTGTGACAGATCTGAAAAATCAAATTTTATCAATTTGCATTTATTTAAACACAGAATTTAGAATCTTCAAAGAGCAATACTTTTTTGTACCAAGTGATCATAATTAATTTGAATACCGGTATATCATGGAACTGCAGAACATTAACCAGAAACTTCAGAACTAAAGACAGTTATATGTTAATAAATATGGGAAAGAACAATAAAAAAGTTCACATATGAGAGTGAGAGAGTGGAATATTAATTCCAAGGGAAAGATTTTTGCAATCGATACAACATGTTGGCAAGATGTCATAAATTGCTGATAGAGAAATTATCTCATCTCAACTCAATATTTGTGTGGATATGACAAGAAAACATTTAATATTTGAGATTACAAAAAAAACATGAATCAATTTTGAAATGTTTTTGTTGGATTTTCATATGTCCTGTTTGACAAACTTTATTATTTATGTTGTAATTTATCAACAACAATTCTTGTGAATTACTTCATCCATAAGTTAACCAACTCTCTAAAGAAAAACCACAAACAAACTGCAATAACCCTGCTAATAAGGCGTATGACTAAGTTTTAATATGCTCCACGATGTAGCATATGTGCAACATATTTGGCAATTGTAGATTATGAAAAAAGGACTATAAAAGGAGTGTTTGACACCCAATTCTGTAATTAACTATAGATGAAATATGCCCTGGCGATGGTGAGAAGTATAAACCAATGGTTCCATCTAAAATAGGGGGATTTGTTTGTTTGTGGGGTTTTCTCCCTGTGAATAACCAGAATCTTTTTTCAGAGAGAGTCTCCATGTAGTAGCTGGTGGCTACCTCACTGACCAGCATATGAGAAACCTGTAGCATGACATCCTGAGCAGTTAGGGTTAAGTGTCTTGCCCAGTCTGTTTCTGAGCTTCCTAAGAAACACACACCCCCATGAGTAGGGAGTCTCAAACCATGCAGCTTGGATCTTCACCTGAAGTTACTAATGACAACCCTAACTGACTGAGCTATCATGGGCCCTAGTTGGGAACTGCTATTTAGAGTAATTTATGCATGTACATAATAAAGTAGTGCTCTTACACAAACATCTAACAGCAACTTTGCTCAAACTTTTCCTTAACCAAATCATGACATTTTGAAATGAAAAACAAGAAAAATTACATTTAGAAAGACTAGACAGGGCTAGAAAGTTAGACAGATAGACAGATATAACAATGGTGGATGCATGAAAGTGACGAAATGATCATCATCATTCCTTTTCCATATTGGACAACATACCTTCTCTGTAGTATCTGTCCAGTATACTGAGAACAAAAAAGGAACCATAGCCATGGGCTGCAAATGGACATTTGTTCATGGAAGCCAGATAATCCATGTAGTATAGAGATGGTCCCTCCGTCTGATCATAGCCAGCCATCAACAAGTTTACTGTATATCTAGACTGATCACAAAGGAAATCATCACTTTCACAATGATTTTCATGCCTGAATAATTCTAATCATGTTTTAAAATACCATATATATCATTTAAACCAAAAACCTACAAAATGTGATAAAGCTTGTATCTATACATATTTCTGCTGATATTAATACTTCATGACAATACTCCTACATATCTTATCACTGACATTGCTATATATGTGATGTACAATATTTTTCTGGTCGTAGATTGAATTTCATTGTCAAATATAACAAGATTACTACAAAAATGATGTATGAAATGCTGTATTCACATGTCACCAAAGTTTTTATTTTTGTATAGAAAACAGCTTTTTGGTATTTATGATAGGAACTGTCATGTTCTTTTCTAAACCTTTTCCAAAATTTTAATCCAGTCCTAACAAGCTCATTTTATATCATGTACAAAAATAGTTATGTTGAAGTTCAACTCTTATTAGCTTATAAACTAAATTGTCAAAAGTTAGCACATACTTTATCAGTGTTATACAGTACACAATGATATTTCAGTGTATCTATAATTTTTGCAGAAGTCACTTTCAGTGAAACTTCTGTAAAATAACAAAAAAAACATACACACAGGTATGCATATCAGATACGTGAAACTCTGAAAGAATTTACAATTATTACTTACTCGAGTCCTGAGATACTCTGCTAAATTACGCCGTGTAAAATTAGCTGCTGCATGTGGAGACAGTTCATAGCCTGTAAAGAAAGTGTTAGGAAATGTAACAGATGTCTAAAATAAGTAAATTAAATTTTGCTAGGACATGCCTCCTTAAAAATTGTATTAAAATAAATTTATATTATGACACTCAGTATTAGTCCCTATATATGCATATAATCAGTAACAGGGGATGACACTGTACACTAGTCATCATCAACACAAGGTGATGATGTACACTAGTCATCATCTACACAAGGTGATGACACTGTACACTAGTCATCATCAACACAAGGTGATGACAGTGTACACTAGTCATCATCAACACAAGGTGATGACACTGTACACTAGTCATCATCAACACAAGGTGATGACTGTACACTAGTCATCATCTACACAAGGTGATGACTGTACACTAGTCATCATCAGCACAAGGTGATGACACTGTACACTAGTCATCATCTACACAAGGTGATGACACTGTACACTAGTCATCATCAACACAAGGTGATGACAGTGTACACTAGTCATCATCAACACAAGGTGATGACACTGTACACTAGTCATCATCAACACAAGGTGATGACTGTACACTAGTCATCATCAACACAATGTGATGACACTACACTAGTCATCATCAACACAAGGTGATGACACTGTACACTAGTCATCATCAACACAAGGTGATGATGTACACTAGTCATCATCAACACAAGGTGATGACACTGTACACTAGTCATCATCAGCACAAGGTGATGACACTGTACACTAGTCATCATCAACACAAGGAGATGACCCTGTACACTAGTCATCATCAACACAAGGTGATGACACTGTACACTAGTCCTGATCAACACAAGGTGATGACACTGTACACTAGTCATCATCAACACAAGGTGATGACACTGTACACTAGTCATCATCAACACAAGGTGATGACTGTACACTAGTCATCATCAACACAAGGTGATGACACTACACTAGTCATCATCAACACAAGGTGATGACACTGTACACTAGTCCCGATCAACACAAGGTGATGACACTGTACACTAGTCCTGATCAACACAAGGTGATGACAGTGTACACTTGTCCTCATCAACACAAGGTGATGACACTGTACACTAGTCATCATCAACACAAGGTGATGACACTGTACACTTGTCCTCATCAACACAAGGTGATGACAGTGTACACAAATAAATATATCACCCAAATTTTTTTTTTCCTAAACAAAACAAAAACACATCAAGATAGAAATGGTAAGCTGAAATACAGACTAAGAACACTTAGCTAGGGTTTCTACTAAAATGAATAAAAAATAAATTTATATCATGACACTCAGTATTAGTCCCTATATATACATATAATCAATAACAGGGGATGACACTGTACACTAGTCATCATCAACACAAGGTGATGACACTGTACACTAGTCATCATCAACACAAGGTGATGACACTGTACACTAGTCATCATCAACACAAGGTGATGACAGTGTACACTAGTCATCATCAACACAAGGTGATTACTGTACACTAGTCATCATCAACACAAGGTGATGACACTACACTAGTCATCATCAACACAAGGTGATGACAGTGTACACTAGTCATCATCAACACAAGGTGATGACAGTGTACACTAGTCATCATCAACACAAGGTGATGATGTACACTAGTCATCATCAACACAAGGTGATGATGTACACTAGTCATCATCAACACAAGGTGATGACACTACACTAGTCATCATCAACACAAGGTGATGACAATGTACACTCGTCATCATCAACACAAGGTGATGATGTACACTAGTCATCATCAACACAAGGTGATGACTGTACACTAGTCATCATCAACACAAGGTGATGACACTGTACACTAGTCATCATCAACACAAGGTGATGACAGTGAACACTAGTCATCATCAACACAAGGTGATGATGTACACTAGTCATCATCAACACAAGGTGATGACTACACTAGTCATCATCAACACAAGGTGATGACACTGTACACTAGTCATCATCAACACAAGGTGATGATGTACACTAGTCATCATCAACACAAGGTGATGACAGTGTACACTAGTCATCATCAACACAAGGTGATGACCCTGTACACTAGTCATCATCAACACAAGGTGATGACACTGTACACTAGTCATCATCAACACAAGGTGATGACACTGTACACTAGTCCTGATCAACACAAGGTGATTACTGTACACTAGTCATCATCAACACAAGGTGATGACACTACACTAGTCATCATCAACACAAGGTGATGACACTGTACACTAGTCATCATCAACACAAGGTGATGATGTACACTAGTCATCATCAACACAAGGTGATGACACTGTACACTAGTCCTGATCAACACAAGGTGATGACTGTACACTAGTCATCATCAACACAAGGTGATGACACTACACTAGTCATCATCAACACAAGGTGATGACACTGTACACTAGTCCTGATCAACACAAGGTGATGACAGTGTACACTTGTCCTCATCAACACAAGGTGATGACACTGTACACCAGTCATCATCAACACAAGGTGATGACAGTGTACACTAGTCATCATCAACACAAGGTGATGACAGTGTACACTAGTCATCATCAACACAAGGTGATGACAGTGTACACCAGTCATCATCAACACAAGGTGATGACAGTGTACACCAGTCATCATCAACACAAGGTGATGACACTGTACACTAGTCCTGATCAACACAAGGTGATGACACTGTACACTAGTCCTCAATATCAACACAAGAGGATGACAGTGTACACTAGTCCTCAATATCAACACAAGAGGATGACACTGTACACAAGTCCTCATCATCAACACAAGGTGATGACAGTGTACACTAGTCCTCAATATCAACACAAGAGAAGGACACTGTACACAAGTCCTCATCATCAACACAAGGTGATGACAGTGTACACTAGTCATCATCAACACAAAGTGATGACACTGTACACTAGTCATCATCAACACAAGGTGATGACACTGTACACTAGTCATCACCAACACAAGGTGATGACACTGTACATTAGTCATCATCATCAACAGGTGATGACAATGTACACTAGTCATCACCAATACAAGGTGATGACACTGTTTACTAGTCATCACCAACACAAGGAGATGACACTGTACACTAGTCATCATCAACAACAAGTGATGACACTGTACACTAGTCATCATCAACACAAGGTGATGACACTGTACACTAGTCATCACCAACACAAGATGATGACAGTGTACACTAGTCATCATCAACAACAGGTGATGACACTGTACACTAGTCATCACCAACACAAGGTGATGACAGTGTACAAAAGTCCTCATCATCAAGACAAAGTGAAGACAGTGTACACTGTCCTTATCATCAACACAAGGAGATGATACTGTACACAGGTCCTAATCATCAACACAAAGGAAGACAGTGTACGCTAATCCTCATTATCAACATTAGAAGATGACAATTAACACTGCACACCAGGGACAATATATGTATATTGAATAGTCTCAGGTGAATTGTTTCTAATATTTTCCCATCAAACTACTAATTAAGCACATAGACTCAAATTTGCTCATTACATTATTGCATTGAATAAAACAAAAAGATAAACAAATGTGTTACTGAGAGCCTTAACATACTCAAACATCTGAAATATACTTAAACATACTCAAACATCTGAAATATACAGCTTTTGAGTAATGTATATTTACCATTGCTATCAACATTGAATGATACAAATAAATATATCACTCAATTTTTTTTTTTTCTAAACAAAACAAAAACACATCAAGATAGAAATGGTAAGCTGAAATACAGGCTAAGAACACTTAGCTAGGGTATTCTACTAAAATGAATACTGAAATTTTTGATGAACAATAAATACTGTTGTCAGCATGTAGATAGTACATGCAGTACACTGTTCAAACACAATTATATTTTCTTGTTCGAACCTAATGAGATTTTGTTTTTATTATATATGATATTAGAGATTCTCTTGCTTTCAAGACAAAATAAGAGAACATAAAACACATCTCTTGTCTGACGTCATGTTAGAAAATCATGATCATTCTGTTACTTAACAATATAACACAATACCACAGATAAATGTTTGGTGATATTTACCATTCCGCATTTTATATAACTGGATATTTTTCGAGATGTATTCAGCAAACTGCACCGTGTCTCCTGATTCACCACTTATGGACATAACGATTTTGTCACTCAGCTTGAACATTTTATCAACATCTGAAAGAAAATGAAATTCAGAATACTTTTAATATGAAGATATACTCTGCCTAACAACGAAAAAAGGCACTATGACCCACTGGGCCTGCACCACTGGTATTTATTGCTTTTCAGAAATAAACAAATATATAACATCATTGACATTCAAAATCCTGGTCACTGAGAAGATTTGTTTGACGGTTTTAACAAAAAACATAAAAAAAATACAAACATGGAAACATAATCATAATCCAAACTAAAATTCCATAAAACTAGAACAAAACATAAACAAAAGAAAGATAAACACAGAGACTCCTGAAAAGGTACAAGGAAAATAAGGCCAGGTATCCAGAAAAGTAAGCATCTTTTGCTTCATCAACAACACCTGCCATGTAAATCTTGGACAATCAACCTAAGTAATGTTATATTCTCAAATGAGAACAAGGCATACAACAACGGAACCAACAGACAAACTAACAAGCATCAAACATGTCCACCTTCATCACACACCAAGAAATAGGATATTTCTCAATGACATCGCTATGTCAACCATAAAACTTCCCCATTATTTTTCATCAACCTGCATCTTTAGTTAAACCCCTGTGACATTGAATATGGGTCATGGTAATTTTTTCTCAAAAATTGAGGGGACTCGTGCAAGAAACCTTTCAGCCAAATATGATTCCATATACATCTTTGTTATTGAAAAGTTGTTTGAAGGATTTAACAAAACAGACCTCTGTAATTTTGAATATGGTTAATCATTTCGCAAATTTTGTTCAGCAACATCTCAAGAACTTTCATTCCAAACATCCTGAAGCTAGGATTTTGGTTATTGAAAAGAAGTCATATGAATGTTGCAACAAATTTAACCTCTGTGATCTTGATTTTGGGTTGAGGTAATTTCTTTTCACTGTCAGGCTTCTTTCAGAGAACCTACCAATCCAATATCAAGATTCTTGGCCTTTAGGTTAGTTAGTCAGAAGAACACATTTGAATGTTTCAACAAAGTTTACTGATGTAAACTTGAGTCTAGGTCAAGTTAATTTCTTTTTGCAACCTTCATCCAGCTTCATCCATGAAACGTTCCAGTCTAAAATCATGGTTCTAGGCCTTTCAGTAAATCAGAGGTAGTATTTTGAATAGTACCTTGAATAGCAGTCTTTTGAAGAATATAGCAAATTTATTTTACTTAACTGGTAGCCTTGGATATGGTTCAAGGTTTTTCCTTTTCTCCAGAAACCTACTAGTCACTTATTAAGATTCTCAGCTTTTTAGTTAATTAATTGGAAGTTGCTTGAAGGGTGCAGAAAAATTAATGCATAATTGGGGTTGTCTCTTGATTTCAGAGATCCTGCTAGGTAGGTCATCAGTAATCTTTCAATGTTTGTCAGATTGGTAAGGCTGACCACCTGGCCACATAATCAAGGCCTAGCTCGATGAGCACACTGCCCAATTATCTTATTAGTGTCACCCAATTCCAGTTTATCCTAACTGACTGATACACTTGGGAGCACATTTGTACACATTTGATTCTTACCTACCTAATTCACAATAGACCCTTGGTCAGGACTCGGGGGAGGGGGGGAGGGGTTGGCCCTGGTAAATGTTTGATTAAGATGAGATCATTTTACAGGTAATTAAGTACTTATTACCATGTTCATACTACCTATTCGGTCAAATAACAAATTCAATGAGAAAATGGTCTGAAAAACGATCTTAATGATGTAGTAATATGCAAGCATTCCTCAATCAATACCAATAATTTCACCACATCAGTCCGTAAAATACGACTGAGTTGGCATCATGAGTTAGAAAATCAGATCAAATAAATATTTCACTCAATGAAAATTTGTCTAAAATTTCAAACATGTTTGGTTCCCTACAAAAATGTGATAATGGTTAATCAGGAAGTAGCTACACTTATGCAAAATAGGAATGGATCCAGACCAAATTTCCAGATTTGTATCTGTCTAGTTATTTCTTAAATATATATTTCAGAGTAATTACAAAATTTAAATATGTTGGACCATTAGATCTAGATTAAAACATTTTGAATTTTATGAAAAGAATTTATTTTATTCATCTTTTTTGGCCACTTTTTATCTCAATGAAAATACACCTTGAAATTTCATGAGATATTAATACTAATTTTGTCTTTAATTCAATTAAACAAATTCTTCCAAAAGCATCATATTTGGAAATACATATCCTTACTAACCAAACAGATAATCATAAATCTTAATATCTGTTATATTTTGAGTGAGTTCAATGAATATTGAGAATTTTAATGAATAAATTCCAACTTGGACCTTACTTGCGAAAAAAAAAAGATATTTTTTCATAATTATAGTGTAGTAAAGCATGCACTTAATCACTTTAAAGTTACCTAAATGTATTGATTAAATATACATTAATTTTTCCTTTATGACATGTATTGTGACGCCCATGGTATTGTGGTAAGTCAGAATTGATGTTCACACATTTTTCTCCCCCATGAGAGTTTTGAAAAGTTGGCAGGTATGTGAATGAAAAATTGAAGAATGGCTATTGAACTTGATTCTTGATGCTTCATTATGTATTATCGTACCTTTATATAGAGATGATATATGAATAGAGAAATGGACGATAGATTTGTCAGATTTTTTAGGTGAGTCCTGAACAACAATTCCAAACGTTTGATGAGTCTAATACCAAGAGATGAAGTAGATTCTCAAAATTTGAGTGAGTTCTACAGGGTAGCAGAAGTCCAGGACTCAAATATTTGAGTCTCAGAAAATCACCGCAGATACATAAGGTAACTGAAAGAAAAAAATCAATCTGAACTTTGATTTATCTAAATTGAGAAATCTTAGTATGGTGTTTGTGTGTCTGAGGAGAGGGGGGGGGGTGTTGCTTAAGGCTGACAATGCGAGCTTTTCTCCATATACAGATATACGCCATAAGAGAGTGCTTTTCTTACTGAATGCTGACCAAACAACCAAAAAAGTCTGGTAATGTATAGTCATAAATATGGTCGGGTACAGTACACTTCCCAACCTGTCAGCTTGCTTTCGTGAATTTTCGTCCAAGCTAAAAAACTTTCGTCCAAGTTAGAAAATTTCAAAATCAGTTATTATATTCGAAAATTTAAAACTCATTGCAAATTTACCTTGCTTCATGGAAACTATACTGCGGCATGACGCCGTATCTGACGCCATAAGGATAAATCCTTTTCCCTGAATGCCTATCAAAAACTCCATGTCTTACTTTGTATATTGTAGCGAGTGAGAAAGCACTTCGCCGGTTTCAACTTCCGGCAATACGCAGTGAATTATTGAATATTTATATCAGCAAAATCACATAAATCTATTTACTTTTACAACAATTTACCAAGACAGTTTTACAAATAGCTAAATAAAACAATGTAATTTACATGCTTCGGTATTTTATTTGACTCTTCAAAACATATTTATCCGATAGAGTAGTTCCGCATTGAGCCGAGGTGACGAACAGACAGACACCACAAGAGTAGTCACAGACAGGTAAAAACGTGACTAATTTCTATTGTTTCTTGATTTTAAAAGCTTATCTCATATAACTGATTGATTGGATTATTTAAAATAGTATAATAGAAATTTATTTTCAAATTTTAATTCGGGTTGTGTAAATAGATAATAGCCGTGCATTCCAAAAATCCGATGTGGCGGGTACGATGATGTTCCCATCCCAAAATTATTCATCCATTCATTCTGTAGTTATTTTGTGTAGCATGTCATAATTAAAATTTCACTACGGAAGTATTTCATGCAAAGAAGGTATTATAAAGTAAGTTGTTTATTGTCCAATGATGTACTGCTGTCATACGCGTAACCATTATTATTGCCGGTAATCTCATGGCAGCTGTGGTATTTCTTTGAAGCTGCATTGCATGTTTTTATCACTGGTTTCATTTTGACAGCATTGATATTATAATGTGTTGTTTTTGGTCAAAACTGTTGATTTACATGATACGCCATGGGATGTTCGAAGTTGAGAATTGCCTTTTAATACGTTGTCATTTTCTCTGACAGCATGCAGCATACATATGTAATAGGAAGGAGTAATGAAAAACAATGTGCCACTGCTGGGGTACAAACTAGCAACCATTCAGTCTCTTGTTGACACACTCTACCACTAGACTAAAGGGAAATTTCCTCTTGCTAAGGCTAGTAATGTGACCTGTACTCTCAACTTATACACCACTCCGGGCCTCCTTCACAAAGTCTTTGACCCCAAAAGACAACTGGGGTTTGATCTAGCAACCCTTCAGTCTCTAGCTAGGAGCTCTAACGCTCGATTCAATGGAAATACCCACTAGCCAAGGCAAGCTGTGCTCTCAACTTCTACACATACGTGTACGTGTGAAAGTAAAATGAAAACTTGCCATTGTCCCCATTATATATGACATTTTAGAGACTTTCTGGAGAACTAAGCATATTTTCTGAAGAAAATTTCACATGAACTGACAGCTACAACTACATTTGTAGGCAAATAAGCATGCTGTTACAAGTTAAGAGGCAGAGGCCATATTAATTCAACAGTGTTGGGTCATCCATGCACTTAGGACAAGTTGGTATTTTCATGTTTGGACATCTTGATATTTTTATAAGGTCACATTTTCTCTACAAGTATCAGAGATTATAGTCTGCCTGCCCTCTTATTTCTGAAACTTATCTGCAGCAGTGTAACTAGAAATGTACCAACTATCCTATTATTTATGATATAACAACCCATTAATACACAAATATTTGTATGAAAACACTTTTAAAATCCATATAAAGTCTCTTGTACCCACATGTGTTCAAATCTAGGTCATTGAAACAGTATGGGGGCTTTGGTAAGTACAAAATACAATTGGAAAATGAAACAGAAAGTTCAGTGGTGTAGTTGATTTTAACTTTATATCATTTAGCTTGCATCAACTGATTTTTAATCAACCGGTATAAGTAAAAAGACCCATTAAAAAACAAATATGGGAAGTAATTATGAGTGAAACCAAGTTGAAATACTCACAAATGCTTATCATGCCAGTTTATCCCATTCAAATGATAAAAGGTAAAGTAAATTACACATTCTTAAATTCTGCCAAAAATTTCTCACTGTCTATATTGAATCTGTTATATTGATGGGAAAAGCTAGAGTCTCCTCTGCTACACTTTCATCGTTTTTTATGCTCTCAGACCAAAAGATCAGGAGCATATTGTTTTTGTGCTGTTTGTCTGTTGTCAATTTCAACCTTGCCCATAACTATTGCATAGTAAAAGGTAGGGCTTTCATATCTGGCATTTGTGTTCCTTGTGACAAGACTTTTCCAGTGGTACCAAAATTTTAGACCATGTGACCTTGTCAGTGACTTTTGACCTACATTGAAAAATTTTCACACTGGCCATAACTATTGGATCATAAAATGTATGGCTGTCATATTTGGCATTTGTGTTCCTTGTGACAAAAAAATTTGACCATGTGATCATGACCTTGGCCTAAATAAATGCTTAATGACGACATAAGTGTTCAGAAGGTGTGTATGCAATTAGTACATGCTATACACAGTATAGTTTTATTGTCCCACTTCAGAATTTTGTTACACACAGGATATAGCACATCTTGTTCATTTCATTTTATTACATAATTACAATAACCATTCGAAACTCAAGTAAAGAATGGTCTTTTGGCTCGACCAGAATAAGAGAAATTTTTTGCTGAGAAAATCAACTTAAAATCTTTATAGAGCCAAGTAACCTTGAATGTCAAGAAGATATTGTGATTTGTATTATGAGATATGATTAATTAAATCCATGAGAATGTTGTTTTTATTGTAATCTTCAAATCATTCTGTATACCATTGCAAATGATAGTTCAAGATGATCTGTTTCAGTCACAAAGATATGGTGGAAAGGTACTCATTAAAGAAATCAGTACCATATCATACTGGTACGCTACATTTTTTTTAATGTGCACATATAAGTCTAAAGTTTTTCTGAAATTTTTTGTTGATCCACATATAAGGAACACCAGTATTTAATCTACACGCTGGTCTCAGGAGGAAAAAAGTTACAATATGGAAAATATAGTAACCTTCAAAGGAGCATATCAGTCTGTGGTTGGTCAGTTTTTTTGTCCTTGAACCAATAGAGTTGTTTGGACAGTTTTTTTCCTTGAAACAATAAGATAACTTTGCTTGTGCCTTCAATTCTATCATGACATGTTCCAGGTGTGCAGAGAGTGAAATGATTATAATCCATTGAGTATCAATTGTGAGAATGTTGATTTGAATGGTACAAATGAAGTTATGAACACTGATCATAACATAGATGATCATTGCCTATTGGTAATGCATGTATGATATATATATATAAACTTTATTTATTTTACAACAATTGCGAAATAAGTTATGTCAACTCAGGGCTCTTGATCTGCCAGATTTGGGGCCGATATTCGGCCCCATTCCCAATGCAAAATAGTATCTTTTTTTTCCCAATTTAGACCCCAAGTTCTCCCAATTCTAAGGAAAACACCATTATTTTTCCCAATGCTAAGGGCCCCGGGCCCCAGTCCCAAAATGGGGTGTGAGAGTCCTGCAACTTATACTTGTCACTCTTGTTGACCCAGATTGTAAGCGCGCGAGGGGTCTTCTTGTGGGAGGAAACCGGAGTACCCGGGGAAAACCCACATGGTCGGGCAGATGACCCCTTACCTTTTCACGTCCGTTCCGGGAATCGAACCCCGGTCGACTAGGTGAAAGGCGAGTGCGTTACCACTGCACCACCCACCCACCCATGCATGTATGATACTGGTATAAATATTTGACCTGAATTGATAAAGGTGAATTTAGAAATGTATTGTACATAGTAGACTTTAGCATGTCACTAAATGATAATAGACATGATGAGATAACACCAGGGTACATACAGTATATGTATATGTGTGATATGCATTCTAGTTATCCTTTGTTGGTTGTGTCAAGAAATCGGGATGAAGATCCAGAAATACTTGTCTATCATTCTGGAGTGCTAAGTTAAATACACTGGACATAAGATTCAGAAATGTCATTCTATCATCGAGGTGTGGATCCTATAGAACAATATCGTCAGAGAGAACTTCAGACACAAAGAAATACAGCTAGAAACGGTCATGCCTCAGACCTGTGGCGTAAAGCTAGAGATGGCTTATTGAAAAACAAAAAGCATGTTCAATTTGATAGGGATCATGCAAGTAATCAGCATGGTCCCTTCACATATAGCTCTAAACTAAAGGATGTGGTTACCTCAAGAGCCACACCTCATACTTCAGCTGGCCATCGTCATGGCGTTGACCTCTGGCATATGGCTAGAGCAGGCATTCTTAAAACCAAAAGGGATTTCAAAACTCATAGCAATAGCTGGGAGTGAGTATAATTTTCTTCTTTTTTTTTTAACAAGGGAATTAGATGGTGTTAATTTTAAAGTGTAATTCCATTGCCGTAAACCATACCTTGGATGAATACAATACAATAAAGTGTGTACTGTTAATCATAGTATTATGCCATGTTTCACTTTTAAAATGTGTGTATATTTTTATTATATATATGCAATATAATACTCTTAGAATCCCAAAATATGGAGTGTCCTAAAGTTTCACATTCATTTTAAACAAAAATGTTTCATTTAGTAACCAATGTGAACAGCATAATATGCTTGTGTACTGTTATGTTGTGATATGCTGAAAATGAAGTCTATATGAAACTTTCCACATTTCAAAAATTGGGCAAGTGAAATTGTACTCAGCAAAAATTCTAAATAATTGACCACCATATTTGACATCACATCTGACACTGTGGCCATCTCATTGGCAATTTACATAGTTTGTTAGGGACAGTTCACTCAATTTTTCCAAACAGTGATCACGAGTACATGCTAGAAATCATTAGTCTAAAAACCTACAAAACCTATTGTCTAAATGATGAATTGAGCTCTACAACTGTTTAAGGATTTAAAATTCATTTTGATGTTCTGTTTTCCCAGACATGCTTAGTTGATGGCTGACAGGTCAGGTGATTTTGATGATCGACATCAGAATATTATTTTGTTATGATAGTTCTGCTGAAGCAACTGATGAACTTCTGATAACTCCAATTCTCTCATTGGCTTACGTTAAATGACGCAAATTCTGCATCTTATTTTTTTGTCTCAATCTGTTATGTAGGTAGATGCTGGCCTCTTTAATTACACATTGTGATGTATAAACTGTGATTGATACATGTACATGTGTATATACAGTACCAAGTGTCTGATCTCCAATGGAGAGAAAGTAAAAGAATTGTTATAGAGACAAAGGGAAATACTTTGTCTTTGAAACTAGTGGGTATACAACAGCTACAAAAACGTCCAAGGAAATCAGTTTTAAACAATGCCTTAGAAATTCTTTTTATATATAGCTCACCTGATCCAACAGTGAATTTAAGCATTTATCCTGTTTCCTGATGTGAGCATGTTTTCAGTTTAGACAAGTTTTGATACCATTCTTTCAAATTCTTTTTACTCCTTGCCTTGGATATTACTGTGATTGACTATATTTGGCACAGGAGTAATGTAACACAGTCATCTTACACCTCTATAAGGCAACTGGAGTTCAGTTCTCCAATTAGAAGTAAGAAGGTATATGGGGTTATCTGCTTGACTGCATGGTATAATTTGGTTCATACTTTTTAAAAACAAAATCAGAGTGATATTTTTCATGCATCGCTTTTGATTTTTGCAATGCAGATAAAAAGAGACTGCTCTCTGGTAACTGAGTTTATATATATATATATATAATCATGACCAGTAATGGCCTTTGCATGACTTCTTGACTTTACAGAAATAGCAGAATGAGTTTATAACACTTATGTTAGAATGTTGTCAAATGACAGATTTAAAGAAAACAAAGTTACAAATGACACCAGTATCACCTCACAACACAAAATAAGTGTTGAAGTGCATCATACAAGTGTTTGTGATTTAATGTAACTTTTAAGTGATGCTTGTATATTTGACAAGATCAGAAAATTTATAACATAGGCACAAACAAATGCTTGAAATATTGATGTACTTTAATAAGTAGTGTTGCAATAACCACATGCATATACAGCACTTGTGAAATTCCAAAAGTTTTGTTAATGTTTCAAGGTTGGATAATTCTGGGGAAAAAAGAAGATTTTTTAATTCTAAATTGCGCCACTATATGAATTTCAAATAAATTGATAAATTAATTTTAACACTGAATGATATAAATTGTAATTCCAGAAACATTTATGATAGATGAATTATGTATTTATAATACAACAATACAATGTATCACCATTAGTTCTTCACCCACAGGATCTATAAATGACTCAATTTTGTGTAATGATATCTCAACATCAGTCAAAGTGTGTTGGTATCATCAGTTGAATGTGTCAATAATACTGGCATTTGTGTGTTAATTCAAACTTATCAATCAATATCCTGCTGTATGAATCACCACACAGCGTGCATTGTGTCTTTGTTATTCAAAATACTGTGATACTGGTAGAATTGGATGCACAGTGCAGACTACCTCCTTTAAAATTAAAGAATAGCATCAGTACGTAATTTCTGAAAGCTGAATTATGCTACAGAAATTTTCCATTCTTAAGGCATCCTTGTATTTATTGCATAAATTTATATATACCAGTGAACTCCGTTCAGTTTGTCAGCTGTTTTGTCAGTACAATATGTATATATATGATGCACACATACATTGACAAAACGGAGTATTGTTTTATTGCAGTTTTCTAAGCCATTTTTTTGGCACATGTATGAAAAAGGCCAGAATTCCAGCCTCAGTCATGAATATTCCATTCAGCTACTTTAAGCGTGTGCTCTGTGATCTCTAGTGATTCATTGGAATTCCCATCCCAGCATGTGAAACACACCTTCACAAATGTACACATACTCAATATATGGATTGATCAGCATCCATGTACTGCAGTTCAACAGTATTATACTGTATTTTTTTATGTCCATGAGTTGAGTTCATACACGGTAAGTATAGTATGAAAGCTTTGTTGCAGCTAAAGTGTATAAAGTAATCATTGTCGAGATGCAGTAATGACCTGTTGAAATGTAAAAATTGTTTACTGTGTAGCTTTTGATCAGATACACCAACTGTCTGTCTACGGTGTCGAGTCACTGCATGGTATCCATAGACTCTGATTTCTTTAATAGATCATTACATGATCTTAGATACCCTTGCATGTTACATATTAATGGAATTATATAAATGTTTGCTAGTAAGTGTACAAAATATTAATTGAAATTTGGCGTTTATATCATTGATAATCACTAAATAGTAAATCAGGAATATGTCATTACACTAGGAAGTCATGAAATGGCCATCTATGTGACTTAATTCATAAATCTTATGTTGCTTTCTGGATGTATATTAGCTCTCTGGATTTATAGTTTTTGATATAGAAAAGCAGAGGTTAGTTTCTTACATTTCAACTGCCTCAACAAAGGTGAATTCAAAGACTAAAGGTATTAATTTTCTTTCATATGCCTCTCTATAACAATATCAAGAAGTTGTATGCCTTATTGTGTTAGCTACTTCATGAGTTGTACATGCATAAATCAGAACATTAATAGATATTTTAAATACTTTGATCCAAGTTTTTGATAACAGCATAACCAATGTACGTGTTTTCCTGATTATAAGCCGCTGCTTTTTACCTTGGCGGTCAGTTGTGCGGCTTATATACTGGTGTGGCTTATATGAGGACGGATGAATAAAAAACCCCACTGAAACGTATTGTCTAGACAGTGGTTTCGCAATGTTTTGTATTTCGGATCGGCCGTTTTATTGACGAGAATCACATGCACTAATGACCTGCGTGACTTTGCACCCTGATAATTTTGGTTGCTTTTATATGTCCCGCTTCCAGAAAGAATAAAAAAAAAATAGTGATTTAAACCAAAGATATCGGTACAACAGTGACATCGGTTCAAACCAAACAAGTTTGATAATTGCTATTTTATGTTTTTGAAACATTTCAATAAGATACAGGATTATCTATCTATAATTCATATGTGAACTTATATTGAATGTTTCACTGACAAGATGATCTTTACAAATTGCCTTCCATTGTCTGTTATATTAAAATCAACAAACTTTGATTAAGATAATAGTTACCATATCATAGGAGAGGGTGTGGCTTATATTCTGATGCGGCTAATATGTGAATCAAATAAAAAAAAAATCTTTGAAAATTGGCTCTGTGGCATACATACCCCTGCAGTTTATAACCTGGAAAATATGGTTTATGATAAATTATATAAAAGTGGGTTTTTGGCCAATTCACTCTGTTCCCTTTTTAAGGCTTTCTATTTTGATGAAATTAAATAAGAAAAAACGACATTTTGTACCTTATGACATAGCTGATATATTGATAATAATAGAATACCTGATACATTAATAACAGAATTTGAGATCTAGCAAACAACAGAACAAGTATATATATATAGTATCAAGTTATAAAAGCCCTCAGTGTGACATGGCTCTAATTACATGTAGTTAAATCTGTGGTTCTGTGTTGATATTGTCCAAATATTTAGGTCAATTTCCCTGTATTATTAAGCACTTGTACTTTGTACTGGTTGATTTTGCCAGGTCAGAAATATCCTGTGATCTGTCTTCTCAATTACATTGACTTTTCACAGATTGACCGAGCAGTAATTAGTAAGGCATGTGTAGTTTTGGTAATTCTGTAAGGTTGTGGGGCAAGTAACTACAGATAGAGTGTCCCACTGTTCAATCTTAACTTTTTATCCTGGTATCAGTTTATCAACTACAGCCTAGCTACTGGGCCAACATCTGTATTTCTACTCAAGTATTCCAAATATCTATGTATCTAGACTAGTGCTGATACTGTACAAAGTTTTGTACATATATTATAGCTAGTTTGATTTCTTACAGTACTGCATGTACTTATATTATGATTGGGTTGGCAAGACAGAAGTACATTGTACCTATATACATGTCAGAGTGTCAGTACAGGTTGATTGGCATTTTTTTGTTTGCCTAATTGACAAACACATATCTATTTTCCACTGTTCTAGATATGATCTGTAATTGATTGACCATGTTCAGGTGTACTTGTTGAAAGCTACAGGGTAGGCTAGCTCTTGGTATATATATCCAGAACAGGAAGGGAAGACATGGAAGAAAAACATAAAGCATTCTCTTTTTTTTTACTTTATATACTCAGTATGTTATTTCAAACTAGCTGAAATTTGGACACTCATCATTCAATAGCTTTACAATTTTCCTTTCGTTTCAAGTGTAATTTATGGGGAGTTAGCTATAGAAAATTATATGCGCAGGGTAATTGATATAGATGTACAAGATTCCAGTCATGATCAAAAGTGATTTCTTTTTCTTTATGGCTTGATGACTGCTATATACATATATAGGTAATTACTCGATGTTATATACATGTATATCAGAAAACACATAGAAAATTAAATTGTAATGAAGATTTAATTAATTCAATATAAAAAACAAGAGAGTCTTCCTGTATTTGCTCTTGCATGTATGAACTTCCTTTACATATATAAATGTTGTATGTATTATCATGTTTTGCATCAGTGATCACATTTAATTTTTAATTCTTTTATTTTTTGACAAGATTTTACATATTACATAATATTCAAGAGAATCCACACAAAAACATACACCCACACTCTCACACTTGTGTGCTCTGACTTGACTATGTCTTACATATATATACATGCACCATCATCATCATCATCATCATTATCATCTTTATCATCATGCACATGTATCTACTACTTACTGTATACAAACTCACTCATCACATTTAATATTTCCAGTGATGTAAAATCATATATGTATACACTTGTATATACTTGTATTTTTAGCTAGTTTAAACTTACTTTGTCATCCTTGCATTATCAGAGGGTAGGCTATTCAGAATGCCCTATATCTGTGGTCTAGCTTCTGTTTAATTAATTTTAATTAATTTGGTTTTTGTTATTTTTTGGGAAGCACCAGAATGATCTCACTCAAATTTTACATATACCATAGGTTTCCTTGGTCTCTAGTTGAGCCCGCTATATTTAGGTACAGATCAGAAAACAAAATGACTGACAGGCGAGCATCTTGGATTTGGCACTTTAAGATTATTATCACTATATCTTCAGAGGATGTTCATATTTTATATAATTAAGAGCAAAAACAGAGGGGAGAAGGGAATAGATCCATCTTTTAAAGAACAGAAAAAGATCAAACAATGATGGGCACCAATTAAAAAACCCTCTGTACTGGCACTGTTATTCAATGATTGTTCTTCATATTTTTCAGGACAATGACCACGGCGGTGAATGTCTTCAGCACAAGTGCCACGTCTGATAACCTTAGCAGACATGACATGCTTTCATGGGTCAATGATAATCTTCAAACAAGCTATTCAAAAATAGAAGAATTATGTTCAGGTAATTAAAGAAAGTCTACTGTTTGTAAATATGTGTGTATTAAATATTTGGTGTTAATCAAGTGGGCCAATTTTTTCAAAGCAACAAGTATTGACATATAAAGATAAAATGTCTTTAAATTCTGGTGTACAATATTTCAAAATATAAACACACATGAATATTAAGTTCTGTACCTGATAAGGTTGTAGTTGACCAGTTGTCAGTATAAATGGCTAAAAAGTCTGACTAAACACAAACCAAAACCAATGATGTATATGTGTGATAAGTTTTATGTAATGATGTCATAAAAGAAAAAAATGACTGCAACTATTGACTAGACAATGAACTTGGTAAACAACATCATTAATAATGTTTTCATTTTGGTAACAGGTAGTGTGTACTGTCAGTTCATGGACATACTGTTTCCAGGTAATGTATTACAGCGTAAATTCATAATCCTATTATCACACTTGGACCATTCTATTTTAAGTTTTTAGGACTATTTCAAAATATTCTTTAACTCAAAATGACTTATTATGCATAAAGTATATCATAAATTTTGATTGTGTCATGTACATGTTCTAAAATATATTGCTAGCTATAACTGCCATAATCTGGAAAGTTTATATTGATGGTGACCATACTCAAAAGGGGAAAGGTATGATAGTAATAATTAAGGTATATTATTTTACATGTACTTTAGCAAATTACAACAAAATTATGTAGCAAGTATGTGGGCCCTTTGAAAATTAAAAATGTCTTGCTTTTCAATTGGAATATTGTCAAATGATTTCACTGATAAGAATCTATCAGACATCGATACATGATGACCTAGAAATTTCAATATTTTCAAAGATCTCACAGACTTCATTGGAAGTTTCTGAGTCTGCTAGATTGCTGATATATGTGTAGACATTTTGGAGTTGATTATTCATGCAAGCCTTGCTGTATTTTGACTTTGTTTACCTTGTTGATTTTAAATGTCTACATTTTTTACAAAGGAAACATACACCAAGCCTTCTTTACATGAATTTAAATACACTTAATCCTTGAAACTGTTTTGAATTCATTTATGTTAAAGGGACTAAATGGTTAGATTTCATCTTTTTTTTTTTTTTTTTTTTTGGACTTTGGCCAAGCATTGGAATACCAGAAATCAGCCAGGTTACAGAATTATAAAAATATAATGTCTGTTGCCATTTGTTGATTTGATCAGAGATATCTTAGGATAGTCTGCTTTCAATTTAACATTTCATGTTGGTTGATCACAGTATTGCATTAGGTATGCTAGGCTTTTAATTGCAGATTATACTGTACACGTCTTGTTTACAATTTTTACGTGAACCTGTTTACAAGACTGTCTGAAAAATGTGTTGCTGAATATTTTGCATATTCATAATAAGATGAAAATACAATAATGTAGGCTGCACTTATCAACCTACAGACTCAGTGAAATATGGAGTCTTGCCCAAGATTTATTTAATGGGAACTTCGTCATGTCATGTCACATGACAGTGAAAACATTGACAATGAAATTGATTAGTTTGATCAATCATAATTCTGCAAAATAGTAATGATGTTGACACAGATCCTGGTGTGTCTGATACACATCAAGAAGAAAATGATGATGTTAAACTTGAATCATAAAAAATGAAAAAAAAAATATGATAATACAAACCAAAATCAACGAGGTAAAAAGGACAAAATCCTTAAAGAATGAAGTAAAAGTGAAAGCTCCTGAAATTTGTAGAAAATAAATGTATCAACATCAAATTAGATAATCTAAGTATAAGAAAAAATGATCACATGTAAGTTTCAACTCCATATTGCAATATCATAATACAAATGAAATTGTACTCATTTAGCATCACAACTGTGTTGTCACTTTTTATTATTGAACACTTTAAAGTCTGTAGGACATTTTATAGTCATCACTAAGGTCAACTGCTAGCTATCTAGGCTATTTGTAGCTTAGACTGAATTTTACACCACTAAAAGACTCAACTACACACATATACCTCCATGGAAATGATATAAAGTGAATGAAAATTATATGATAACAAAAATTCATTTGAAAAGTTTATGCAAAATTTCATACAAAACAACTCTTGGCTAGTGTAGAGTTAGCTTTTTATGATGAAATCTGTCTAGAGCTTAAAAACTGTTCATAAGCACGGACAAAAAAACAATGAAGAGTCTGAAAGATTACATAGATGCCTGTTTAGTCATAAGCTCATAGGCTAATTATGAATTTACATCGTGTGGAACATTTTTAAATGCTTGAAACGCTAACAGGCCGATATGATTTTTTTTTCTTATTTCCTGTTATATCGCGAGGACTCTTTTTTCTGTTGAAATGAAACCAGCCATTGATTGTATGTGTAAATTGAAGGCGTGACTGGTTTACATTTTTACTATAAAATAAAAATGTTGAGATCTTCTTGGATTTTGATGCATATATTGAATATATAGAGGTATAATTGGAAAGAGTAATGAAACTCACAGCTCATAGCTGCACGGGTTTGAAAGATTGCCTGTTTGATAATGAAGCTTCAAAGTTGTTTCAGAAACAAGGAGAGACCTCTAAATAAACAGAGACTCTCAAAGAGACACAGGCCTATAGCTCAAATTCTTCTTCATAGTTGTCACCATCATTAATACTGATGATTCTGGTGAGGCTATAGTGATCTTTTGGTCTCTAGGCAGACACTCTATACCACTAGACTTAAGACAAATTCCCTCTAGCCAAGGCTAGAGACATGATCATTTGTACCCATAACTTCTACAACTTGTGGTGTCTGTAGGACTCATCAGTTTAAAACATACACATTGTGTCTGAGAAGTAATAAATGTGCAGTGCTCAAACAAGCTGATGAAATGTTATCGGTAACTATTGTGTAAGGTACATCTAAAGAATAAATGAAAAAGAACAGTCAATTTGATGATCAAGCAAGTGATGGATCAGATGTCAGTAGCTGTGTGACCAATCACTAAAGATCATATGCCATTCCATACCTAAATACCACTTCTTTATTTCTTTATTTCAATACACATCATACGCAGCATCTATGAGTATCCTGGACACTTTGACTTTTAAAAGTCACATAAATCAATTCATATCCGATAACTGAAAATTGACACATCTGAAAGAAAGGTGAACATGATATGTCATTGGTGTTGAGGTAATTGTAAACAATATTCATATAGAGACTCCAGATGTCGTTATGTTTAAATGTGTAACTTTTGTGATCTCCAGAAGCACCTACCACACTTCAACATTGTTATAAGGATTGTAGAAGTGGAAATCAAGGCTAGTGTATTGTTATAAGGATCCTAGAAATGGATAGTAAGGCTAGTGTCTGCGCAAGTGTTTAACAATTAGGCCCCAATGGAATATTTGGGCTTTTAGGTCATCTGACCCAAAGGGTCAAGATGACCTATAGCCATCATGCTTCATCCGTCGTCGTCCGCCGTGCGCCGTCCGCTTTTCATTCAAACAACTTCTTCTCAAATACTGGAAGGTCTAGGGGGCTAATACTTGGCACAGAGGATACTGGCATGGAGCTCTACCAAGTTTGTTCAAATGAATGACCTTGACCCACTTTAAAGGTCACAGGGGTCAAATATGTTAAAATCTTTAAACAACTTCTTTTAATTAACCAAAAGGCTCAGAGTGTAGATATTGGGCCTGTGACATGCTGGGATGAAGTGCTACTAAGTTTGTTAAAGTGAATGACCTTGACCCACGTTCAAGGTCACAGGGGCCAAATATGTTAAAATCTTTAAACGACTTCTCCTCAATAACCAAAAGGCTCAGATTGCTGATATTGTGCCTGTGGCATGCTGGGATGAAGGGCTATCAAGTTTGTTCGAATGAATGACCTTGAACAACTTTCAAGGTCACAGGGGTCAAATATGTTAAAATCTTTAAATAACTTCTTCTCAAATACTAGAAGGCTTAGGGGGCTAATACTTGGCCCATAGCATGCTGGCATGGAGCCCTACAAAGTTTGTTCAAATGAATGACCTTGGCCCACTTTCAAGGTCACAGGGGTCAAATATGTTAAAATATACAAACGACTTCTTCTCAACAAGCAAAAGTCCATGAGTGCTGATATTGGGCCTGTAAGATGCTTGGAGGAGAGGCTACCAAGTTTGTTCAAATGAATGACCTCAACCCACTTTATAGGTTTGGCTTGCTTTTTGTCAGATGACCGTTAAGGCCCATGGGCCTCTTGTTTTTTTTTAATTTTGTGTATGCACATTGACATTGTTGACTACTTACCAAAAGATAATGATGTGAATTTAAGCATGGGTCATTTCAATTTCATTATATATTTTTTCACTTTTTTCAATAACTGTTGGTGTATACTTTTAACTTTTATAATTACCAAAAATATCATAACTTTAAAAATACTTTGAGATGTTGTAACACTCTTTTATAAAATGTGATGTTTAAATCCTAACTATTTAGTCCCTTTATGTAATTTTTGGCTTTGTAGCTGTCTTTGTCTTTATATGTAAACACCATGTTGATTTTGATGAGTAAGGATTATTCAGAGTCAGTTGTTGTATACGATAATGAGTATCTGGGGAAAATTTTGTTCGCATTTGGCATTTCCATTTTGTGGAATCAATAGGTATAAGCAAGGGAATTTTAGTGTTGCTGTATTTTTTACTGTGTAATGATGGACATAAAGACAGATGTTATTACCTATCAGACAAAAGTTTCTTTACAAGGTCCATACATGATCCAATAAGACTTACATCGATATTATGATTAGATCTATGAGCATGCTTTGATGGTGCTGAAATTCTTTGAGATGACTATTGAAGAAAGTTGTACAGTATTTGAGATGTGATATAGCAGTATTCAGTAATAGTGATATAGCAGTATTCAGTAATAGTGATATAGCAGTATTCAGTAATAGAGTTTTATCGATTAAACACACATTTGTTAAAAAGTAGAAGTAATTATGAAACCTGATCTGGTTAACTCAAAAAGCAGTTATTAAGTAAATTTTTTGGTTTATTAATTGAATTATTATTGAAGTCAGCCTTTTATTGTCCCTCTTGATAAATGATGTAACAACTTAATATAACACTTATTTAGTTATAAGACCATATCAAAAATTTATGAAGCTGTATTTTCTTATATCCATTACAATTCAAATGTTCTAAATCATTATTTTAAGTGCAAGATTTTATAATTCATCGATATGTTTGGTGATGGTCATGGACATATGGTCCCAATGCTGAACAGCTGAATCTATACACTGCAGGCTTAAGGTCATATGGTGATTCTAGGTTGAAAGGCAAGGCAAGGAAAAATCCTTGTCCAATGGATTTGCGCCAACAAAATCTGGCTTGTCGAGGCTTGTGCTAAACATAATTGTATATCTTGTTGATATTATTATGTAAGGACAAGGATTTTTTCAGACCCTAGTCCTGGTCCTTCGATACCTGTTCTTGTTTTGATATTTGACTCATACCAGTACACATACAACTGTTTTTCATCATTCTTATGTTTGTTCTGACCTGCAATGTTTCAAGTATTTTATCATAATGATGAATGCATTTGAATTGAACTTAAATTTATTCTTTCATAGAAACTTCAGTTAGGTCTACCTCAGACAGGTTATACAAAATATCTTTTCGTTTAAGGTAACTTTTTAGCTTGACTGTTTAAAGAGTCAATAATACAAAATATTTAGGCAATGGTTTATAAAGCATTATTTCTTTATTACATATTTTAGTGTCTAAAAAAAAGTATGGCATTGTATACAGTCGATTTATCTTGTAAGCCTGTTACTGGCATGTTTTATGATGTGATCAATATCCCATAGTTCTGATGTCCCTTGAAGTAATTCATTGGAATTGTCTCACAGGAGGATTGAGACATCCCTGTCCACAGGACAGACCCATGTTTGATTTTTTTCTCACATACTTCACAAATAAAAGTGATAAAAAATTGCAAGTTGATGTAAAACTTATTCATAGCATCATAGTCATTGTTAAATTGAGTACTGTCATAGCACAAGTTTGCTCTCTTTATCTTTTTTATCTTTTCCTTAGTAAAAACCATAATGCAATTTTGGAGTATGGGAGTACTTTTTCTATGCCCCACCACTTTAAGGAGGTGTATATAATGTTAGCCCTGTCTCATTCCAAATCAATGGCATATTTTTTCAGGACTTGACAGATTTGGTTCATATTTATCTCTTACAAGTGTATCATTACAACAAGGTCTACACCATATAATATTGAAGCAATCATCAGTCAAATCAAGGTTAAAGGGTCAAAGGTCACATTTGACAATTTCTGCAAATTATTCATACTATAATACTGATGTACATGGCAGCTGGGGCATTCATGTCTTAGTCATTTTCTAGTTTGAAATGATTTGATTAATTATCAATGAAAGTTTATAGAATGAGAGGTTGAAATTGAACTAGTACATTATGTAGCTTATCTGTTTATGCTGTTTTGACTTGTGATTTCCTTGAAATTTCTTTGAATAGGTAAAATTAATATTATATAACTACTCTTGTAATAATCTGTTTGCTGCATATACATGTAAAGTGTGTCATAATTGTCATCAAATGTAACTTGATTCATTCATATTTCAGGAAGTCTCTCGATGAAAAAAGTAAAATTCGTTACTAAATTAGAACATGAGTATATAGCGAATTTCAAGCTGCTGCAAAATTCTTTCAAGAAAATGCATGTGGACAAGGTGAGATGAGAGAAAACAACCGACAGGAGGAGTGATCTGACACAGAACTTTCCTCCAACGTCTCTTAACAGCAGCCTATTTGCCTTAACATCATCTCCGCTTACATGTACACATTGCCTTGTTAAAATCATGTTGAATTTGCCATATAGTTTACATCAGAGTTTGTAAATGTATGGAGACATGGATGATTTTAAGCAAGATAGTCCTGGTTTATATACATATACACTGATATATGCCACAACTATTTTTATGTATCAAAAAAGTTTTCAAAAATTCAAAGGTTCACTCACAAAATACAAGACATCAGACAAATTAATGAATTTCATATAAATTGGCATAAGATAGAGTTGGCATTGTTGATATGTTTATCAACCAAAAACTTTAAGCTAGTGATGGGTAGATAATCAGATTTTATTAATTTGTTAATGAGCAAATGAAAAAATTTTGTAATTGAATTTGATAGAATTCAATTTTAAATGTTTATGAACTAAATACGTAAAATATAAAAAAAATGTTTTCCCTTTAAGGCAATTATTATTATATTGATCTCCCATCACTTGATTAAACCATCATTGTTCTTGAGCATGTAGGTACAATTGGTCACACTAGTTGTATGCATGGGCTTTTTGATTTGATTTGGTAAAGGGATAATTAATAACTAAAAAATCATTAATATTGTTTTCCTTTCAGCAGATTGACTGAGTTTTGTGCCTCCATGTTTGCCTGATTTGAAAAAGAAAACAATGATTGCTGGTGAAACTTTTTAAAACAGTATTGAGAAAAAATCAAATCTCCTTTTGCCATTATTCTTTGAAAATATCTCGTTAATGATTATTTTCATACAGATATGTTACACTAGCAATCATTTCTACTATAGTTTTTCTTTCCCTATCATCCTGTATGTATTCATCCCAACTCTTGTATTCTGCACCGGTTCAAATATATCTTCATATATAGGTATGAATCTGTGTAGAACAGATGCTAACGGAATTATTCAAAGCAAATTTTATTGCCAAGCTTTTACGTTTTTTAATTTGTTTCAGGAAATATACCTATGAAGCAAGTGAAATTCAATACAAAACTAGAACATGAATATATACAGAATTTCAAAAGACTGCAAATCTGCTTTCAAAAACTGGGTGTTGATAAGGTGAGTGGCAAAGGTCATGACCCTTGACCTGATGTCATCTCCATAATGCCACAAATTCACCAACACATTGGTTGTTCAGTTGAATCATTGTCTCTACTCCCAGATTTGTCTCTATGCCCAAATTTGCTTTCTTACACAGTTTGTCTGCTTGATATTAATTATAATGTGCATTATTGTGTGTAACTAGTGGTTTTATCTTCTTCATGTTTTGTATCATGTAAAAAAACAAAGCAGCTTTCAATATCACTTAATTTTGTAATACTACTTCAATCATAAAGTATACATCACATTAAAGAAATATTTTGGATTCATCTTCAAAGCATTTTCCATGCAACAAATGAAATGATCCAAACTTCTTCAAATCTGTCTGTACATGTTTTATCATAACATGTAACAGCCATCTAAAGAAAAAAATCTGTTATTAGATACCCAGTATGACCTGTAACTTTTAGATGATACACATGTATTAATAGTTTTAAAACAGTGTTACTATTCATACATGACAGTCTGTAGATATAAATCAACTTCATAAATAAATTGTTATTATATTAATGAAGAAACTACATACCTAATATTTGTTCTGAACTTCTCTTAAAACTGATTTCATTATTTTGGGAAAGTAAAGTCTGCAGATGATCTGTGATGCTTTATATAGATATAGGTGTCACAAATGCATTCAATCTACAAATGCCATAATTTTTCATAAATGTCCATCCTGAAACTTGGTATGTTTGTTGTATTATGATATAACGATATATATTTTTTTAATAATTCACATCTTCATGCCACTATAAGTGCATACCAAGGTAGCTTGTAAAAGGTTAATTATACTCATATTTATGTTTCTGTCACAAAGTCATGATACTTGATTGAATGTCTTCTTACATGGGTACATAATTGCTATTGTGTTTGCTACACATCTGCACTTTCTTCCAACATATGCAAAAACAGAAAAGTACATACCAACTTCTGTGATTACTTAATTAACAGCCTTTTGTTGTTTGTTACAAATCTTGTCAAATTTGGTTTGGCATCATCTGTCCATAAGCCATTGACATTTTCAACTCTTAAAAACAGAGAGATCAAAGTTGAACCAAACTGTGATTTAAAAAATCTACATGCATCCCCAGTTAAAAGTCCCTAAGGGGAAGGGCCAAATTTACTCAAATTTCAGTAATCTTCTTAAAACACAGATATGGTAGATTCTGTTTATGAATGGAAGGATCTTAAGGTGCTTTGCTAAAATTGTTAATTTTAATACTCCATGATATCACAGTTTTCTCTTATGGAAGAATAGTTTGGCTTATCAAATAGTAAATATAGGAAAATAACAGTTTGAGAACATTTTGATAAATTTCCATCAGAAATTTAGTAAGGGTTGGCAATGTGTGGTTTGCTTATTTTGACTGAGTTACTCCATGGGTTTTGAAGGACAGAGCCAAAAGGGATCAATTTCACTGAGAATTAAAAAATCTTATTTTCAAGGCCCTTTACATATATATACCCAAATTGGTCTTTATTACTAATGTTCATGTAGGCAAAGAATATGTACTAAAGTAGATCCTGTTTAATTTGCATTGGAAATTATTCCAACTTGGTAATGATTATTAATATGTGAAGACAGTGTCATATTTTGCATATTTTAATTTGACTGACCCCCATAAGACTCCAGGGGCAGGGACAAAAGAGATCATACTAGTTAACACTTAACAGCATTCTCCTTCAGTTTCATGAATGCTGAAATCAAAATGCTGTTCATATCTTAATTTGTGTTATACTAGATATATCATTCAGCAGTTGTATTGTTTTTGATATGTTCAAATATTTCAAAAAAAAAATGTTTCCTTTGTATAGTAACATTACATGTATCAAGTTGCTATGATCTTCCTGTAATAACAAGTGATTTCAACAACAACAAATACTACAGTTTTTATAGAACTCTGATGTTTGTTTAGGACGTCAGGGCCCCTTGTGTGTTTTGTGATTGGGAATACACTTTATTTTAACAATCAGAATTTCAGTAAAAATTAAGAGATTTAGAAAATTATAGACCATGAACCGGTGAGTGAATAGTTACTAGTATGCAATCTATGCATGTTTCACTATAACATTCTCATTTCCTGATCTAGGACTATTATACATAATTCTCTGCATGTTGTTTGATGACTCATCAGTTTTTTCTGGTATCACAATTATACAACTGTATTTACCCTGTTAAAAATCCAATCACTCCAATTTTTCCTTAACAGTCAGACAGATCAATATTTGAGATGAAGAAAAAGTTAGCTGTGAATACTGTTTTACCAAAATTGGTTGTTCTTTTTTACATACAAATTTTATGTTTAGTCAAAAGGTAATTGTAAATTTGAAGTGGCCTTAATTAGGATTTTTTCACATGTATTCAAGAAGTAATTGTAAATTTGAAGTAACCTTAATTAACAAAAAAATTATGGCAAATTCTTAAACTTTGGTCTTGATGAAGGAAACTTTTTACACACAAAAACCCCACTAACAACACTATACACACATATATATATTTTAGCTAATACATATATCTTTCATTAGTACCATTATAAAACCATTATTTTATATGAATTTATTTCAAGCTTATACTCTATGTATGTGCTGATGATAAAAAAATTGCTATCATAATAGCTGTGGTTGATAATAAGTAATCATAATGAAAAAAAAAAAAAAAAAAATTAAATATACATTCCTAAGTGCATTGTAGAATTATTTTTCCTATCTCTAATTTAGTGGCTTAACCTTCATAATATTGAATGGGTACTGGATGCAAGTAATATAATAAAACCAAATGATTTTTTTTCCAGATTTTAAAAAGTTTGAACAAATATGATTTCATTAAGTGTATTATAAGATGAGTCATTTATGTAGAATACTATTTTCACTTGATGGACCCTATTATCCATTTCAAGTGGCTTATGAATATAAAGTACCGGTATTAATTCATGATCAATCAATTAAAACGTGATTTAAAAATTCTTATGGTGGCATAGTCATACCCAAGCAGATTATAAATTACATGTACAGTATTTTAAATTACATTTTTATTTCTTAATTTTCACATGAACTGTTCATAAGAGTTCAGTTACGCTCTATCAAATGAAGAAGTTAGGTCACCAGGACTGTTTCATTTACTATTTACAGATTTTGTGCTATTCTCACCTCACCATTATTCCATTTTCACTTATTAGGTTATTCCAGTAGAACGACTTGTAAAGGGACGTTTTCAAGATAATTTTGAATTTTTACAATGGTTTAAAAAATTCTTTGATGCAAATTATGATGGAAAAGATTATGACCCATTAGCAAGCCGGCAAAATCAGGCTATGGGAGCACCACCAAAAGCTGCAACACGGTCACCTGCCGCAAAGACATCGGCCAAACCAACTAGATCAGGTATTTGTATATTTATTTTTGAAACCATTCGTAAAATTAATGACAGCCAACACATCAGTTTCATGCCCAGTAATCAGTATTATTATCAATAATGATTGAAGTCTTGATTTCCTGTGACTCTATGATTGAATCTATTCATATACAGAGCAAACTCTTGATATATATTTGTATACATTCTATGATAACCTGTCCCTGTAATAAGGTGATTTATAAACTTGCATTACTGTAAGCCAATTATTCTTTGATGTCATAAATTTTCACAATTTTGACCGATGGATGAAGTAAATTTTTACCACACTATCATCAGATGGTGGGCTATTTTAATCTCCATACGTTTGCAGTGTAAACGATTTTTGTTATCACTTTTTCATGAGAAGTACTGGATAGATCTTTCAAATTTCATATATAGCTTCCCCTTGGTACCTAGATGTGCCTGTTTGATTTTGGGACTGATCAGAAAACAAAATAGCCAACAGGTGGCCATTTTGGATTTTTTTCAATAAAGTTTGTTATTGCTATTTCTTGAGTAGTACAGCATGGATCTTTCTCAAATTTCATATGTTTTATTTTGGGTCTGATCAGAGGAACAAAATGGCCAAGAGGTGGCCATCTTTGATTTCGCCAAGTAAAATTTGTTATTTCTATTTCTTGAGAAGTGCTTTATGGATCTCTCAAATTTCATACGTATGTACCTCTTGGTCCCTTTCAGGTGACCATCTTGGATTTGGCACTTAAGATTCTTATCATTTTTTTCTGTTATGGATTAATGTTCAAATTTCTTATCGTTAAGAGCAAAAAACAGAGAAGTGAAAAGAACAAGTAAAGATCAAACAATGGTGTGCACCAAGATCTCTGTGGGATCTTGTTTTCTGATGTCGTTGGCCCTCATATTTATTTGCCAGTTAAAGATATATGTATAGGAATATTACTCCAGCTGGCTGGATACATGTAATTTCATTGTACACATATCAAAAGCCAAACTTTTTATCAAAGAACATCAAGAAAGTACCTTCATGTCGATCATAGCATTCAAATGTTTATTATTTCAACAATTTCTCCTAATAGATCAATTAGATTGCCTATTTATAGTTAACAATAACCAGAATCTAGTTGTCACAACATTACATGTGTTCAAACTTGTGTTCTTTGTACATGTACTGTTCACACTAATGACAGTTTATGGTTTATAAGTTGCATTAAATGTAGCAAGTATATTCAAGAATCGGCTTTTCATGCACTCATTAAGAATTTTATGATACAGATATAGGTGTTATTACAAATGCCATTAAGAAATTGTTTCCTAGAATCACACTCAGGTAGTGTCCTAAATGGTGTATGAATCTGTTTGGTTCACCTGCAAATGTTTGATAATTTTCAATTTCGTAATGATACATGAATAAGAGCAAATATCACTTCAGCAATATCCTGCTGTACGTTATAATCCATGTCGTATGACTGAAGTTTGATTCTGTTCTATTGAATAAACCTTTATAACTTCATTAAAAAACTGATGGTAAAAAAAAACTGTATGCAATTTTCTCAGTATAATTTTGTTCATTTTCAGTTCCATCTGCTCAAACAAGAAGTCCATCTGGTTACGGTGTTAAACAGCCAGGAGCTCGTGCTAATAACCATGCAGCAGCTGGAGACAAGAACTCAGAGATGGTGTCAGATCTTACTCAAAGGGTAAGGAATAGGCAATTCAGTGCTCTGATTATCTCATTATCTAATACTGACTAACTTGTTTTGTGGACTGAAAAGGTTTAAGAGAGTAAGTGAAACATCTCTCATTTTGAATAAGCATGATTATAGTTATTTTTTGCTTTATTAAATATTTTTGAAGTCAAATACTGTTAAATCACCAAGAATGTATTTCAGTGAGACTCTGTTTTCTTGGTTTGTCAAAAAATACCTATGTTTTGAAACTTGATTTGGTGGATAAATATAGCTTAATATATCCAACAATACCAATTTTAACAATTTATGGACATGTAAATTTGTGGATTAAAAGTTCTCATGAAATCAACAAAAAGTAATTCTAGAGGAAAGTGAATGGTCTCACAGGAAATAATTTTTTATAACTTTGGTTTTGTCAGGGCCTTTGATTCTTTTATGAAAACCTATGCGCTCACAGATGTTGTGACTATTTCTTCAGACAGGTTAAAGACTGGCAAATGTAATGAAAGAAATCACCATAGAAGGGATGAGAGACCTTGTGTTTTATGGATACAACACAAAGATTTTTTTTTGTTTTCAGGTTAATGAATTACAGCTCACTGTAGAAGGTCTTGAAAAGGAGAGAGATTTCTACTTTGGAAAATTGAGGGATATTGAAGTGCTGTGTCAGGAACATGAAGATCATGAATATATAAAAGGCATTATGGAGATCTTATATCAGACAGAGGTTTGCTAATTTTCTTAGTACTGGTATATAATTTGGCATTTTACAAATTCAAGATGTCAGTAGAGATTTCTAATCTGGCTATGTTCTCACTGAGAAGTGAGAATTTTACTGTTAGAATTAGAGAAAACAGTATTGATTTAAATATCACCAACCACTACTCATCTAAAATCTGGTTATAGCCTTTCAAAATTAAGGGTGGCAGGGTTTTGTAAAGTCAATTAAAAGGACCTTTAATCAATTATGTTGTATATTATCACATTTGTATGTATCAAGAAGATATTCTATGTGAAATTTTGAACATTATTTGGACTAATTTGAATTTTAATCTAAAGCATAGAGATATCTCGTGATTCTAGTATATTCATGATTTAAGCAGGCGATAATATGGCCAGTGTTAGGTTAGCATTATGTTATTAGTTGGTGATGCTGAGATTTCAGCAGCTCCACTATGTTGGCCTTTGACCTATTGATTTCTCTTTGTTAACTGGGCACAGTGACTGCGACTGCAACATTTTAGCTTTATCAATGTGCAAAGAAATGTTGTTTTTTAACATATTCTGTATTCCACTCTGAAGAATGAAGAGATGAACTCTTATCTGTTATAGGAAGGCTTTGCTCCACCAGAAGATGAAGTTGGCAATGACATTGATAATGGAGAGGAAGAAGAATATTAGAAGACCATCTTAAAGACTGATGTATATATTATGTGGCCCAGCCCTCATTACATCTGAATTTTCAACTATTATGATAGTTTAATATTGGTTTGAGGTCTTGGAAAGGCTGTACCTAAGGAATGGTTACCTGAAGAAGCTGTACAGATTTCTTCAGATACACATACACTCATAGAACGAAAGGAAGAATGAATGCTAGGAAAGGATCTGTACCGTTGATGCTACAAGACATATTCAAAAGAATCCACTCTGATGTGATAATTGTTGGCCAGACATTTAAATAAATATGAGTCTAATTGTCTCAGCTAAGGCTTAAAATAGTGCTACCCATTCTTGTATGAATTAAAAAGTGTTATGAGTACACCTAGTGCTACAGTTTACAGACATTACATAACATTGTGTTTGCTGCATGATTTGTACTTTTTCTCAAAATATTCATGTTTTTGTATTAACAAAGATTGAGATCTGCATTCTTTAAACTTCTGAAAGTAAAGTGTTTTATTGCTGATTTCCTTTGAAAATCAAACGCTGGTGTAAATCCAACTTTTTTGCTCAGTTTAGAAAATTGATTCCTTTTCTTATTGTGAAAAGTGTAACCAATGCACATGCATTATTTCACTTCATAACCATGTCAGAAAATATCTTCAATGTCAGAATGATTGATTTTGATTGATTATGTGGATTTGTTCAAGTGACATAAATGACTTTGTAATCCAATGCAAACAAAAACAACACAACATTTTGTGGCTTGAAATTTGGGAAATGGGAAGTATTGAGTTGACATGCAAAAAACATTTCCATACTTGACTTTAAGTCCTCTGCTTTTCTAACAGATTTGTTTGGGTTTTTTTGTCTTTGGCTCCCTTTTCAACCGGATAATAAACATGGCATTTTATTTACTTATTTGTGTGTTAGTGTTCCATTGCCAGTTGTAAGAATGATGTCATAGTCAATGTACTTAACTATCAGTAGGATACCTGGAGATCTAATACCCTGGTGTATACAGAATTAAAAGTGATATCAAAACAATTAAGTCCTTCATTAATTAATTTTGAACTATATCCATCATACTCAAAAAGGTATACCCAATGATAAGAAAGTACAGGTAACTTTAAACCCCAATATACTCAACACTTGGCAAATTTACCAAATTCAGAAAATTTCGTAGAGAACTTCCACTTGATAATTAAGCAAAGATAAGATTAAAACATACTGAACTGATTAGTATGTATGAAGAAACACTTTATGAGGGTAACGAGACAAGTGAAAATTAATAAAAGTGGGTCCCATTTAAAATACAAACTGGTATTATATGACGATCAGAGGGCCATCAGGAAAAAAACACATGACCAATTTCATCACTGAAATGTACAGGTATAGTAGGCACATTTACAGTTAAAGTGCGATGTTGCTTGTGCTGCACGCTTTTCGTGACATATCGCAGGTGGAATGCAATTCAAGGGCTTGCTATGTAGTCTGAATAGGAGGTATTTGTGTTGTTAGTAAATAATGACCCCGTCATGGAAACGTCTAAACGATTTTCTGATTCTGGTTCAGCTATGATTGTAAGTGGAAGCATTTTCACAAAAAGTAAATTTCAACAGCTTTTATATTTATGCAAACACATGATATCGTCTCAGTTATTTCTCATATCAGTAAATCTATACTGTATCAACATAAATATTTTTTCTCTTCTGTCTTTTGGTGAAAGTTGCGTATATTGGGGCTTTGAAATGTTTTGAAACAATCAATTTTGAAGTGTCTCATAAAGAAATCCATTGCATATATACCTTTGTAGCCCTGAGATCAACTTTGAACAATAACTTGAATATTCACTATCAACAGTTACATGCAAATGTAGTTGAAGTGAAGTAGTGGGCTAATATGCTTCGGAGATTTTAGGTTCCTTGGGTTACCGCTCTGAAATATTTTTTTGTAGAGATGACTAAGTGAGGAAAGCATTACTTTGAGGGTGAAGCAGACTTCATGATAATTCAGTTTTTAGGTAGTTAAGTTGGTTTTTGTATTTTTCATACAGTTTTGCATGTCATTGCTACCCTAAGATCTGTTAATGGGTTAAAGAGACGAGATAAAGATTTCGATCTATCCATGTATTCAAAGTTATGTATAATGAAATTTTAATCAAAATTAAGGCATGATTATAATAGCTAATGTTACTGTATTTATGGTGTTGTACAATCATACAGGGTTCTTTAAATGAGCTCTCTAAAGTGCTTGATACATTGGAATACTGTAGATGTTCATACATTCAGAGCAAATCATAAGATTTTTCTGGGCTTTTTTTTTTAGGTAATGAAACTTGATACAGGCAAGGTTGATGTAAAAACTATTAAAAGTATGACAAACAAAGGGTGAAATTATACAGCATTAGCTTATAATATTTATAAAAGTATTTTATAATATGTAACTTTGCACTTGAAATATACTAGTATATTATTTCCAGCATGGTGAAGTTCTGTTTTAAATAAAAAGAAGGAGCATTGATATAGACAATGAATCTCGTTCTAAATTATTTCCAAAGTGTTATTGACTATCGTTGTTCAAGTTTGAGGTTTCTTCATTTGATAAAATGATTACAACTTGGAGTGAAAAAGATATGAAATTAATATGAAAATAGGAATAAAAGTGATGTATTTGTGAAGAGTTACCACACAGAAACATTTGATTCAATATAGAAATTTCGATAATAGTTTTATGAGATTGTCTTTAATGAACTGATGCAGGTAAAACCTCTGCAGATGGTAGGTCTCTGGTCACAAAATATTGCTAATATTTACTATTTTGTTATTTTGCCAGTTCATTGTAAGTCAATGTACCATAGTCTGATTACATTTCTATTTTATTTATGTACTCTGTTTGCAATTATAATATATGTATTATATCTTAATCACTAAAGAAATTACATTATAGTTCAGCATGCATACATTTGTTTATCAGTTTAAAAAAAAAACCTGTATAAATGTTCAGTATTTGTTCACAGTAACTTTTCTTTTGCAAAATTTGTAATACATAACTAGCCAAAATGTTCAAAAAGAGGATAATAAAAAATAACACCAAAGCAAAATATATATAGATGTTATTGCTTTCTTCATTTAATGTGCATTTACATTTATATAAATCTTTATCTTGATGAACTGATAACACTTGGACAATCTTTATTTGCTAAAACTCAAATATTAGTGTTAAATCAAAAGAATAACTTAAATCCAAAATAATTTAGTTTTTCCATTTAAATCATAAGGTTGATTAACCCTTTTGGCAACTAAGTCGACATGCAGACAGGCCGCCATAGGCGACTAATGTCGACATGCAGACAGGCCGCCGTAGGCAACTAAAGTCGACATGCAGACAGGCCGCCGTAGGTGACTTTGGTCAACAATTTTTATATCTTTATTATTAGCCAAGATATGCTTGTTTCAGTAATGCCGCCATTGTTTTCGGATATTTTCTGGAAAATATTTGGCGCTGAGCTGTACATTGTAAGAGATATTTGGCGCTGAGCTGTACATTGTAAGAGATCATTGGCGCCGAAAGGGTTAAAGGTCCATCATCTGGCCACCATCTTGGATTTCAACAATGGAAGTACTTGATGAATCCTCCAATTTCACAAGTAGAGTTTCCTTTTGGTCCCTAATGGTTTACAATAAAATCTTGGATTTGACAGATATCTTAGATTTCATATACCTGGTAATCAAGAGTAAACACAAAGTTAAGAAGGGAAAAGATTCAGGTTTTGGAGAACCAATAAAGATGAAACAATGGTGGATACCAATATCCTTTTAAGAAGAGTAATGGTATGGGCTTTACAGACCACAACACCTTCAAAAAATATTTCTTCTATTAGAACTTATTTTTCACTCTGTACACGTTCAAATTAGAGAAGAAATATACAGAGGAGGAAATCTGAAAAATGAAACAAACTGCCCCTCTCTTGGCTAAATACATTTTTAGTAAGCTCACTGGCTTCAAATGGCAAAGTGAGAATATGGCACAGCATATGTTGATCCATCCATGTATCTGTTAACTACAAATAACTACTAGTCATGAACAGGTGAGTGAAAGTTTCGTGTGAAGCATCCTAGGGCGAAGGAGAATAAATGATGGGTCTCATGGCCCCCAGAGGCTTGAGGGGCGGGACGTAAAAGGAAATGATTTGATTTTGGCCAAGTTTAGTTTTAAGTGTCCTTTGGTGAGGGTGAATCACTTTTTTATGAACAGTTGCTCTGGGTTCACTGCGACAGGGTTCAATAGGTGAAATAGAGCTAATACTTTAAAATCCTACTTCTCATCTAGGAATTATTTGATTTTGCTGAAATTTCTTCAAAAGTAACTTTCAGTGAATTATGTTTTGTAATAAAAGTGGGCCTTTACCATCATGGGCGAAGTCAGATAAAGGAAATATTTATACATTTAGTCCAAATATTGGGTAGAATATTGCTCAGAGAAGAGGAATCAGTTTTATATAAAAGATTTGTCTTGGCCCCCTTGAGCAGAACACATCATGGGCAAAAGATCAAATTCATTAAAAGAAATTATTGAGTTTTGTCAAAAGAGGTATGGAGCATTAGCATGATGGAACAGTTCTAGAAATACATGGCTAATGACAACAGGTAAACATACAGAAGGAGTCATTGTGTTAAATATAGAACATGCACATCTGGAAAGATGTGTGTATACCATGTATGTTGCTGGTGATCTTACAATTAAATCTGGAAAAAGTAAAAAGATTGTGCAATGGCCAGTAACTACATGTACTTCATATGTGACCTTTTATTAGGTCATGGGATCTAAAGGGTTCTCAATAACCAGAAGGCTCTTGGTATTGATATTCGGCCTGTAGCATGATGGGATGAATGGCTACAAAGTTTGTTAATATAAATTAACTTAAACTGCTTTCAAGATAACCAGATGGCAAACGGTGCAGATATTGGACCTGTAGCACGATGGGATAAAGGGCTACCAAGTTTGATAATATCAATGACCATGACCCGATTTCAAGGTCACAGATGTCAAATAGCTTAAAATGTTTAAAAATTTCTCAATAACCAAATGGCCAGGGTGCTGATATTGGGCCTGTAGCATTCTTGAAGTTAGGGCTACCAAGTTTATCAACAGGAATGACCTTTACTGACTTTCAAGGTCACAGGGGTGAAATATGTTTAAATCTTTAAACAACTTGTTCTCAATAACCAAAAGGTCCATGGTACTGATATCGGGCCATTATCATGCTGGGATGAAGGGCTACCAAGTTTGTAAATATGAATTTCCTGGAGCCATTTTCAAGGACAGTGGGTAAATATGTTTAAATATTAAAACTACTTCCTCTCAATGAAAAAAAGGTCTAGGATGCTGATATTGGGCCATATACAAGTCTTTATAGTCAGATGGCCGTTACGGACCTCTTGTAATCCTGAAGATACATTGAACATTGAGATGACATTCTGCCATGTCTCTAACACATTAAGTAGGACTCATTGTCTCTAGCACTATCATGTAACTCATTGGCTGCATTCATTATCACCAAAGAAAATAGGTCGGGTTTTGGCCATTAATTGTCGTAATGCATAAGGATATGAAAAATCAAGTAAAAGGAAACTCGCCACTGAAATTAATTAACCTGAAAACAAAAAATAATGATATGTTGTCAGTAGCTGAAGTCGAACGTGCGACCCTATTTCAAAATTCGACTAACGTGCTAGTTTTACCGCCTGTTCTATAGACACTATCATTGAGATTTTAATGGTTTCAATTTTGAAAACATAATCACTTAACATCTTTTTTTCCAATTTTCGAGGATATGATTTAAGTTACGTCTGATCACACTTGGTTAGGTTCAGTTGTCTAAAAGTTAATGTGCACTGTGTATCAAAATTGCATTTGAAGCGGTTAAATCCCCATGTTTCAGAGCATAATGCTTTAGGAAACATCTTTGACATTCTGCAAAGAAATAACATATGGCACATATCAAATATTTTTTTTAATTGGTATTTGGATATATGTAAATGAAATTACCTATCTGAATTCATCGAAATGGAGAATTCAATTTTTCCATTTTATTGTTGGTCACATTAAGGTCGAACCAGGCGGTTTCACGCCATACCTCACTCTTTTGTAATGTGGAATCAATGGGGTAGGGCCTAACATGTGAAATAGAGCAAATTATTTAGGAATGTTTATTTTTCAGAGAAATGCATTGATTGTGTCCCAATTTGGTGTGAAGCATTCTTGGATAAATGGGAGTCAATTTTGTATAAATGGGTCTCGGTCCTCTGGGGCTGTAGGGACAAGACAATCGGGCAAGTAGACCAAATTCTATAAAATCCCTCTTATATAGGAATATCAGGATTATAACCAAATTTGATCCAAAGCGTCCATGGGGGAACGAAATTAATCTCAAATTTCTTATGTTTGTCTTCCTTTGTCCCTCATTGTGCCCCTACGACTTTGGGACCGAGTTTTCAAAAAAGGGCAAACAGGCGGTCATCTAAGATTGCGGTAAGAAATTTTGTTTTCGCTATTTCTTGAGAAGAACTGAATGGGTTTTTCTCAAATTTCATTTGTAGGTTACGGTTACTCTTACCCCTTAGTTGTGCCCCTTTGATTTTGAGATGAGTCATGGAATACGACATGGCCTAGAAGCAACAATCTTGAATTTGACACCTAAAGATTATTACCTTTAATTTCATAACAGGAACTGTCTTATCTGTCTTATAATTAAGAGCAAATGTAGGGGAAAAGATTTCACTGTAAAGGAAAAAGTAAATATCACTCTAGGATCTTTTGTTAGAAAACCTTTGTTAGCATTCCGTCTTCTTTATTGCACTTAAATAAAAACGGAACCACAAAGGAATGTGTATCGATTGCGATGCCTTATTTATTTATTTATATATTTGTCTTTTCATTTTACTCGATACACAGGTTCTTTACCCCCAACCTCAAACGAGTATAATGCACCCTTAGCGTAGTATTGTGATAAATGGTTGACTAGTAATTTACAGGTTTTCCGTCTTCGCGACTTCTCCCACAGTATCTCACCAACGAGCGTTTGTGTAATCACATTTTGAGCCACAGAATAACCTTCATACGGTAAACGGATGTTCTAATAATCGACTTTATGGTTATAACACCTCTGATTCAAAGACGACGCTCAGTGATGTAAGACTACGATTTAGTTCATAAGCCATTTGCTGAACTAGAGAAGACCTGACCACATGCGTTATCAGAAGGGATGGGGACCAAACATTTAGCTGACTCGGAAAAAGACAACGTTAGTATACTGTTGTCCTCATATAGCTAATTGATACTTATGATTATTTCATTACGAATGAGAAACACATAACAGCCACATTAATAGAGGAAAACATTTAGAATACCACATTTTTATGAAACGGTACTTGAGTTATTGACTACATTTTCAATTACTATAAGTAACAAATACAATTCAACATATTTGTAGTATGTTTCGCTTTTACCAATATTTCATGATAATATATCTATTATACCAATTGTTTTGATATATTCCAGGACCCAAATACGATGGAGCCGTGGATCTATATCCTTGCCAGTTTTTTGTTCCTTAGTTTTGTTATATCAGAATGGAGCAACATGACACTGTTGTACAGTATCTACACAAAGAAACTTAATACTGTGAGCGGTAAGAAATTCCAAATATTTTACCCTGACTGTAAGTATGGAGAGATTATAAATGTCTATACACCTTAGTTGTTATCAATCTCGGGGGAAAAATCCGAGGTACGTATATATGTCACAATTGTTACACAAATACATATATATAAAAACAAGGAGCCGCGAAGTGAAACATTGCTCTGCGTTCTGCTGTTGTCAAGTGAATATAACATTTTTGATGTAGGTTGATTGTCTGTGTCTATTACTGCCGATATTTAACACTTTTAAACAATAATGTTTGTATAACTGAATATTTGTTTAAATAATAAATCAGAAATCTCGAAGTGAAAAAAGGCACGACCAGGGCACTAGCATGCGAGTACATTTTTTGTACACATCAGTTCGAACGCTGTCAAGTTGGCGACCGAAAAAAAAGTAAAAACGTAGCAAAAAGCACAACTAGGACACTGATATTTAAAGGGGGTCACTTTAACGGTTTTGAATGAGCCGTTCGGAGAAGCTTGTAAACATTACATTTAGTATTTTTTGCCAACAGAAAATATCTTATATAAAATGAAATCTTGCCAATAACAGAAGACACAATTAGGAGAAAAGCCTGATTTTGAAACGAAGTGTTGTTAAAATCAGGCAGCCAAGAAAACCTCTCGGACATTCCTCGTACATACGTTTCGCGGGAAGACAATGACGTGTACCATTATGATAGTGATAACTATAGTGAGATATTAAGTAAAGGTAATCGAGAAACAACAATAGAAAACTATCAGATTAACAGATGTTTTGTTTTTCAGCACTACTGGTGAAATGCATGGTCTTATGCGGCACACTGAACGGTATCCTCTTCATCGTCCCAGCAGGAATTACGGTTGTGAGAGAGATTGGGAAGATAAGTCATGATGGATGTATTTATTATAATCTGGTACTGCAGACCTCCAGCTCGGCAAACAGACTACTCCTTCTGTTGTTGGTCTTGGAACAGTAAGATATTTTGCCTTTATGATTTATGGACGCTGGGACCTTGTACCTTCAAGGTGATGCGAGCGTTAGTTTATAGTATATAGTCTAAGTTGAAGAGTTTTGGTACATCGTCTGATATCATAAACAATATAAGATTATTGATAGTTATTTTTGCAGTGTTTTATGTCTGAAAGTCTTTAATGGTTTTAAATTTGCTAATTGTTATTTTCTTTATGCGGTCGGTTTTGAATCCATAAACCGAACACTTCATGGCCATATAATGTTCGGTTTCGGAATAAGCGACACGAAAATGAATTTCAAAAAATTGTTTCTGATGGAAGATTATTGTGGAATATACAACTACATCTTTTTTTTTCAATATACAAAGCATTTGAAAGTTGTTCTATTAAATGTGTTCAACCACATAAGTAGTACATATGATGTGTTAGCTGGATCGATGTGTGATAATCTATTAATATCCTACCTGTGAAATTCACCCACTTGCTCCGTCAATGACCCCCAGAATACAAACTGTTGTTTCGATAATGAAAATGATGCAAAGGAAATGCCGACGCACCTTGAACAGCGTTTTAGCTCTAAGAGTTTGTTTTCACGAAAGTTTTTCAATAAACAATGTTTATTAAGGATTTTGAAAATAAGTAATTCCTCTCTTCGCGTTATTTTACAATTATCCTGGTTTCGTTTCATGTTCTATGTGCGTTATGTAAATTTTGTGTGTTGGTAAATGGGCAGATTGCCCCGAAAAATTTATAATTTTCTTGTCTGTACATCTATTTCAGTAAGTCTGAACTAAATCTCTTTGTTAGGATCCATTATCATTGAGTTGTTCATATCACCAAATTAAAGATTCAATATTGTGCAAGTACTATTTGATAAAGACAGGCGCAATGTATTGTTAGCGGTGTACAGAAAATCAAATACAAAACGTAAGATAATCCCCTTAATTCTGAAGAATAGGACCACAAGGACAATATAGAGAATTACAAACATTTTTACTCAACCGGTATTTTTAAACGGACTACACTGAAATATTTGTTGACAATTCTGGTTGCTCCTGTTTGAATACCATCTCAATAAGTATTTTAGTACACTGTCCCAGACTATTTCTGCATACTCTAATTGACGGCCTAATAAATGATGTGTACATCGAATGAAGATAATCTTTTTCAACAGAAGTTTTCTCAAGTCTGTTAAGCTAATGGACATAGATATAAACAGCAGTGTCTTTATGAGGATTCCAAGAAAGGTTAAAAGAAAACCACACATTTTGAAATTAAGATTAAGGTGTTATTTATAATTATTTTTGATACATTTACTATTTCTTTTAAGTACTCAAAACAGGTTTACTTGGATTTTATGTAATTAACTATCTATTGGCCCAAACTGGAATTTACGTAAGATAATGGTTCATATCATATTTTGCCTGCATTGGATTGATGTGTGATCCGTAAAAAGCTGAAATTATGACCTAAAACAACATCATTTATACCTATCAAATATAACAGAAGCCTTGTAATAGATGTTTGGGGTATACCTAACCATGATAGAATATTTTCCATCATGAACAAGTTGTTAGCCGTTTTTAATTTGTAAATAAACCCTTTATACCAAACCTTACTGAATGATATCACAGAAAACTACTTACCTTTCCCTTTCATATAATACTTGTTTATAATACCTGTTTCGTTACTTTATTTGTTAAAGGCAGTTATCAGGAATAAATCCAGACTAGTGTTGTTTTAAAGTTTTATACCCCTTATAAAGTCAAATCAATTCATTAAATGCACATATTTTCTTAAATTTATCTAGTATATTGAATAAAAGTCTAACTTGTATTAAGTCGTTAACGATTCATCACCCTTTTTGAAAATACTTATTACGTCAGCTAGTGTTCATATATGTGTGTTGATACTAAGGAATGTATTAGAAAGATAGATTAGGGGGCTGTGCAGATAAAGCACTCGAACCCTCTCTCAGTAATTTGGAACTAATCAGATCGGAAACAACAGACTTTTATGATTAAGTAAGCAGATAATGTGCTATCTAATGTAATTCCAATATTGCTAAGAGAACAATCAATATGGCAGCATTGGTATCGCTAACCGTTGAATGTTAAAACAATAGTCCTTGAAAGTTTCAGTTTTGGAGAGATCATCGTATTTAATGACACTGTCTAGATTTAGGTGAGATTCTCTAACGTTTTGAACATAAATTAATGATGACTCCATCTTGTTGCAATAATCTATTAACAGTGACAATACCTATGACGCATTACAAACATACGCAGTTTCGCACTCGCCCATACACTGTTGCCAAAGTCCGCTCTCGACCAGACCTCCTCTGTCACATTCACACCATCATCACTCCCCGATCCGATTGAAAAGGGATTGGTGTGAAAATTATGACCAAATCATCAAAAACAATTTGATATGTATATAGATCACAATTATTCTTTTCAAAAACCCTTATGTAAGATTACGCTGATCTTTGACCCTTGTAACTTTAGGATAAGGAATTTATTCTTACAACTGAAGTGTATACTGTAGAAAATTAAATTGTAAAGTAACAGAAATACAATAATGTTAGATTACATACAAAATTGAAAATACGGTCAATTCATAAAAAGGTGAATTTGTTCTACTTACTTATCTCGGTAAAATGGTCACCACTATACTAGTTTTTTATGATTGGTATAAAGGTTTCACAACAAGCAGTTGTAGAATATGGTCAAACTCGTGATTTGTAACTTTTGAAAATTCGAGCGAAAAAATACCGTACGACGAGTCCGTGTGACCCCTTTCTATCGCAATAAAAAACTCTTCCAAAATTTGATTCGACCTATTCTCTACCCACATGTGTTTTGGTAATGTTATCGGTTGGGACGTAATGATATAACCTGTAGTGAAATACCGCTAATATTTCAAGAAAACATGAGGACATTGTTACTCATAACAAATTATAACTAGAATTAGATTGGTTTGCACCTTCAAAGAAAAAAACCCAAATAAGAATCAAATTAAAAAATCGTGAACTACTAATTGCGCGTTTTAATTTCCGTGAGTTTGTGAAGCGCCTTTTAGGTGAAAATTTATGCTGTCAGCCAATCAAAACGTACTAAATGTTAAACCACGTGTGGTATAACATTGATGTTTATACATCAGATGAAATGTCGTAGAAAACTACTTTGGTGGTTCAGATAATGTAATGAATCAGGAAATGTGTGTTTTTTAAAAACCAATTTAGATGAAACAATTCGATAAATTGATACTTACGTCACTTCGTCAGTTTGGAAAAATTGATGCAAATGAAACTAGTTTTTATAAAGGGAGGCCCATGTTTACTAATAACGATAAATTGATACCCAAGTAACTGCTATTAATAAGCTGTAAGCATTGTATTTAAGAAGTGAAGCGGGGATGTCCTTTTTCAGGTATTCCCTGACTTTATAAGGCTGTGTTCCCGAAGGAAAGGTGTCATTTGGCCAGTTTATGTCGAAGAGGCAGTACTCCAAAGTAAACAAGACTTTTGCAAAATAGACAAAATCGCTGAAAGAGCAGTGATTCAATATTTACATAAGAAAGGTCTAGCAGGATATCCATACCGATACAATAGCAATACCAGGGAATGATGCCCCTCCATATGTTAAAATGAAAAATTGGGTGGCGGACTTTAAGGGTGGCAGTCAGAGCATTTGGTATGACGCTTGTCTTAGAAGGCCTGTTCCTGCTGCAACCTCAGAAATGAACCATAAATCCATGGTATTGTTATGACTGACAGACGCGTTACAGATATATATATATATAGCAAGTACAGTTGGGAAACACGAAACTGTGCATTCCATTCTTACAGAAGATCTTTCATTGAGACAGTTCTCAGTCCTTTGGGTATCGAGACTTCTCACAGTTGATCAGCAGCACACCAGACTTTGTCGCATGCTAAGTGCTAATCTGAACCTTTTAGAGGCATATCCTGTTAACATTCTGCAGAGGTTTGTACTATGGGTGAAACGTAGGTCAATCATTCACGCCATAGGCCAAACAATAGTCTATTGGAAGCACCCTAGTTCACCACCGAAAAGAAGGCATAGACTGTTCCATGAGCTGGGAAGGATATAGACTCGATTTTCTGAGATGCTGATGGTATTCTGATGGTAGATAATCAATGACACGTAGTACATCACTGGCAAAAGTGTAAAGATTCTGAAGTGGATTGTGTTGAAAAATAATGCAATATGTCCGCCAAACTCTTAAATGTGAGGATCACAATTTTTCGATCAGACATCGTAATTTTAATAACGCGAAACCTAAAGAATCTAGTTTGGGTAAGGTTATGATCATGAAACTAGTCTGGATAGTGTGGCCTGTTAAATTTATAAAACTGGTCGCATCATTACTTTAAGATGCTGGCTACATTCATGATCCCTGAAGCGCTTTACATGGTACATTTCCGAGTAACGATAAAGTAGAAAAAAATACATGACAAGTCCCATGTATCTTGCTTTCATAACGTGAGGCCCATTTGATAAGCGAATCTCTCGACTGTATCTAGTTAGGCTGAAGTGGAGCTCAGGTCACAACACCTTTAATTTGTAAACAACACAGTATATCGCTGAATTTCGCTTTATTTGATGCTTTATTATGTAAAATAATAGTAATTAATATGTTAGCATAATTTCTGAAGAACATTGACATTTATTGCAACATTTTGTTTCTCTTTTTAGGTTCTTTAGTTTGATAAGCCGACGAGTACTTCCATTACACAGATATGCCATCTCAACTGTACTGTTCGTGATATTCCTGTACTCGGGTAATATTTAATTTATATTGAAATGTATATAGTAGTAGTGATTTTTTCTGAAACAGTTGAATTCTGATGCTTAGGTATTTTATATTAATTTAGACTTTTATGCTGTTTAACGACCTATCAACACCTGAGCGCATGTTTTAAAGGAGACTCTGTTCGTCTGTCTTTATGATAGTGGGGAACTGAAGTCGACTTTTGTATAACATTAGGAAAAAATTATATAAAAGACACACAAGTTAATGACACTTTTTGATAGAACTTTCGAGTTATATAAAGAAGAGCTAAAATGAATTAAACTAGAAAGGAGAGAAATATATCTATATAGTATATCCCAAATTTAGTCGCTTTTCACGATTGGAAAAAGGAGAAATTAGCAAATGCTTTAAAATCCTCTTGTAGAAAAAAGTGAAATGTCCAAATTTGGTCTAATACACCTTTGGGTGAAGGGGATTCGATTCTGTTTAAATGATGGGTCTGGCACACGTGCTGCATGAGGGACAGGACCCAATATAGGAAAATATATTCTTATACAGTGATGCCTGGATTCTTCCCAATTCGGTCTGAAACACTTTTGTGTGAAGGGGTTTAATTTTGTAAAACGGTGGGCCTTGGTCCCCTAGGGCAGGAAAGGCGGAGCCCAATAAAGGAAATTGAACATTGTTAATTCTTGGATCCTGTCCCGATTTATTTAGACGCAACCTTGTGTAAAGTGGAGAGAGGGGAGTGAGGAAAAATAGAGAAATTGCTATAAAATACGTCTTCTATAAGAATGTTCCCATTCGGTCTGAAGCATCATTGGGTGAAGGGAATCGGTTTTGTAAAAATGGTTGGTATTAATGGATATCAAAAAAGGAAATATAGAAAATTCTTTAAAATCATTATTTTTGCCATTGGAATGTCTACATTGTCTCAATTTGGTCTGAGGTATCCTTGGGTAAAGCGAAACGATTTTGTATAAACGGTAGGTCCTGGAGCAGGAGGAGCGTAGGTAAGAGTATAAAACACTCATTTTTCCGTTAAGATAAGGTATTTTATTGAAGTTTAGCTTGAAGCATTAAAAGTTCTCGCCCTTTAAGGAAATAGAATTGTTAATAAAAATGCTTCGAAGCAAAAGTCGGAATATCCAGGTGACCGATACAAGCACAATGACTCTTGTTAAGTAAAAACCTGTCAAAATGTTGTTGTTTTTTTGAGACATGATATAAAATGTATGTTTGATTTATTTCAATTTCATATGAAATTTCGTTTCATAAAACCCCATAAAAACGGCAACTTATTTAAAGTTCTATATATTATTCAATATATGCATAAAGTGTTGAAATTGAACGAAATTTTAAATCTTATACATATATGTATACATGTATATACATGAAATGTAAAAGATAAGAGTATGTAATTTGATTCAAATTACTACACGTTTATTTCACATGGTAATTTTCAATTTTAACTTTCCTGAAAAATCTTCATCTTTAGGCAATGACAAACAGAAAATTGCATTTAAAGTGTGAAATAACATGTAATGATATTCAATATAAAAGTTAGATTGCTATATCAATGATCGCGTTGGAAATCTGTTGCTTATATGTTATGTGCATCCTATTTAAAACGATTTGTCAAATGGACCTGCATTGCTCATCTGATATTTAGTTCTTTCTTTAAATACATTTTCATCTCGTACAACGGGCTAAACGTTCTTCATCTCAACTAATAGATTCTGTTCTGGAAGATTTCATATTTCAGAAAATCAATTTATACGTCTTACAATTTTTTTATTAGATATATGAGTATGGAAATGGTTTAAGGTTATTTTTTTCGCGAACATTCCTGTGTTTCCAATGAATCTTTTTGACAAATTATTACATTAATTTTGCTCTTTTTTAAATAAGGAATCATTTCAGTGTTAAAATAACATTTAACTCATGTGAGGTTGAAAATTGGTGGAGGTAATCTTTGAAACTTTCGGACAGATATCATTATTATATTACTGCTGGTCAAAAAGAAGTGTAAATGAAAATGATATCTGTGACCTTGGACATATTCGGTATTTTGTTCTTCGTGTTGGATTGTGTTCTGGTTTAAATCTAAAATTGAGAGAAGAGAAAAACAACAAAAAATGTTACATGTTCCCTTTTTAAACAGAAATATCTCAGCGAAAAACCAACTGAAAACAGTAACAAGATAAGGAAAAATCATGTCAATATGGTGAACTTTTACCGACTTCCGGGGCGTTGTCTTTTCCGGAACGATTAATTAATATCCAATCCTGGTGGTCTTCAGGTTTTCATACATTGTATTTTAACTTCAGTGTTGGTGTCCACTTTGACAGTCATTCGAGGAGACAAGTACATCACTAGGAGCAATGTCTATTTTTGTCTTCTTCCGTTTGATTGGTTGACAATAGCATTTGAGACTGTATCCTATATTATCCCTGGGGCGTGTATTCTCGGCATATCACTTTCGGCGACCTTTTTCACGAATGCTGGGTTAAAACATCGAGCCAGTGGAAACAACGGCGTGACTACATCTACAGACGTCTCCTCCTCACTGCCGCCCAAAGTGTCAGTATCAACAACTAACATTCCCATCGCGCGCATCGCAATACCATTATCGTCCTTGTGTATATTTGCATCACTGATGCGACTTTTTGGAATAGTTTTTAGCTATTATCCGTTGATTTTAACGTTTGCATTGATATGCGATACTATAACCTATGCGGTGCAGCCTCTTGCGTTTTTATGTGCAGGTTCTTTTATAAAAAAGAACAAAACAGAATCGGTCATAATTCAGTTTTCCCGTGCCACTACCTCTGTTCAGGTGCCTTCACCAGCGCATACAACGAATGAGATTCTACCGTCCATTCCGACTGTAAGTGGTAGCCTGACCACAGACAAAGACAATGTAAATGAAAGTGTAGTCCACCTTAGACTAATCAACATGAAAGAAGATGTCGCCATTTCAAAGTGTAGCAAAAGTCCTATTATGATAGCACCATCAGCAGAAAAAGCAGTATCGTTTACTATCCCCCAAAACACCGAGCACCAGAAAACCTTTGAGCTTCCTCTTGGTGCTTGCAGTCGGAAATCCTCGTTTGTCGAGTTTGGACCTTCCTCAGGATTACACAGATACGTTTCTGCTTGTAGCCCGAGCTCTGTAAACATTGAGATAGATGATATCGAAGAAGACATACCAAAAGAATCCTTTGTAGATGAAACCTCGAAAAAAGTACAGCAGCATTCCATCAACGAGTCACTGTGCATTACCTACCCACACAAACAAATCAACTGCAGTACATCGCAGAGCTACAGTCGAACATCTTCTACAAGCAGCAGGTCGCGTTCCTTTGGTATGCACCATGGAGACAAATCAGGCATGGATTCGGATTATGTAATACCAAGTGTCCATGTCGACTCAATCGACATTGCGTCATCAAAACAGTACAGTATTTCAATGACACGTAAAGGCCATTTCACAGAATCAGGTACAAGTCAGAGGGAAAACTCTCTCTGTTTTTTTGGAAGCCAAAATTTCATGAGGAAAGAGAGCGACACAGGAGAATTTGTTGTCAGAAAACACTAAATAAAAAAATGAAGATGTGTTTCCTCTTGATAAATACATTACGACGCGAGCAGAATGCAGAATTGATTCAATTTGTTACTTAATCAGTCAAAATATCTTAATTCAATTATATTAAAATTCACGGTATTTCACAAGTAAATACCTTTAGATATTCAAGAAGGACAATTAGAATAAACTAATTTTTCAATTCTTACAAGTTGTTGGAATTCCACATTAAGTTCCTATATTTGCTTGCCAATTTCAGGAATATCAGTTTTTGAACAATTTCGATTCAATGTAAATGTGTTAATTAATATGTTCAAAATATCATTTTAATTAAGATATTTTTATACATATACATATATACATATAAAATACATACTTTTTCAATGGTTATTTAAACGATAATATTATAAGGAATATGATTTTCTGATTCACAATCATTGAACTGAAACTACAAAAGTGAATTTCTTGAAACAACAATACTGGCTACAATTATGTCTGTGAGAAGCTATTCGCTGGCTACAATTATGTCTGTGAGAAACTCTGGCTACAATTATGTCTGTGAGAAGCTATTCGCTGGCTACAATTATGTCTGTGAGAAACTATTCGCTGGCTACAATTATGTCTGTGAGAAACTCTGGCTACAATTATGTCTGTGAGAAACTAGTCGCTGGTTACAATTATGTCTGTGAGAAGCTATTCGCCGGCTACAATTATGTCCGTGAGAAACTATTCGCTGGCTACAATTATGTCTGTGAGAAACTATTCGCTGGCTACAATTATGTCTGTGAGAAACTATTCGCTGGCTACAATTATGTCTGTGAGAAACTCTGGCTACAATTATGTCTGAGAGAAACTATTCGCTGGCTACAATTATGTCTGTGAGAAGCTATTCGCTGGCTACAATTATGTCTGTGAGAAACTATTCGCTGGCCAGTGGCGTTATGTCTGTGAGAAACTAAAATTCGCATGTTTTCTTTTTCTTGTTTATTAATCTATTTCCATAATGTGCATGATTCTTTTCTCGCGATTTGTTTTATATACCTTTGCGACGATATATTCCGGAAACTTGCCAAGTGAGATTAAAATCTTTATAATCTTTATATATGCTGGTCTTTTTACAATTACAATGCTGTAGAGAAGCTGCATTGAATGAAGGCCTCGCTACAACTGCTGTACAATTATGTGTGAGAAATTATTCACTAGTTACAATTGTCTGTGAGAAGCTATTCGCTGGCTACAATTATGTCTGTGAGAAACTATTCGCTGGCTACAATTATGTCTGTGAGAAACTCTGGCTACAATTATGTCTGTGAGAAACTATTCGCTGGTTACAATTATGTCTGTGAGAAGCTATTCGCTGGCTACAATTATGTCCGTGAGAAACTATTCGCTGGCTACAATTATGTCTGTGAGAAACTATTCGCTGGCTACAATTATGTCTGTGAGAAACTATTCGCTGGCTACAATTATGTCTGAGAGAAACTCTGGCTACAATTATGTCTGAGAGAAACTATTCGCTGGCAACAATTATGTCTGTGAGAAGCTATTCGCTGGCTACAATTATGTCTGTGAGAAACTATTCGCTGGCTAAAATTATGTCTGTGAGAAACTATTCACTGGCTACAATTATGTCTGTGAGAAACTATTTGCTGGCTACAATTATGTCTGTGAGAAACTATTCGCTGGCTACAATTATGTCTGTGAGAAACTATTCGCTGGCTACAATTATGTCTGAGAGAAACTATTCGCTGGTTACAATTGTCTGTGAGAAACTATTCGCTGGCTACAATTATGTCTGTGAGAAACTATTCGCTGGCTACAATTATGTCTGTGAGAAACTATTCGCTGGCTACAATTATGTCTGAGAGAAACTATTCGCTAGTTACAATTGTCTGTGAGAAACTATTCGCTGGCTACAATTATGTCTGTGAGAAACTATTCGCTGGCTACAATTATGTCTGAGAGAAACTATTCGCTGGTTACAATTGTGTCTGTGAGAAACTATTCGCTGGTTACAATTGTCTGTGAGAAATTATTCGCTGGTTACAATTATGTCTGTGAGAAACTATTCGCTGGCTACAATTATGTCTGAGAGAAACTATTCGCTGGCTACAATTATGTCTGAGAGAAACTATTCGCTGGTTACAATTATGTCTGTGAGAAACAATTCGCTGGCTACAATCATGTCTGTGAGAAACTATTCGCTGGCTAAAATTATGTCTGTGAGAAACTATTCGCTGGCTACAATTATGTCTGTGAGAAACTATTCGCTGGCTACAATCATGTCTGAGAGAAACTATTCGCTGGCTACAATCATGTCTGTGAGAAACTATTCGCTGGCTAAAATTATGTCTGTGAGAAACTATTCGCTGGCTACAATTATGTCTGTGAGAAACTATTCGCTGGCTACAATCATGTCTGTGAGAAACTATTCGCTGGCTACAATTATGTCTGAGAGAAACTATTCGCTGGTTACAATTATGTCTGTGAGAAATTATTCGCTGGCTACAATCATGTCTGTGAGAAACTATTCGCTGGCTAAAATTATGTCTGTGAGAAACTATTCGCTGGCTACAATTATGTCTGTGAGAAACTATTCGCTGGCTACAATCATGTCTGAGAGAAACTATTCGCTGGCTACAATTATGTCTGTGAGAAACTATTCGCTGGCTAAAATCATGTCTGAGAGAAACTATTCGCTGGCTACAATCATGTCTGTGAGAAACTATTCGCTGGCTACATTTATAAATCAACTCAAAAAATGTTCAGTATGTGAAACAGGGTTATTGATATTTTACAAATAATTCAGAGAAAGAAAAGGATAAGCAAAGCAACAGTTCCAACATTATAGTAGAAACAATTTAAAGTCTATATATAAACTGTCCCGAATGTCAACTGTAAGACACAATAGTTAATGGGAGACAAGTTCAAAATCTGAGTCTTTTTATTGATTTTTTATATCAATTATGACGGTGTAAATATTGTTATATAAAAGTATGTTGTAGAATGATGTATGGGTTATTAATTTTATGATATGTAGACATTTTGAGTTTATCATTGATGTATTTTTTCATCATTTCTTGTTGACATTTTTGAAGAACAATAATTGTGTATTCGGCGTTTTAAATATGGTTTTTTTTTTTTAATTTGAATACAGGAACTTATAATGAGTGTTTCCTTGATACATTTCTAATAGGATGATACTGTACGCGATAGCATAATTCAACGTTTTTGTGACTTTATTTCCAAAATGTTAATTTATCGTTGTAAAAATCGATTGGAACGAAGTCAGTGATTTTTTCCGTCAGAGACAAAAATAGATGAAACACTAACTCTTTTCAACATTTTCATAATTCCTTGAAGTCACTTCCCTATTTTATGAAGACATTTTTGGCGACATTCTCGACTGTGTTTTATGTTACAAATCAAAACGTGCTTCATTAGGATTCACATAATTTATGATTTTCTAAAATTATTTCCGACCATTCAGTTTGAAATTTACTTCTACACTGTCGTTAATTAGTTGCTCAGCAATTTCAAATTTGTTCTCTGAAACAACATATTTCGTGGTAAAGTATTTCCGCGTTTTTTTCGTGAATGCATGTGAAGGATACATATTGTCTGTGCTTAGCAAAAGTGACTTTATTTGTCAAATTTTCTTTTTGAGTGTGTGTGTGTATTTTCGTCTTCTTTTTTTTATATTCAAGTTTTGCATGCTTTTTCCCTATGAATACTGGATAGACATATTTTTGTCATTGTGAGATATACGATTGAAATTCTCTACAACAGTCCACGTGATGATACTAATATAATGAAGTGACAGATGTAGCGTGTTTTACCTGTTCTTTTATTGTTGGCACAGTAAAAAGTTGCAAGAGTAAATCGAGTGGTTTTTTTTTTACTTCAATAAACACTCTTAGTCGAGTAAAACCATTTGTGCTTAAATCAAGCAAATTAGTAAAATTATGTGTGATTTCCTTTTGGTAAACCAACTCATAAAATACGGGAAACGTGGGTGTGATGTTCATACATTAAAAAAATGAAAATACGGTCATTTCAACAAAAACTTAATCTAATATCATATTAAGGGTAACCGATATAATATTTACACGTAGATTCTTAAAATGCGATTGCCAATCGATATGTCTTGTCATCTAGTAATCACTGGGTTTTTTTAAAAATAAATTATTGAAATATATATTTATCACTGCTATATAAACGAGTGGATGGAAAAGTCCAATGCATATTTTGCACGTGCCGCACCTGGCGCACGTGAGACAGGTAGACGTTCTACAGTGGTAACAGGTAGCCTTCGATCAGACAGGACGTTTAAATCCCCTTGTTTCTACGTCTTGGACTAAAAATAGCAATGTTTCCGGAATCATGTACCTGTAAACGGCTACCAGCCGATGAATGTGGCTGCAGGTTTTTTTTCTTGTAATAACTTAAAAGTGAGTTTGCCCTAGAGTCCTTGAGGAATATACATGTAAGGAACTTGTCGGACTGAATTTCCAATCGTCCCAGCAGCTCTCGGGGAGACACCCAAGTGAACGGCATGGTCAGTATCGCGCAGGTCGGTTCAATCCATCATGAAGGATTCCTCTGATGCATTTGTGACCGATTTTAGATGTGACCCGGGAGCACTATGTAATAAATGGACAGAATATGCCAAGTTATCAGCATTTATCGATTGTAAACACAACAGAATGTTATATCTTAAAAACAAATATTAGTATTTATCGATTGGCAGACTGTCAAAAATATTCGAATGAATATAATGATAGGTCAAAAATATATGAAGGAAATCTTAGACACACACATACATATAATAAGAAATAAAGTTAGATGAATTGTCACACGTTTCTTTTTTTTTCAAAACAAACATACATCGTTCTAAAGCCAGTTATCTCATTAAAAGGTTTTCAATGCTGCCCTTCCGCTGAACCGAGAATGTGAAATTTAGAATTAAAAAAAACTCTCGAACTGCGCAGTGTGTCTGTTATAAAGGTCACGCTCTACAAAGGGATAGATATATCCGTTACAGAGAAAATGAATAAAATCTATTCTCATTCCCAATATTACTAACACATTAGGTACCCTGGTAGTTACGATACTATTTTTTTTTTTTTGACAATTTGGTAGTTTTCTGTGTAATTAAGCTTAAATAATGAAGCAATATTAATCTCAATGTGGAGTAGATTCTGATGAAGATCCAGGCTTGAACAAGCTATATTCCTGATTGACATTATCAGAAAATAACATAGTGACGCCTGGTAGTGTCCAGTTGACTTCCTGAATTAACCTCTGTGCTCTTTGTTATAGATCAAATTTTCGAAATCGATTTAGCGTTCAGAATTCGAGCTAGTGAACTGATAATGTCATAAACTGGTCAGCGCAAATCCCTTAAAAGATAATTATCAGCTCTAGGGTTGTTTTCACCTTCCCACGTGTAATATATATATGTGTTATATTTTTGCATTTATTGAATAAAAATGTTGCTTTATACTAAATACCTTGGGCGCCATATGACACGTGCATTGACTTCTTGGTCGGATTGAGTTACACGCCCATGTATGTTGTTCTAGATTAGTGTAGAATACTCGGATGTACTAGTAGTTTCTGAAGATAATCTCAATCATAAAGCAACGCCATGTGACCTGTTGCTTGGTTGTCAAGTACAATTCAATTAGTTTATTATCGCAATAAATACAATAATAAATTCGCACGTGCGTGTTTCAATGTGATGTAATTAAGAAAATTGTATGTACTTCCATAGGCTACACAATTTATCTTATTGTTCTGTATTTATATGATACGGTTAGTGTTATTTTTTTAAGAAAAATTGAACATTGACATCAAAAATGAAGTGTAATCATCACATATTTCAATAAAACATGGATATTTCCGATTTGTCAACACCATATTAATGGTATATAAATTTTGCAATACTACTTGTTTTCTCTACATCAGTTAAATTGTCGTAGATAATCACCTCCCATGGTCACTTGCACGTGGTGTAACCTACTTAGGTGTGACGAGATCGTCTGACGACGTATCACAAACACTATGTTAGGCCTGTAATAGTACCAGCTTTTCACGTGCTCGTCGAAATAGGAGTAAAACCGTTTGGCCCGTGTAGAGAGATATTGAGCTTATGGCGAGTTCGTTAATGATTGTACATTAGAAACACGAAGTGAATAAAACCTTTCAATACAAATTTAGAGTGAAGATTATATAACTTCCGGTTAATAAGTAAAAGCTGTTAGATTATGTGGAAAATTGTTCATAATTACGTATGTAACTAAATTAGTACTGTCTTTGTGTGAAAATAAAAATATGTACATGTATAATTACGTATGTAATTAAATTAGTACTGCTGTTAGACGAAAACAAAATGCTTCTTAGTTTAAGAGTGTAGATAAATGGTTACTGGACCAACAAACTAAGTTACTGACCATTTATAGTGACGTATGAGAAATCGATTATTTGATTCACAATCGATTTGGTGATTCTTGATCGAAATTGATTTGGAAATTGTCACGAATGCCGACTGGATGGGCATGTTGAAACTTTGATATACAGTTTGTGTGACAAAAGAGTAGGCCTACATATGTTATTGTAAAATGATTTGATTTTAGAGATACGGGAACATCTGATTTTAACGCAATCCTGACAACTCGCTTGATAAGTTCCAAAACAAGACTATTAACACCCTTTTGTAAAAAATGTCGTCTTTGTCTAAAAAATTGCCAATGACGCAAGGACTTCCAGTTGGTGCTAAATGACGCTGATTGATCACTTATGAAACCACGTTTAATTAGTATAAAAAGATGTTTTACGGTTTATGTCTCCAAGACAAAGAGGTTTTGTACAATTCTAATAAAGATAATATATGCAGTAGAATATTTCACTGTTGTTGTGACTACAACATGGAACAGTTATTAATTATTTTCAACATTTTCATAATTCCTTGCAGTTTCTTCCCTTTTTTTTATGAGGAATCAGTTTTGTATAAACAGTGGATCTCGGGCCTTGGGGTGAGAGAGGCACGACACAAAAAGGGGAAACATGGCAAACCTTTAAAATAGTTCTTCATAGGTAGGAATGCACAGGTTCTGTCACAATTTGATCTGAAACATGCTTGGGTTCAGTTTTGTATGAACATTGGGTTTCTGCCCCTGGAGTGAGAGGGTTGGCACTATATATTGGAAACAGAGCAAAGTCATAAAAATCCTTCCTGTGTTGGGATTATTCAATATTGTCCAGAATTGATCTGAATCATCCTTGAGTGAAGGCAAACTGAGTTTTATACAAACAGTATATTTAAGCCCTTGGGGAGGAGGAATAGGACCTAGGATACCAGATGAGTGATACAGGCCCTGTGTGACTCTTGTTATTTCTGTGTTTGATTTGTTAGCAACCAGCAATGTTTTGACCTTTCTGAAAAGACATAATGACCTACTTATTCCTGGACATTTTAATGTGAGACTTTAACTAAAATCTTGGCACCATAATAGATGAGGAGAAACATCAGAATCTTTAAGAGGTAGCAAAGGGTCACAACTTTTCTATGTGGTTGTGTATTTTCTTCATCAGTGAGAAATGACAATACTAGCACAATCATACAATTTGTCCAAAGCTGACTGTAAACTTTCTGCAGCAGGATTATTGTTCTTCTGATTGGGGTGATCTTCACATTCAGCAATGATATACCAATTAGCTGAATATCTACATGATTTTACTTGTAAAGTCATTGCTAAACCTGAGTCACATATCCACGATCTCATTAGTTACTTGTTTGCCTGTAGCATCATTGATGGGTCCTACTTCATTATTTTGTGTTTTTGTATTAAATTTTGAATTTACCTGAAAGGTGCTTTTCACATATTTGTCTTAAACAACTCGGTTAAATTGCTTATATCTACATCCAATCAGCCCCTGAGGGTCAGTCAGGGTCAATATATGCACACCATCAAGCCGTTATCCTCTCATAATCCTGACCAAGTTTGAAAATTTACAATGGAAATTAACAAATCATGCTCCAAAATCTAGTTTTCCTATATGAACTAAAGTAACTTACCCCTTCCTCACAGGGAAATGCAAGGCCCTGGGGCCATGAAATTCACAATTTTTGTAAAGCACCTTTAGATGCTTCCATCCATGAAGACCATTTGCTTCTACCATACCTGGGGTGATGAGAATATTTTTAAAATCTGAGTCAATACGACTCCTTTTGGCCCTGCCCATCAGCCCCAGAGGTCAGCGAGGATCAATATTTGTATGCCAATTTTGGTAAAGCACCTTATGACTCTTCCCTCCTTGAAGAGCATTTGATTCTACAATAGCTGGATGTTGAAGATTTTTGAAATCCAAGTCAATGTGACACTTTTGGCCTCATCCCTCGGGCTCCTGTGGGTTGGGGACCATATAATTTTTGCTCATATTAGGCCAGGGAAGGTTTCTACATAATTTCATTGAATTCAGTTCAGAGTTTTATGAAAAGAAGTTGAAAATGTTTAAAAGTTTATGGCCACACAACACATGATGCAACATGTTATTATGAAACTTTGTCTCAAGTGAACTAAAGTTTATAGGCCATGGGGCTCAACTTTATCTCAGGTGAACTAAAATTTATAGGCCATGGGGCTCAACTTTGTTTCAAGTGAACTAAAATTTATAGGCCATGGGGCTCAACTTTGTCTCAAGTGAACTAAAGTTTATAGGCCATGGGGCTCAACTTTGTCTCAAGTGAACTAAAATTTATAGGCCATGGGGCTCAACTTTGTCTCAAGTGAACTAAAATTTATAGGCCATGGGGCTCAATTTTGTCTCAAGTGAACTAAAATTTACAAGGCCATGGGGCTCAACTTTGTCTCAAGTGAACTAAAGTTTATAGGCCATGGGGCTCAACTTTGGCCATGGGGCTCAACTTTGTCTCAAGTGAACTAAAATTTATAGGCCATGGGGCTCAACTTTGTCTCAAGTGAACTAAAATTTATAGGCCATGGGGCTCAACTTTGTCTCAAGTGAACTAAAATTTATAGGCCATGGGGCTCAACTTTGTCTCAAGTGAACTGAAATTTATAGGCCATGGGGTTCAACTTTGATGCTTTTCCAAAATAAAAATCTAATAATAAATATATGAAAAATCAGAAAAAATGTGTTTTGTGAACACTTGACTTTGTTGATAGTTATAGCTCTAGAAGTCTACTTATGTGAATTTGTAGATTAAAAGTGTTTTCAGAAATAATGAAAATAAAACCCCCACAAAAATGAATGATTTAACATTATACAAAGAAATGAACACAACTTGAATAATTCAATATAAGCTTTATTATTGTCAAATGGTAAAAAAGCATTCTGGAGTAAAAACTATTATTAATATGAATAAAGAGAACTGCATTCCCTTTACAATGTAAGAATGTCATTAAAATGTATTTACAACTCTTGAAATTCAATAACAGACATAAGAAAATGAATATAACACCAGAAAACAATGGTTGATAACAAAAATACAAAACGATCACACCGTTTCTCTGACACCTGTGTCAGTTTACCATGTAGGGTAGGAGAAAACAATGGCTAATAACAAAAATACAAAATGATCACACCGTTTCTCTGACACCTGTGTCAGTTTACCATGTAGGGTAGGAGAAGACAATGGCTAATAACAAAAATACAAAATGATCACACCGTTTCTCTGACACCTGTGTCAGTTTACCATGTAGGGTAGGAGAACAGAGAAAACAATAAAAACATAACAAAACATCTCATAAAATAATGTCATTGTGTTCTGACAGAGAATGCTGAAATCTAATTTCCTATCATAGAATACTGAATGGGGATGATTTTTAATGAATTAGTGAGGTGTATATAGGTAGCATCAACCGTGTAAGAACTGCTTACCTCAGCTATTGCATTTGTTCCTTACAGCAGCAAATATCAGTAGGAATGTATGATCCTAATCACATTCATCTGATTAATGTATAACTCCTCAAAATTGAAAATTAAAGTGTGAAAAAAAAAAAAAAAAAAAATCAAATCACTTTTGCATAATGAATTGTACATTCAAAAATACCTTTCCAATCTTCATGCTAATTAACATCCTAATTCACAAATTAATACTATATTTAGTGCATTTTGGTACCTACAGATAAATTCAATCTAGCTTCAATTACAAAGTCATGTCAAAATTGAAACTAGGAAAAAAAAAACTTTTTCACTTTGGCCGAATGAATGAAATTGAAATACACATAATCTATTTTACCAAGTATCAGCATCTTAGTATATATATCTAATTATTTTATCTTGCATAACAATGCTTGTAGCAGAACTTTACCTTGACAATGCTAGAATGATTTTGTAAGTCCTCCCCAAACTATCTTTGAACAGACTAGCTAAAAATATTCTACATGTATGTAATCATTGACATCCAATTTTGTTAAATCTTGAAAATTTTAAAAATCACTCCAGTATCTAGTATGAACTATATAACAGTAAGATTTCTTTGTGTAATCACACCTGTGATCTTCATCACTGCTTTGGAACTATGTAAATATGAAAATAAATTCTGTCTAAAAAATACAGTTTTTATACTTGACTATTGCTGGTTTCATATTGGGTACCAATAACTTTTAACATTGAAAAATTTTAAACAAGGAATATCACAACCAGAAAGATTTCTAATTAAATAATAAACTCTACTCAATTTGATATACATACCTGCCCCTGTAAGTGCACCTGGAACTTTTCTCAGATTGGTGTGAAAATGAAATTACTGTATGCAGAATACACAACCACAGTTACATGTGTATACCATTATATTAATTGCAAATTTTCGACCATTCTGTTAAAAACAGATTCAATTAAAGCACCTTTTATAAAAACAATATTACATCAAAATGAAACCTTGCAAATAAAACAACAAAACTTTTGTTACGAAAAATCTTATGTCGAGACAAAGATCTTCCATAAAGAGGCTCAATGGGCCTACATCGCTCATCTGGTATTCACTATTCATGAAAAATAGAATCAAAGTTCATAACAAATACATTAATATTCAAAGTGGGCACATCCAATCGATTGAAATAAATTTCCACAACAAACATTAGTTCTAACACTCAGCTCTAAACAGTGGCAGTTATGACCTGGATTAAAGGTAAATGTCACTTATCATTTTTGATCAAAATCTGTTGAGCTTTGACCTAGAAACACCTTTCCACCAGATGTTATGCTTTTTGTACTTTTGAATAACCAGAAGAATTATTTACTGGTTTTGACAAATTTGACCATGGTTCAAGGTCATTTCTTTTAGCAAACATTGTCAGGCTTAATCCGAGAAACTCACTAGCCAAATACCATGTTTCTAGGCTTAATCCCAACAACCAACTAATCAAATACCACAACATTTCGTCTGTTTGTGATTGAGAAGAAGTCGTTCAAATGGAAAAATTGATGCCAGACAAAGAGTTGAACAACAATCACTGAACAAGGTATAAGCTCATTTTGCCCATTGGACTAGGTGAGTTAAAAACTAAAACAATGAGTTGATAAAATCAATTTTTCAGTGTATACTTCAAACAATTTGATTAAAATTCCTAGAAAAATTCAAAGCAACTCATACTTTAAATGTTCATCAGAAGAGAAATCTTTGTTTCTGACAAAACAAAAACATTTTTTTTTTATCAATTTCAGAGACTACATAAAGTCATGGCTTAGGCATAGGTGTTTGTGATGGTGTCTCTGCTAAGTAAGGAATTCAAACATGCCTTGTGAAGAAGTTTAGCAGTTCGAGACCTCTATTTAACTAGATAAAGTAAATCATGATTTTTTTTTTACTCTGATACAGAGGCTGTTCAACATTTCATGTCATACATCTCTTCGCACCAAGTCATTTAATTCCTCCTGACATTTACCTGGAGTATTTAGTGTTCATTAACAACACTGAAATAACAATAAAAGGTTCTACATAGACAGGTACAAGATCTGAAGCAGATGTAAATATCAGACTAACTGCTGTGGAAATGAAAGCCTCTCCTTTCTTTACATGATAATATCATACTATATTTAGATTTGATCATACATTAAGTCTGTATATCTACATTAAAAACGAAAAACGTCCACGACAAAACATTTGTAACAGAAAAAATATATCAATACGTTTACATATCAAGAGACAAATAAAAACAGAATATTGTGTGGGAAGGAGATAGGGTTATGATATTCCAATCTTTAATTAAAGTAATCAACAACATATTATATAAATGACAACTACTCATCCTCTGATTTTATATAAGGAGCAGTTTCACTCATAACAGCTGTTTTATAAAAGGTGACCTACATCAGGATATATTGAAAGTTTAAGCCAGTCACAATGTGAAGCATTCATACTGCTCCAGATATCTTGAACAGCCGGATGATGTTTAATGGGTTAGTTCAATTACCTTGGTGACCTTAGTCTTATTAAATATGAAAATATCAGACTCACTCTGGTACTTGTACATATCAGAGTGACCATAGATCTGCCAGAGATTGATGTAGTTGATCCTGAGAATCAGGCGCTAACTGCAAATGCTCTTTCTGTTGGGGGCATGACAGTAATTGGTTTGTATTTATTTGGGCCAATATTGGCATAATTGACCACATTAGATTGAACAGTCTGACCATAGTAAGTGCACAGTGAATAAACTTACTCACTATAAAGTACAAAGCAGAATATCAACTAGATTTCAACATTTTCATATCCCATTACTAGTCAATGAACTGGTTATATGAAATAAATTGTCTTTTGATTTGAAGATAAAACATCAAGATTATAAGAAATCATTTAAAATATATAAACATAAACACAAAACTTACTTGATATACAAGAATAAACAAATAAAACATACATTCAAACAAAATTTCCAAATAAGGAATGACTTTCTAGGTAAAAGATGAAAACTATGGTAAAACGTTAAATGTAAAATCATATGATAAACAACAATTGTCATGCCAGCATGGACAAATTAACAAACAATTTCAAATTTTTGCAGAAGCTACATCATGAAATAAAAGAGAAAAAATAGTGAAAATTAGCAATTTGCTTGATTCTCTGCTTGGACCATAAATCAGATTTTTTTTCCAACTATTATGCTAATAATGATAATTATTAATGCTTATTGCAATAAAGTTATATATCTTTTCAAAACTTCTGCAAAGAGACCTGAAAACTATTATATAATTATATATTTTAAATATTTTAAGAGGAGTTTGGTTGACTCCTTGCATCACTTGCTCGGATACTTATCAGTATGCAGGGCAACTGGAGTAAAATAACAAACTATGAATTAGGAAGTAATCGCAAGAAGTCAGGGATACCTTGTTTCTTCTTGTCTGTTGATTTATTAATTGGTTATGCATGAACCTGGTCTTCATGTTGCTATACTGTAAACATATATATTTCAGCAGTTTCATTTAAGCACTTTTTGTGTTGAACATAAAGTATTATAATATAATTGTGGTAATTGTCACTTCTGTATATTTGACATCATCATTGCGCTTATTTGTCAAAAAGCGATATTGTGCTAAAATTTGATTGTGCAAAAAGAAAAAAAAAGAAAAGAAAAGAAAAATATGGGTAGGGTTCTTCACTAATACAGTGTACAAAAAAACCCCACATGGCTTAAACATCTTTTATATCATTCAATATTCTAATCAAAGCATCAAATGAAATTGGTGAAAACTGATGAGTATATATTCAATCATACTTTACAGACTTTTGAAAAAAAGATCAGGGGATGGGCTCATTGTATTTAAGGACAATAAACTAACGCCAGTTGGAAATTCTACCAATCTGCAAAAATATTCTTTGTGGGTATATCACTAGGCCTGGGCTTATTGATAAATAATTATATATAATAAGCACATAGTCATGGAGTGGGTTTTTTTCACAATGAAATAACATTCACTGTTTATTCCGCATATATCTTACAGGGTCTTAACCTAGAAAATAGAAAATCTAGTTATATATCTTACAGGGTTGGCTCATACAAAATCTACAGTATATATCTTACAGGCTTATTACCAAACATGGACTTATCATGGGATAATAAATACACCTCATATTAACCTCGGTCTTATCTGAGATACAAAATCTACAGCTCTATATATCTTACAGGGTCTTAACCTAGAGTGTCTTATCTGAGATACAAAGTCTACAGCTCTATATATCTTACAGGGTCTTAACCTAGAGTGTCTTATCTGAGATACAAAATCTACAGCTCTATATATCTTACAGGGTCTTAACCTAGAGTGTCAACACAAAAGAAAAAGATTTGTGTACAACAGGTAGGCTTACAGCGGGTATATAGTACATAAACATCTGGTGATTACTCTAATAAACAACTGGTGTGGGATGGCTTATTGCCACAAATACTACATGTATATGGTATATTTATGTTTAGCTGGATGGAATGTTCTAATTATGAGGTCGGAGGAAAATATGATAACAATCTTAACTGGTTTGATAGGAAATAACATATAGGACCATCTAATATCCAGACCTAGTGAGATGGATATCTTATCTACATGAACTAAAGTACTATGTCTTTAGAGATAAACAGAGTCAAGTCCTGGTATTCTTGTTTCTATCAAAACATGCTTCTGGCGGTGATTTAACCCTTACTGCCTGAAAGTCATCAGCCCATAAATGTCATGGTTTTCAATATATAGATAGGATAACACCAAAATGTGTTACACTTATTGCTGTTCTTTGACAAAAAAAAAGTCTTTTTTTTTTTTTTTTTTTTAGATATATATACATGTATATGATTACAATTTAGATGTTCTTTTTATAATTAGCAAAAAATCAAATCAAGAGAATGTATCAAAGAAAAAAAAATCTCAAAATTTACAAAATAAAACTCAAGTCTGTGGAATGGTCAATAGGTATTCCTGGTTTGCTGTAAAATTTCAAAGTGGAATGTGAATTGAATGGTACTGGCAGTATATCGACAATATAACAATATTGAAGTTATAGTATGTACAGGGGATTGCTATCTGTACCATTCCAAGAATTGGTTTTAAAACTCATGTCAACCAATTTTCTGTAGGTGTGCAATCTATTTTTGCAAATTTTACAAATGAAACAAATTTGCAAAAGTTAATTGTCATAAATTAAGTTGGGATAATATTTAAAAAAAAAATGGGTACAGCATACAATATTCTATTTCTTAAAAGCGAATAGTTGCGAATTACTGTATTATAATGAAAAATTACTTTTTATTCAGTGAAAATTTGCCTACTCAACATCATTATCTTGGGCATTGTTTTGTACTTAAAAGTGTTCAATTACCACTTTTGGTCCCACAGTAAAAAATACTGAGGTATTCAGCATCATTTTGATCCCCAGTGTGCTGACAGTCCACAGTAGCAGATCAACAGATATAAACAGAGATTTTCCTGATTGGGACAAGTTATTTTATAGCACATAATGGTTATTCTGTACATAAATACCTTGCTAACCATAACAGCACCTGAAACCATTTCATCAAAATGACCTAAAAACACTTACTAACATAGAGGGTTTTGGCCACGATTTTTCATAATGCTTAAAATGGTGCAATAATGTATGTAGTCTGCAGTATCCTATCTCTATTGGCACACAGACAGCTGTGTAAGCTGACTCTATCCCCTTTAGCTTGAATTCAAAATGAGGTCACACGATGTGTGACGTCTTAAGTGTTACTTCCGCAATAAAGATACTCTATTTACCTACAACTACACAGGTCACGCCTACATTCATTTACAAATGTTCAAAATTGTTTCAAATTGAACCTTACCTTCATTAATAGTACATTATTTACATAAAGATGTGAGACAGTGAAAAATAGTGTTTTTTTCTTTCCATTTAAATTTATTTTGAAAGGAATGCAACAACTAGACATAATTATGTTCAGTTACATAAACAACCTTGTCCGAAACGATTCATCGCCTGTATCTAAAATAACTCAATAAACTTTACTTTTATCTGATTTTTTCTAGATATGAAATGTGTTGGCAGTAAATCTCATAAAAATGCCACATTACTGTGTCGCGGTATTCCACGTGCGGATATATATTCATTATCAACACTTCAGAACCAGACTGATGACTGTATCCTGGGGAAAATCATTAAATTTAGTCATATTTCAAAATAGGGTCTTAGTAACGATTAAAGCATTACATTTCCAGAACAAACCAAGATGACATTTTCGTAATAACTGAAGTGTTGGGAAAAGGGATAACCAGAGAAGTCTTTGTTGTTCCTGTATAATTGAATATTGTCGACTCACAATCCTTAGATGTGGATTTTCCACTAATATGGTTTTATTCAAACCGTGTTATTTGCTCAAGTTTTTATATATAGATATATAGTTTTAAGTTAAAATAAAATGGTTCACTTTCAATCAAGGATATGGTCAGTCAAAGTGATAAATTGATGTTACCTGAACCATGTGACCAGTCATCACAGTAAATTTCTCAATCATACATATCAAGCACCTTCAATTTCCTAAAAACAGGTATCAGCATATTTGTTCAGTAGTGCTGTTTAGATTATGATGTAACAGAATTTAACGTAAACCAAAATCGTGGCCAAAATGAACTTAATACACTCACCAAATTAAACAGGGCCAAGAATCCTTAAAGTAAAAAATTATCATAAGGTCCCAAACATACAATGATGATCTGGATATATAGGCTTAATAAGCCCACGTCCAGTATATTATTATTATTGCCAGTACATGTAAATGCAGATTTATGTCACTTACTGACAGTGAAATTTTTTCAGCTGAAGCTCTTTTCTAAAGAATTATTTATTCAATCACGTGGATAAGACGCAGTAACATTTTAAATTATCAATTGTTGGGGTTTGAGAGGAACAAAAAAAAAAAACAACAAAAAAACAAACAAAAACTCCCTTTCATTCTTGTATGCACTCATCAATAAAATTATTTCTTGACCATCCAAAATTCATATTCTCTTCTCATATATATCATAAAATCAAAATATATCAGCGCAATGATTGAACAGTATATATATCAATCTTGGAAGAATGGGTCATTTAAACTACATTACTACAACAATGATTAATCCTGAAAATTGTCATAAGTTACAACATTAACAAAATGTTTAAGATTTTAATACTAATTTTCAGCACATTTCTAAAAAATATACTATTAAAACTTATTATCATTTTTTAAATGATAAAAAACTAATTTTATAAATATTGTAATTTTTAAATATATAATCTCTAGCACAACCTAATTCAATCTCTAGAATAGCCCATAGTATGTAATTTCTAATCTATGCAGTATGTATATTAATTTCTTAATGATAAATATATAAATATGTAGATACTTATAAAAGTCTTGCATAGATATATATAAAATGATCACAACAACATCAAGAAATATTATACTATGAACATCGGTATAACTTATCTAAAATGATTTTAACACTGCTGGATTACCTCTCTTAGCAGAAATCATTTATCATTATGTCAGTGGAATTAGACTGTTGATAAAGGAAAAGAAATCACCTGTGATTTAAAATCTACAAGTATGAATAAAAGACACATGTCTAAATGAGTTTGAAAATCTTTTAAACAATCCATGTTGACATATCATGAAAAGATAAGTATTTCTTGGTACTTTCTAATCTCCCTAAGAAAAGTACTAACCCACATGGTTTTAAGTTTAGTTATTGTTTACAAACATATTTTGCATTGTTGTTGTATTTTGCCTTAAAGAATTAAGTGCAAACATATTCTAATTTTGCAAATAAGAATGTTTTCCCTGATGAATTGAGAAGGAAAATTTTCTTACGTCTCTCTTCATATTTCATTGGCATATGAATACATTTACAACCATTTTTTCCTCTTTTTTTATTTGTCAATAAAAATTGTACTTTGTGTTAATTGGTGAGTCACTTATTTTTGTGTAACTACCTAAACACTGGCTTCTCTGATACATGAAATTAATGACAGGTTATCGTATCAAACATTCAATATATGTTTTTAAATTATAATGTTGACCAAAATGTTGCTTTAAAGTGGATGATCTAATAAATTATAAGTGAACACAGAAAAGGAAACACACAGAGAAAAAATGAGTTGATGCAATTATTTACCATTGAACAGGTTGTAAAAATCACTTTTAAGTGAAATCCAACTTTCAGCTTTATCTTTTTTCAACATTAAGTATCAAACAAGTTATGTCAAGTATTGTTCAACTAAGTTAACCTAGAGAGAGACATCGGTCATATGTAGGGAGGAGTGTAGTGTAACCAAAGAAACCCATGTATGGGTGACCTGAATCCCAGTGGCTTTGTGATAGGTATTCACTAAGATATGTGGAGGTAATCCATTTGAATCTTCAACAGCAGATCATATACAGCAGTATAGCAATGTAATGATGGACAAGAACTACATCTTTATTACTTATTTTTGAGCTGACTTTTGAAACCAACATGATTTCACACAAAATATATACATAATGTTTTAACATTCAATTTTTTATAATCATATCAGCTGATTTCAGCCCCATTTGTTGGTATGATAAATCATTTATAGACATACTTTGTCACTACAAAGACGTTCCTGAATGATCAGTTATTGGAATATTTCGTACCTAAATGTCAATGACACCATATAGAATGGCAAAAAAGCAAAAAACAGCTTAGGCAACTGTCTAAACCAATCACATCACCTACAACATAGTATACGTGGGTTTTACATACAAAAAAAAAGAACTTCAAGTTTATTCCTTTTCTTTAGAACAAAAACAACTTAAACAAAGAATGAAAAGAAAATTGCTCAGATGGGCAAAATAATTTGTTTTTGTTCTATAAAAAGAAAATTGGTAAAATGTTTTTTTTCTTTCAATCTAAAACTGCATAATCTGATTATGATACTAAATCATCTAATTGAACTCTTAACCAACTTCATGACAAAAGATTTTCTTTGACATATATAGCAAAACAATTTCTAAATCTGCAATGAAATTGATACAAACCTTATGACGAGATTATCAGGCAAAACTTTCACCCATACCTATACAGCATCCTTAATCTCCTCGTAATTGTCTCTTTGTTTTTTTAATGAAATGAAATATAATTGCGAACGTTTTTTTGCAGATTTAATCTTTCGGAATCCTGCATGAAAATTTTGTTGAAGGGGCAACCTTAGAAGTTTGGTTTACTTCTAAACAAGAGATTCAATTGTCCTGGGATTTCTGTCAAACAGTTCCAAACTCCACCTGTTTCCTCCAACATCAAACCAAAGTGCTAACAGACATCTGCACTTCTCCATTCCCTCCCTGGAAAAGAATGAGCATTTGATGTATAATAAAAGCTTTTTCATGATTTTCTAAAACTGATCAATGAGTAAATAATTTCATTTTTCTTTCGCTTTCCTACTGTGACCACTACTCACTAAAGGATAGCAAAAAAACTTCTGTTTGACTATGCTGTTGGTATCATTATTTATATAAAATACTATTGTGTGTTTGTTTGTTTTCTTTGTTAACTGCCCTAATGAACAGGCAGGATAATGTTTTGATGGGGTTTCCTTGAAGTTGACAGTGACTGCTACCTTGATGAACATTATATGAGAGACCTGTCACATTCCATCTAGAGCAATTAGGGCAGTGTTCTAGCTGGGATGGAACAGCAGACCATACTGATCTGCCCTCATTTTCAAAAACTAAACTGCCGCCTGCTCTCTCTATGCCTTAAAACCTGGAAGCCAAGGTATTCCTTCTGACCATCCTGCCCTGTAGCCAATGTCTACATCTCTTAATTAAGTCAAGCATTGTCCTTATTGTAATATATACAATAGGTTATTGATTGGAAGGGGCAATCATTGCCTCCAGATCCACAGCAAAGGTGAACCCCACAGTTGAGGTGTGTTACACAACACCATTTATTGGAGACAACACAGGTGGTAATTAGCTGATATTTATAGGCAGGAGAGCGATAGAATATTAAGAAAACAATAGTTATGTCTATTACTTAAACAGGCATACCGTGCTAAAGCAATACATGTTCCCTACCAGCCCCTACAAGATCCTGCACTGTAACGATTTATAAAGATGGCACTGTTTGGTGTTAATTTGGAAACAAGATCTCCCAGAAGAATGTTGGTACCAACCATCATTCAAAAGTTGGATCTTTTCCCTTCTGTTCTCTTCTTTCCTCTGTTTTTGCTCTTACTAACATAAAATGTTTTAATTCCTCTCAAGAAAAAGGAAAAAATTATTTTTAGCTCCCCTATCCAAGATGGTTGCCTTCCTTTTTTATTGTTTCTAATCAGTCCCAAAATCAAAATGATCCACTAAGGACCTAGAGAAATCTACATATAAAACTTGAGAAAGATCCATCCGATTCTTATAAACAATAGATTCCTTAGGAATCTTCGCACCCACCATTGTTAGATTTTTATTTGTTCTTTAAACGTTAGATCTTTTCCTTTTTTTCCCTTCTCTCTTTTGATTTTTCTCTTGACAATAAGAAATTTGAACATTTCTGTGCAGTAATAGTGATAATAATCTTAACTGACAAATCCAAGATGGTCGCCTGGAAACCATATTTTTTTCCTAATCAGTCCCAAAATAAAACAGGTGCAACTAGGGACAAAAGGCAAAGAGACCGATCCAGCACTTCTCACAAATAGTGATAACACACTTTCATTCTTGAAACTAAAGATAGCTGTCATTTGGCCTTTTTCATATCGGTCCCAAATTCAAATGAGCACAATGAGGGCCCAAGGAGAGCCTACATATAAATTTGAGAACTATCTATTCAGTAACTCTCAAGAAATAGCGATAACAAACTGTACTTGGTAAAATTCAAGATGGCTGTCTATTGGCCATTTTGTTTTCTGATCAGTCTCAAATCAAACCAGCACAACTAGGGATAAAGGAGAATCTACATATGAAATATGAGAGAGATCAGCCATGTCCTTCTCAAGAAATAGTAATGACAAATTTCATTGTAAAAGGACAAGTTCATCAAGATCCCCTGTCCATGTTCATTTGAAAAATATATACATTTAAAGTGAGCAACATGAAAAACTACAAAAGACATCAGCCAAGCAGCCTCATTAAATATGTGCAGAATTCACCGTTAATCAAACTTAGCTAGTGGATTAAGGTAACAAATGTACCAACCAAATTTCATCAAAATCCTATCAGTCTTTTAAAAGATATGTGGAAAGCAGCATTCGAGAGTGATTAAAATAATCAGACAATCAGGTCACAGCAGCCTCATTAAACATGCACGGAATTTGCTGTTAATTAAACTAGGCCCCTGGAATAAAGGTATCAAGTATATCAACCAAGTTTCATCAAAATCCTATCTGTCCTTCAAAGATATCATGTGAAAAGAAGCATCTGGACAATTGGAAGGATGGACGGACAGAACGCATTTGAATATATCCCTGCCAACTTTGTTGGGCAGGGGATGAAAATACACTGTAATCCGTTAATTGCAAATCTACTTTTTTATTTACTTTTTCATGCGCATAGCTGTCAGAATACAAGTGATAACTACTGTGCAGATGCATTTTAATGATAATACTAGTTTGTCACTGACAGATTTGTTTAATGTTTTTAAATTCATTTACTGGATATATATGTATATATACAAAATACAAGTTCCATTTGATTCTATTTTATGTTTCGCTCTTACAGTGGTGTACATATAAAGTTATGCTGTAGTAACGTAGCTGCGACCTTCACTTTTTCATAACCCAGCTCAGCGCTATTGATGTTATATCAATGCAGAATGCACAATATTTGTAAAACTTTGGGTATTGATTCACTAGGTTATGCGTGTGCTGCAATTCAATGACAATTGTTTCACATTCACATTTCTTGATTCATATTCATACTTATAACTAAGTAATAACTACTAATAACCAAAAAATATTGTTAGTGTATAAAATTACTTATAACCATTTATCTAAATAAAAAATATTGTTAGTGTATAAAATTAAAAAATGTTTTTATTTATTTATTTTTTACTGTCAAACAATGAGACACATATCCAGTAAACAAACAGTGAAAATAGGGTTAATCTTTGATGCACAATGTCTCTGTACATAGAAAAACAGCGAAGTTGAACCATTGGATAAAGAAACACAGAGAAGTTAAACCATTGGATATAGAAAAACAGCGAAGTTGAACCATTGGATAAAGAAACACAGAGAAGTTAAACCATTGGATATAGAAACACAGAGAAGTTGAACCATTGGATATAGAAACACAGAGAAGTTGAACCATTGGATATAGAAACACAGAGAAGTTGAACCATTGAATATAGAAACACAGAGAAGTTGAACCATTGGATATAGAAACACAGAGAAGTTGAACCATTGGATATAGAAACACGGAGAAGTTGAACCATTGGATATAGAAACACGGAGAAGTTGAACCATTGGATATCGAAACACGGAGAAGTTGAACCATTGGATATAGAAACACGGAGAAGTTGAACCATTGGATATAGAAACACAGAGAAGTTGAACCATTGGATATAGAAACACAGAGAAGTTGAACCATTGGATATAGAAACACAGAGAAGTTGAACCATTGGATATAGAAACACAGAGAAGTTGAACCATTGGATATAGAAACACAGAGAAGTTGAACCATTGGATATAGAAACACAGAGAAGTTGAACCATTGGATATAGAAACACAGAGAAGTTGAACCATTGGATATAGAAACACAGAGAAGTTGAACCATTTGATAGAGAAACACAGAGAAGTTGAACCATTGGATATAGAAACACAGAGAAGTTGAACCATTGGATATGGAAACACGGAGAAGTTGAACCATTGGATATGGAAACACGGAGAAGTTGAACCATTGGATATAGAAACACGGAGAAGTTGAACCATTGGATATAGAAACACGGAGAAGTTGAACCATTGGATATAGAAACACAGAGAAGTTGAACCATTTGATATAGAAACACAGAGAAGTTGAACCATTGGATATAGAAACACAGAGAAGTTGAACCATTAGATATAGAAACACAGAGAAGTTGAACCATTGGATATAGAAACACAGAGAAGTTGAACCATTGGATATAGAAACACAGAGAAGTTGAACCATTGGATATAGAAACACAGAGAAGTTGAACCATTTGATATAGAAACACAGAGAAGTTGAACCATTGGATATAGAAACACAGAGAAGTTGAACCATTGGATATAGAAACACAGAGAAGTTGAACCATTGGAAATAAAAACACAGAGAAGTTGAACCATTGGATATAGAAACACAGAGAAGTTGAACCATTGGATATAGAAACACAGAGAAGTTGAACCATTGGATATAGAAACACAGAGAAGTTGAACCATTGGATATAGAAACACAGAGAAGTTGAACCATTGGATATAGAAACACGGAGAAGTTGAACCATTGGATATAGAAACACGGAGAAGTTGAACCATTGGATAAGTCAAGTATTTCATTTGATCCAGTCGACTGACTTATCTGTTTTACTGTATCTTCTTTTCCCTATAGGAAATAAGGCTGCTTTTTGTATAAGCAGGTGAAACAAATGGGCTGACTGAACCTGTGAAAAAAATTCCAGGCACAGATCAGGACAAAGGCCTGCAGAATAAATGGCATGTGTGGTGAGGTGACCGGTCTTATCTGTCCAAATCTTATTGACTGAATATCACATTCTCCATAAACAGGTTTGTGCATGGACATAGTTATGTAAATGTTGATGTTCAGTAAATGTTAAAATGAAACCCATTTGATTTTTGGTACATTCTCTTTAGTTTTTAAAGAAAAATTCAAAACTGTGCACTTTGAGCTTCACATTATCATAGCATATCCAATGTCAGGTACAGGTAGATTTATTTATAGTGGAACAATTTCGTAGAGCACATGTTGACACTGAATTGACCAGTTTGGCCAAAAAGCTTTTGTTTATTTGTATTTCTGATTTGAAGTTAATATTTCTAAACATTGTTTAAGCTTATTTTGTAAAATACAAAACAAGTCTATTTGGAATAAACATACCCATCTTCGTGTCAGAGAAGCAGACAGTTTGCGAACCATTGGAGTAAATGAAGGTCTGTTTTCTGGGGCAGTATTCCAGCACTGCTCGATACACTGGGACCTGTGGAATAACACATGATAACATTACAAAAAGAAAGCCATATAAACACGTAAACACATTTTTATGTAAACAAGAAGTAAATCCTTGTGAGAATAATCAGGGATAGAGTTTATAAGATTCACCTGCATACTTCTACAATCATCAAACATATGAAGTGAAAAAAAATTGTTTTGACTTGTTATCTTCAAATCATGTTGAAGATTATCAATGATCCAAAATTACTCCAATAACACTATTATGTTTGATCTGTCTCTGGAAACACATCTATAGTCTTGTCTGATGAAATACAATGTTGACATATTTATTCAGTAACTCACAGAAATCTGTCGCAGTCGATGGGAATTGTGAGGTAGCCAATGGGTGCCGTTCCGGTCCGTCCAGGTCTTGAGATTCTGTGATCAGCATTACTTGTTCCAGGAATTCTGGAGTCATTCGGACTTGCTCCTAGGGTTCTAGGACCATTAGGACTTGCCCCTAGGGCTCTATGGTCATTAAGATTTGTCTCTGGGGTTATCTGGTCACTAGGACCAGCTGCAAGGGCTCTTTGGCCACTGACACTTGCAACAGGTGCTCTATGATCACTAGGACCAGTTCTTGGGGCCCTATGGTCAGTAGGACCAGTTCCTGGGGCCCTATGGTCACTAGGACCAGTTCCTGGGGCCCTATGGTCACTAGGACCAGTTCCTGGGGCCCTATGGTCACTAGGACCAGTCACTAGGGCTCTGTGGTTACTAGGACCAGCTATGGAACTACCTAACTCTGTGGTATCCTGTAGGTTTGTACTGTTACCAAGAGTTACTATCTCCCATAACAACACACCTATTCCCCACCTGCAAAAGAAAAATATACACATCTGTAATTAAATTCAACCTTATTATGAATATTTCATGTGTATGTTTACAAACCACTTTACACTGGGCCAATTCATTAATGCAGACAAACTGGTTCATCTACCGGCATATCTTAAATGTCACATTTCAGACACACATCAAGTCTCCCTGTCAGGTCTCCTCAAAAGGCAAAACAAGATCAGTAGGTCTAGTTATATTTCAATCTTTAGATTAATACAAAACAAGAGACCCAATGGACCTGCAACGCTCACCTGGTATATATGTTCCAGTCAAATATCATGCCTCTAGGCCATTTAATTCATGAGAAGTCATTTAAAGGTTTTAACAAATCTGACCCCTATGACCTTAAATATATAAGTCAGTCATTTCTTTTCTGCAGCTTTGACATGATTCATCCTAGGAACATACCAGCCAAATATCATGCCTCTAGTCCTTTTAGTTCATAAGAAGAAGTCATTTAAAGGTTTAACAAAAATATATTTTCTTTATATAATGATTTAATAACACAAGAAGTCGAAGGAAGATTTCTATACATGAAGAGGTCATAAAAGTGGTGTAACCCGAAGGGAAATCACCAGTATGAAGCATTAATTATATGTAAGTTGGATCTTATCACTTTTTACTCTCCTTTCCTTTTATTTGCTCGAACCAATTGTTGCATTGATGGATGAATTTATCAAATGACAACATCAAAGTGCCGTAACTGACAAATGAACATGGATAACGAAAGCTGTCAGATGTGTTCAATAAACAGACAAAGCAAATCTACGGACCACAGAGAACCTAAAGAGAATGACCATCCAATATTTCTGAAGTAATTGTAATAAGTATCTTCAACTTGTCAAATTCACTGATAACCAGCTACAACTTGTGAACCTCAAAAGTCATTTTGATTTTCTTATCTGTTTCAAAAGTAGACAATGCACATCTAGTAACCAAGTTGAACATATAGATGAAATTTGAGGATGCTGATCCAGTATTTCTAAATAAAGAAATAATTGCCTACAGATAGATGGACCACTGACAAAGGAAATTTGATCAGCCCACCATCTGATGATAGTGCGCTTAAAATCTTACTGAACAAAATCAATCTATTTAAGGTTTATCATTATATATATTTGTACAGAAGTCTAGCAAAGTAGATATTAAAATCTGCCACACCAAATTTATTTTTTGATAAAATAATACATTGGTTAATACTTACATGTCAGTGTAATTTGAGTAAATGTCCTCAGCTCGAGCCTCAGGTGGCATCCATGCTGCATATCTCTGAGGCAACTGAAAAACAGAAGAGAGAAATTACTATAAGCAAAATGATTCTGAAGTCATATTACAAATCAAATATATAAACAAGGAATGACACTTAAGGGCTGGTAAATATACAGCTATCCTTCCATTAAATGACATCAAAACAATCCTTAGTAACATCTAAACCATCAATACATTTTAATACAAAGTCCAGCCCAAGGGAACTCTGGTAACTCAATCCTACTTTTTTACCCTCTCAGTTTTCAGGAAAAGGTTGTGATTTTGAACTTTAAAAATTACGACCAATTTGGAGACTTGTCATATAATCTAAAGATAACATGTGTATATTGGAAAAAAGTAAGGAGATGGGGGGAGGAAATAACGTGTATTTTGCAAATTATCGGTGGAATTTCATAACATTTTTAATGTTTGACAAATATTACAGTAAATGCAATGCGACAATGAAAATATAAATATGATCAATTTAGAATTTGGTAAATGATATTTACCTTCCGAGCACGGACTCTTCCATTCTCTCTATCTGCATCTCTATACTTAATGGCAAAGTGGAAGTTGGCAAGCTTAGCTGTGTAGTCATTGTCAAGGTAGACATTCTGGGCACCGACCAGCCGATGTATTATCTGGAAACATGTAACAACATTGAACCATGGAATCATTCCTTGCTTTATCCCTACTTTTACAAGAAAATTTTCATTTGAAGTCAAAATTAAATGTCTTCTCAAGGAAATGCATGTAATAATTCATTAATGCCTCATTAAATAATAGCCCACCTATCAGTATTTTGAGGACAGTTTTCAATAACAGTGTATGTATAGTGACATCATTCAAATGATGTCAAACAACTGTAGTTCCACCATGAAAGCATATATTTCTATTAGAATTCTGAGTTTTCCCATATTTTTAAAGAATATGAGTAATAGAATTTGACACCAGTGTCCATGTTTAACACCTGTATCCATGTCATTTTTAATTCATCAACTTGTCAATAAATTTGATACAAATTTTACTTAAAGGCTCTTTGTCATATGTAATTACAATGTAGCTTTGTTTTGTAACATTATCTTCAAGTTGGTAATTTCAATATTAAAGCAGTTCTGACAACAGAACCAGTATTTAAGTATGATTTAAATATGATGTTTCAATGACCACTCTGTCAAGTGAAGCATATTAGCACGGACATATGGAGTGTACAAGATAGAACACAACCTTTTAATTGGTAATGTAATCCTATCTACACTGAGGAAGAAAATACATTGTTTTGTAAATTCAGTATGTAAAGGCCACTCATTTTTATATATCATCAATTTAGTGTCAACAGAGCACATCTTGTACACATTCTCAGCACTATCAGTGATATTAACAGGCTCACATCTTGTACACATTCTCAGCACCATCAGTGATATTAACAGGCTCACATCTTGTACACATTCTCAGCACTATTATTGATATTAACAGGCTCACATCTTGTACACATTCTCAGCACTATCAGTGATATGAACAGGCTCACATCTTGTACACATTCTCAGCACTATTAGTGATATTAACAGGCTCACATCTTGTACACATTCTCAGCACTATCAGTGATATTAACAGACTCACATCTTGTACACATTCTCAGCACCATCAGTGATATTAACAGGCTCACATCTTGTACACATTCTCAGCACTATCAGTGATATTAACAGGCTCACATCTTGTACACATTCTCAGCACCATCAGTGATATTAACAGGCTCACATCTTGTACACATTCTCAGCACTATCAGTGATATTAACAGACTCACATCATGTACACATTCTCAGCATCATCAGTGATATAAACAGGCTCTCATCTTGTACACATTCTCAGCACTATCAGTGATATTAACAGACTCACATCTTGTACACATTCTCAGCACCATCAGTGATATTAACAGGCTCACATCTTGTACACATTCTCAGCACTATCAGTGATATTAACAGGCTCACATCTTGTACACATTCTCAGCACCATCAGTGATATTAACAGGCTCACATCTTGTACACATTCTCAGCACTATTAGTGATATTAACAGGCTCACATCTTGTACACATTCTCAGCACTATTAGTGATATTAACAGGCTCACATCTTGTACACATTCTCAGCACTATCAGTGATATTAACAGGCTCACATCTTGTACACATTCTCAGCACTATTAGTGATATTAACAGGCTCACATCTTGTACACATTCTCAGCACTATCAGTGATATTAACAGGCTCACATCTTGTACACATTCTCAGCACTATCAGTGATATTAACAGACTCACATCTTTTACACATTCTCAGCACTATTAGTGATATTAACAGGCTCACATCTTGTACACATTCTCAGCACTATCAGTGATATTAACAGGCTCACATCTTGTACACATTCTCAGCACTATTAGTGATATTAACAGGCTCACATCTTGTACACATTCTCAGCACTATCAGTGATATTAACAGACTCACATCTTGTACACATTCTCAGCACCATCAGTGATATTAACAGGCTCACATCTTGTACACATTCTCAGCACTATCAGTGATATTAACAGGCTCACATCTTGTACACATTCTCAGCACCATCAGTGATATTAACAGGCTCACATCTTGTACACATTCTCAGCACTATCAGTGATATTAACAGACTCACATCATGTACACATTCTCAGCATCATCAGTGATATAAACAGGCTCTCATCTTGTACACATTCTCAGCACTATCAGTGATATTAACAGACTCACATCTTGTACACATTCTCAGCACCATCAGTGATATTAACAGGCTCACATCTTGTACACATTCTCAGCACTATCAGTGATATTAACAGACTCACATCATGTTCACATTCTCAGCACTATCAGTGAGATTAACAGGTTACAACAAATACTAGGCTTTAGCTTGATATGATAACTACCTTATTGTTATGTAGAAATATAAGAGCTTGTAAAATATCCACCACAAATTTAATCAATTCCACGTAGCAAAGTCGTACTGTATTGGTGGCTGGGTCACTGGATGATCGCTTCAGGTTGGTCAAATACTTTTTAAGATCTCCACAAACACAGGCCTCAAACACACTATGTATAAATCCTGTAATGTCAAAATTCTTTGTTAAGACTGCATGTTAACACTGTTTTGATTACACTAAATTTTGGTGTATTACAATTTACTGTTATTGCTAAAAGTATTTTATTGTTTACATATATGTACCTGAGGCGGCATATCAACTTACAGAGTGCTCAAGGAGAATTCCAGATCATTTTTTTTTTATTTCATCACTATTTTTGTTCTTATTTTTTAACAGTGCTTAGATCTATGTTTGAATGAAGTAAAGAAATTAAATAACTATTTTATACCTTTTTTGTTGGTAATAAATTAACAACAGGCAATAAGCCTAAAGGGTCATCTGACTATAAAGATTTAAATATGAAAGAGGCCAAAAAGGCCTAAAATAAATTGCTCAACTACACTACAGCTCACATAGAAGACATTGGTTGGTTCATAAAGGTATTTTTTTACAAATTTGAAATCATATTCTTTATACATGCACTACACAAATGCCATAACTCTGAACATGTTGCATGTTGAAAAAGCATGCTACAGGCCCAATATCAAGACCCTTGGCCTTTTGGTTATTGAGAAGAAGTTGCTTACGTATTTCAATACGTTTGACCCTTGTAACCTTGACAGTAGGTCAAGGTGGACAAATTTGGTAGCCCTTCATCTCAGCATGCTAAAGGCCTAATATTAGTACCATGGACCTTTTGCTTATTGAGAAGATGTTGTTTAAAGACTTTGACATATTTGACACAACTGACCTAGAAAATAGGTCTAAGTCAATGATATGAACAAACAGTAGTCCTTTATCCATGCATTCTACAGGTCCAATATCAGCACCCTGGGCTTTTTGCTTATTGTGAAGTTGTTTAAACATTTAACATATTCGACCCCTGTGACCTTGAAAGTGGGTCAATGTCATTCCTATTACCAAACTTGGTAGTCCTAACTCCAAGTATGCTACACGCCTAATATCAGCACCCTGGGCCTTTCACTTATTGAGAAGAAGTAGTTTAAAGATTTTAACATATTTGACCCATGTGACCTTGAAAGTAAGTCAAGTTCATTCATATTAACAAACTTGGTATCCCTTTAACCCATCATGCTACAGGCCCAATATCAGTGACCTGAGCCTTCTGGTTATTGAGAAGAAGTCATTTGAATGGAAAGTTTACTCAAGGCAGATAGCCGACGACAACAGATAAAACACAATGGCTCATCCTGAACTTTTGGGTCAGATGACCTCACAACCTATTACAATATGCAAATTTTATTTAAAATCTGTTTAATCCATAATAAGAATAAAGTGAGGAGGGGCTTACACATACCCAACATCCCTAAGTTTTTTCTTTTGATCTAAATCTAAGATAAAGTGTGACCTTTGAACTTTGAACTTATCCAAAATCACATGAGGTGTTGAGTTTGGTAATGCTATGGTATGAATATGAACTAAATCTGTCCTGTGGTTCATGAGATATTATATACAAAATTATATCATTGATCCACACACACATTATGACATTCCCCCTCCCTTACATAGGTAGGGGTATAATTACCATTTGATTGACAATAATGACTCTTGCGTTGATTTCACTGTAGAGTTTGAAAGTACAAGTTTAACTTAAGGGCTATACAATTAAGCAAAGTCCAATGTACTTACTTTCATTTTCACAAAGACCAATGTAGGAGAGGATGTTTCTATGGAGATCAAGGGTTCGCACCACCTCAACGTCATGGAGAAAATCAGATTGAAGTCTCCTCTGGGTTGCTGTCAACAAAAAAGTTGTAACAATATTGGAAAAATTGTATCACCTTTACAAAGAAGTTTGATCTTATGGTGGCTGGGACTGACCTTTACAAAGAATTTTAACCATTACAGTCAATGGTGGACTATGGCTGATGTTTGACCATTCCAGCCAAGAATGAACCATCAGCTAATTTGAACATCCAATTTTAATTTTAATGGACAAACCTTTACAAAGAAGCTTGACCATTACAGTGGACCTAGACTGTGTGTGTTGCAAGTTCCCAATTTTCACTATATAGAACAGTCCTTTCATCTCCGTTGTCTCTAGCTGAAGGTCAGCTGGGTCAATGGTCAGAGCGCCTACTCTAGCTGAAGGCAGATAAGATATCATGGAAATGGGCTGGTCACTTCCTTCCACAGATGTCTTCCTTACAGGTGCCTGTACATACAAAGCAGAATCATAAGTAATAGCTTTTCATAATTGTATCACCACATTCAGCTTTAAGAATTAACTATCTTTAGGAGAAAAATGATATCATTTGCCAACTACAAATGCAAACATTTGACACAATTCTATTTTCTTAATAGAATAATACTTGCCAGAAAAATAAGAAGGTCCAGCATGTGTGTGCCACAGTAAGCTTTAAAAGTCTTGACCTTTACAGGATTCATCAATGCTTACCTGATAGTTCTGATGGTCACCTGGAAGACTACTCTCACTCTTCTTCTTTAAAGCACAAGCTCCGGGGCACCTACCACGTCTATGACATACCGCACCCACCACAATGACTACAATGGTCAGAAACACCCCAACAGTGGCACTAGTCGAGATGGCGATGGTGCTTCGCTCACTGTCTGCTTCTTGTGTGTAATGTACAATCCTTAGTGACTCTGGAATATAAAAATCACATCTATGCTGTAGCACATAATATAGGCTTAAGTGTAACACAAATGGGCACAGTTTTCTCACAAGAAACAATCTATTACTTTCGAAGATGATCTACCCTCAATTTTTTTCATATGATGTTGATAGTTGATAAAAAAACAACTAATGAGGGCTTTTTACCCAAAAACCATTCATTGTGGAGAGTTTGTGCAATTATATTATTTATAGAGAATTTCCTTATCTAAATTTTTGTCATGACATGTTATCAGAAAATATGTCGAATAAAAAAGCTCGCTGTTGGGTCAAAGGTCACAAATTTTTCAAAATTCTTCGATAAATCAATGCAGAATGGTTATCTAATGAAGTTGATATCTTAACTTTTTCCGTAATGTTTTTCGTTACTGTTTTACACAATTTTGAAAATTTCCTTTGATCTTTTGAAATGCTGACAAAAAGTTTGAACTTGAATTATTCCAAAATCTTTAATAAATAACTTATTTTAATTGGTCGGAAAAAGTTTTCCGATATCCATTTTAGTAATTGGTGAGATTGTGAACCAGGTTGAAAAAACAAAATGGCCACCATGACCTAATTTCCAATTTTAGCTTAGTGTCAGTATCTCATGAACGGCTCCATGTACTGAATTAAACTTTGGATATGTGATGTAGAATTAGATATGAATAATATTTCTCATGAAACGTTTTTCTATAAAACGACAACTTCCGGTTCCCGGTAGGATCAAATTTCAAAAGTGCGATTTTGAGATACAAACTTCAAAAATCTTCTTCTCAAAAACCAAAAGGCCTAAGGTCATAATACTTGGTCCAAGTCATACTCAAGTGTAGGAAAATTAGGTTTGTTAATATGAACGACCTTGACCCATGTTCAAGGTCACTGGGGTTAATTATGTTAAATTTATTAAAATAATTTTTTCCAATAACCAAAACGTGTAGGGCTCTCATATTTGCTATGTAGCATGCTCGGATAAAGTACTACCAAATTGGACAAAAAATACACCGTCATATGTCAACTTCTGGTTTTCGGTAGGCGTCAAAGTTTAAGGGTTCAATTTTGTGACATAAAATTAACAAATCTTCTGCTCAAAAACTAAAAGGCCTAAGGTCATGATATTTGGTCAATATCATATTCAAGTAGTGGAAAATAAAGTTTGTTAATATGAACAACCTTGATTCATGTTCAAGGTCATAGGGGTCAAATATATTTGAACCTTAAAATTGTTTAATTTATTTTGATGTACAGTAGTTATATCTCCTTAAGATTTCAAGATACAAAGTTCATCTTTGGATATGTTGTAGAGATTACCAAACAAAGAAACTTTCTCATATATTGTTATCAGGAAAAATGTCAACTTTCGGTTTCTGAAAGGGGTCAAAGTTCAAATATACAAAATAGGGTACCAGTATTCAACAATCTTCTTCTCAAGTTCCACAAGGTCCAGAGAACTAATATTTGGTATATATTGATCATCAGATATTACATTATAAGGCTTGCAAATATGAATAACCTTGACTGACATTCAATGTCACAGGAGTCAAATATGTTTGAACCTTTAAAAAGTGTATTTCTTCGTTGTTATGCAGTTATATATAAGATTTCAAGATACAAAGTTCATCTTTGGATATGTTGTAGAGATTAACAAACAAAGAAACTTTCTCATATATTGTTATCAGGAAAAATGTCAACTTCCGGTTTCTGTAGGGGGTCAAAGTTGAAATCCTTGTTGAAATGTACAATATAGGGTACCAGTGTTAAACAATTTTCTTCTCAAGTTCCACAAGGTGTAGAGCACTAGTATTTAGTATATATTGATCTACAGGTGTTGTTTCATAAGGCTTGCAATTATGAATAACCTTGACTAACATTCAAGGTCACAGGTGTCAAATGTATATGAAATCTTCAAACATCTTTGATCAAACAAAAAGCAAGGGGGAACTGATATTAGGCTTGTAGCATGCTGGGATAAAGGACTACCATTTTTGTTTTGACTAAGAGTTGTTATTTTCTAAGTTGGTCCGAAATCCAAGATGGCTGCCATGACCGCAATTTTGAAAATGGATGTTTTTTAACTGCTCAGGTCAGCTTGTGGAATTCTGTTTAGGTTTGCATTAAATGAAGCTGAGATTAACTCTGAGTCTGTCCGATATCCAAGATTGTCGCCAAAAAAGTGAAAAACTAACAGAATTGTTAGCAACAATTTCTAGTTTACCTTTTGCTTTATTTGTGCTGGAATTGGAAAATTGGCAAATTCCAATGCAGTCACTATAAACATCATTCTAGTTTATCAAAACTATGACAGTTATATCATCACTGAAAATTTATATCAATAATCATCACTGTGATTATATTATGATTTCTGATATCATCACTGCAGTAATGATATCAGTTTTTCTCAAATTCATAAATTCCTACTATTTCACTCGCAAAACGTAATGAAATTATTCATTTAAAGAGCCAGAGCATATGACTGGTACAGAATTATCATTAGGTATTATTTCATTGTCCTGCATTGCGATTAGTCCATGCTAAGCCAGCTGACCTATTTCTTAATCATAACTCAGGTGATAGTACATTGGATCTCTGACATCGAAAGAGTTTCTATATTCTTTATAGATATGGTATATTTATTTGATACAATAGGAATATTTACTTTTTCAAAAAATTGGAAAAAAAAGTGTCATTCAAATTAAACTACATGGTATACCTGAATACAGAATTAATATACCAGTATGTAAGATGATCTGAGAATACTTACTGCGCTGACAGTTGTAGTTTGTCCAGCCATCAATACATCCCAGTAGACATGTACCATTAATGACATCACATTGAGTGTTATCCTTACAGTTACTACATGAAAGTTTACAGTCAGGGCCAAAGCTTCCAGGCTGGCACTCTGTAACATAAGTATTTTATTATTTATCAAAAACATCCATTAAAACTACCAGCATTATCTGTAAATGAATGTCTGTCTAAAAACTAAACAAAGTATGAATTGTTTTCTAGACCATAATCTAGCTACTAAATTAGAAAAAAAAGTTTTACTTGCAATAATTTGATAGGATTGGAATTTAAATATTTTTTTAAAATACTTTGATTTGCGAATACCAGTATTTTGTTGCTGTACGTCTGTGGGCGCGGTATTTTCATGTTTGTTCATATAAGTATCTCCATGTATTATTAAACCAAAAGAAATTATTGCATCAAATTGCATTTAAGGTCATTTACAAAAGCATGCAATATAATAACCAATCATATTTTGGAAACCCCAGCGATTAATAAGGCCTTCAGATACTTACTGTTAGAACAGTCACGTCCAGTAACACCTGCCTCACAGCCATAGGTACACACACCTGTTCCCTGTTCACATGTGTCATTGAAACAATATTGACATAGCTGTTCACATCTGTTACCATAAAAACCGTTTATGCAGCCAAGACAGAAACCCAAATTTCGCTTGCAGTTCTTCAGACAATTGTGACTACACTCCACATCACACCGGTTCCCATAGTAACCAGACATACAGCCACGACTGCAGTACCCTGACACAAAATCACATGTATTGTCAATGCAGTGAGAGCTGCAAACTTTCTCACAGGTACTGCCATAGTAACCATTTTCACAACCAGAAACACAAGTCCCATGCTCGTCACAGGATTGGTATAAGCAGGATTTGCTGCATGCATTGTTGCAGTATTCACCGTAATATCCCTGGCGACAGGGAACAGAACATTTTCCATCTCCTTGGTGGCAAACCTCACAATTCTCTGAGCAACGTTTATTACAATTCGGACCATAATAGTTACGTTTACATCCATAAGAACAATTTCCTGTGTGATCACAGAGGTCTGCAAAACAATTATCATGACAGGTAATGTTACAGAATGCTCCACGATAACTAGGAGGACAGCCATCTGAACATTCTCCAGTGTCCTTGTCACAGTAAAGAAAGCTATTAAAGGAATTTCTTTGGCAAAATTCACTACATTTCAATTCACACCTTGGTCCATACCAGCCTGATTCACAGGCACCACAGGTATTGTTTTTAAAGTCAAGACAACTGCGACAATGTATTGGACAAGTGGACATACACCAGGTTCCATACCATCCTGGCTCGCAGCCTTGCAGACAATACCCGTTTGTTTCATTACAAGGAATATTTGCACAGTGACCACATATATTATCACACTGATGGCCATAATAACCTGTCTTACAACCACCAATGCAGATTCCATTTGTATTATTGCATCCATTTGTACAGTTGGGTGGACAATAAAGACATTTTGAATCTTTAGAACTCCGATAAAATCCATTTTCACAAATCTCACAATAAATATGGTTCCGATTAATTTCTTCACATTGTCTACAATTTGCAATATGACACTCCTTGTTGCATCGATCTCCATACCATCCTATCTTACACCCAGCAAGACATTTTCCATTTTGTCCATCACACGTTGTTTTGTCCAAGCATGTATCGCTGCATTTCTCACAAATTCCATGGGATGTGAAAAATCCATCCACACATGTGCGACATTCCTTGACTTTTTGTGTTCCATGGAACACTTCTATACACTGTGTACAATTATCGACAGGACAATATTTGTCACAAAGGTGACCAAACCACCTTTGCTCACAGCCTTGGTTACAAACCCCATTGGATGAGTTGCAAGCTAGTTGTCCACCAACACAATGGTCACTACAATTGGTACAGTTATTGACATATGGATTCCAGTACTTGCCCTGTATACATTCAGAACAATATGAATCATATTGGGTGTATGCACATGATAAGCAGTCAACAAATGAACATTTCTGGTGTTCACATCTTTCACCGTGGTGGTTTTCTTTGCATCCAAATATGCATCGTCCAAATCTGTCACATTTTTTGTTTATACATGAATCACTGCATTGTTGTAAACAGTCAATACCATAATGTCCATCCTTACATCTTGTACAAATTTCTTTTGAGTTATTGTACATGCATGCCTTACAATAAAAAATTGAGCAGACCTGACCACAAGCATCTCCCAGAAAACCATCATTACAACCATACAAGCAGTGGGAGGTGTCCTCTCTGCAAAATTCCTGTCCGTAACGACAGTTCTCGCTGCACACAGATTCTGAAGACAGATAATGCAAAATATATAAAAAAAAAAAATTCAAGTACATATTGTAATTTAATTCAAACAATGTTCACCAGTTCAAATTATGCAGAAAATCTTATTATATGCTTTGTTCCATCTTATCAAACATATTGGAAACATCCTTGGATTTGAGAAAATGTACTGTTAATGAACTTTTGTTTTGAAATTACATTAGCACCAGGGGCAGCGACATGCCTTTGCCAAAGCTGTTTGGAGTAAAAGCAGCTAGATTATAAGAACAGAAGCGGACCTTTACAGAGAATATATCAAGAAAAGAAGGTTAACGATGAGAAAATTAACTTTAGTCGACAAAATAACGTCCGGTAATAAATCGTTTGAGGTCGGTCCCTATTAAATGACAGGACCGGTTGATGTTACACCCACTGGCCAGACGATTCGCCCCAAATCCGAAGGGGTATTCTACAATAAACAGTCACTCGTGGCAAATAGGTCGTACTTACCAACTCCAGTTAAGTTCACAAATAATACCAGAAGAACAAACAAAAACAGATTTTGTGACGCATACGTGTGTCCTTGTATTGCTTTCATTGTTTCTTAAGAAGACCTTCCTCTCCAATGTTGTCATGTTTCACCCGGAAGTTCTTTCTCGGCCTATAATTTTCGAATCGGAAGTAGACCCGCTGCTCGTTTACAGACGCTGTCTTTTCCAACAAATTCCTTGGTATGTATTATATACATCGTCTTGGGTATATATATTGGTAAATAACTTGTTTATCATTTATATACCTTTGCCACATAGTAGTAACATGACTGCGTACATCACTTCCTTCCCTAGATCCTATGATATTGATTGGAACTCATTACCGCAGCACACGAGCCGGATCTGATTTTTTTCAGATCTGTCCTTCTAGCTACAATCCACCGTAAACTATGTGTATTTTTCTCCTTTTTAAAATCACACACTGATACATAGATTTATTACGGTTTTCAGGCATACGTTCATTATTATTTCAGCGGACGAGTAGAAGTTTTAACTTACACAAAAAATGGTTTTATCCTAGCTGATGGCACCTTCCACTGTTGCAGTGTCAGATGCAATATATCAATCCTTTGAGTCTGACCCTTACTGCAGAGAAGAAGAAGATCTGAAATAAATTTGAGTCAACAGTCTTACATTAAGCTTTGTAGTTCTTCTTCCCAGCTAATCTGCAGGGTTTTGACTAACATATGATTTTTTTTTTGTTATGGACAATAGAATTGCTCCTTCCTATAAACCGCAAGATCTTTTAGTGACCATGCCTGGCTCATTTACACCAGTGACAGTGTGATGCCTATAAATAATACATAGATGGAAAGATGATTTTTTTTTCTAAGATACATGTGTTGTAATTAGCATGATGAATGTGGATAGACTTGCAATATCAAATAATTAGAGTCATATTCAAAGGAGTCAAGCCAGGAAAAGAGCCACCCAGTACTGCATTTAAGACTTGTGAGGTCTTTCAGTTTCCAGACTCACTTACAGTACACAGGAATGCCCTGTCTTCTGGATTAGCAGGAGGTGTATTTACAGCCACAAGTCAAGGTTTAACTTCAGAATCACAGCTTGAAGTTTGAAATTGTGTGGTCTAAATTGTGGGTGAGAAGATGAACCTTTATCTTAGTTTCTTCTATATGACGTACCAAAACGCCAAGGGAATCAACATGCTCAGCAACCCTCTCTCACCACTGTCAAATGCCATGAAGGATTTAACACATCAGCATTGCAAGAGATTTGAATTGCCCAGATATTGATTAGGAGAAACATAAGAGTACAGAGATGCAGTTGACTGAGGTTCAACCTCTCTGTAGAGCATGTCCTTAGATACGCAATCAGACAACAAGGGAAAAAAAATCCTGGACCTTGTTTACAAACAACCCCATACTATTCCATGGATCAGTGAACACACCATGATTGTGACTGATATTGTCAACCTGCCTCATTATGTATGTCAGAAGGTGTTCATCTTCTCAAAAGCAAACTGGCCAGACATCTACAAGGACACCAATGAGCTTTTTCAGGATTTTCTAAAAAGAAAAAATTGGTGACTTGAGCCAAAACCCTGATATTTGATTTTTTCTGAGATATATGATTATGGCCCTTTGTTTAAATGAGTGATTAGTCTGATCAAAATTCCTCAAGGAAAAAAAGCTGACAATAAATTTTCTAACATAATGGTGACCTTGATCTTACAACCTCTAACAGAGACTACAACCCTGAAACTTGAATTTGTCCAAGATATTACAGTCCTATGTAAGAGTGTGAAATTTCCCTCAAGGAATGAATGTGCTAGAGTGCTAATGTGGATTTTCTAACTTACTGATGACCTTGACCTTACAACCTCAACCACTGAATCTATATTTGAAGAGTGCTGATGTTCAGACCCTAGCACACTGGAGTGAAGAGCTAACATGTTTCTTCAAATGATTTGACCTTGACCCACCTTCAAAGGCACAGGAGTCAAACTTGTTGATGACTTGAATTTTTTTTCAACTAATAGGTCCTGCCTTCTGTGTAAGTTTTAGAACAGTGGGCGATTCAGGTCCATTAGACCTCTTGTTGACAATTATTTTGACCAATTCAGATTTTCTCCAGTGACCACAGAGGTTGCAACAAGTGTGATGATGAAACAGCTAGATACGATGCAGTTTAATTTATCAATTTGCTCTATTGTACTTTGGGTATCTAATTCTAGCTTGGTATTGAAAGGTACAACTAACATGTGTCTTTTGTAGTCTTTGTACCCCTGAGAAAGTAATGGATAAGGCTGCTGAACATGTTTTTGTCATAAAATTCTTGTTGTAGGAGCTAGGATGACATGATGAGGCTGTTGGTGGTGGCATTCTGTTGCCTAGCATTACTACTGTTGTTTGAAGTCTCAATAGAGGCTGGAGGAGTGATCTACAACTATAAACGCTACACTTACAAGAAGAAACGTGATGTAAGTCTACTTCACACCATAAATTACCATATTTTCGGGTTACAAGCCACACCAGTATGTAAGCAGCAGAGCCAATTTTTAATGATTTATTTCAATTTGATCCACATATTAGTCACACCGGTATGGTTATGATGATGCATGACCTGAATTGAAGAACTGCTTTGGTGAATGGACATAAAACAGAATTTATTTCAATCTTAATGAAAGATTATACAATTTTGATGTTTGAAATGAAATTGATCTGTAAGTTTCTGTTTTCTTCATCACTCATGTTAAGTTAGGAGAAATGTACGTACAGGTATGTTAATAAGAAGACATGTAGGACCACCAGTTTGTAATGAAGTCTCACCATCTCTTACTGCAGAAAATATGATATAATTGTCACAGAGCTCTACAAGAAGACAGAAAACTAGAACAGTTTCATCCATAGGACATTAAATGTAAAGTTAAAAGGTGGATATCTGGGATGGGCATTAATGAATAAAACAACGTAGAAGGTGAAAACAAGAAAATAGTTTCATCATTTCAAGGTATTACTGGATTTAATCTAAGGTTGGTTGACTTTTTGTCATTCCGTACAAAATTTTGGTTCAAAAGCTCTAAAACTTAATACATACAGGAATCTAAATCTTCTATCAAGAAAGAGTATTATCACAGGATATTCTTTACAGGATAAGAAGTACAGAAATGCCAAGACCGTGTGTGAGGTGAAGACTGAGTGCCTGAGACAACAAGGTGTAGATCAGACAGCCTGTATACGACAGTGTATATCAAAGTTCTGCTACAATGAACTTTATGGCAATGACCCAGTAAGTAAAGAATCAACACAGAAAATACTGTGGGTCTGACCTCATTGGGAGCAGTATGGCAGGTCCTGTATGGGAAATCAAGGAATCACATTAAAATCCTTCCTCTGTTGGGATGAAGGTATTTTGACCAGATTTTATTAGAAGTATCCTTAGAGGACAGGGAACCTATTCAGTGTAAATGATGGGTCACTTACCTCTGGGGTATGAAGGGTTGGGCTCTATAGCAGCTGTAAAGCATATTCTTTAAAATACTTTTTTAGGAATGAGAGGATTCTGTCCTAACTTGGTCAGAAGCATCATGTGGGTAAAAGTGACCAATGTTGTGTGAACCATGGGTATCTGGGCCCCTTTAGGGGGAGATACAGAGTAAATTATTTAAATACTTTTGTAGGAATGATAGGATTTTTTCAAAATTTGATCAAATGCATACTGTATTCGATCCAATAAACGCCCAGGGCGCTTAAAAATTGCAATTAAGGGGGGCGCTTATTAGAGACCATCTTACATGTAAAAGAAACACATTCAGTACTAAAAAATCTGCCTCCACCAGGAACTTTCCGTCTTCTTTTTGTAAGGAGGTTTCCAATTCACTTTCTTTTTGTCTCCAATCGCAAATTCGCTTCCTATCTATACTGTACTGCTTTGATGTTTCCCCATTCCTTGGCAAACTCTACAACTTTTAACTTGAAAGAAATTTCATACAACTTGATTCAGCCTCCTTTGTGAGATTGTGATGTGTCTGTGGTCGCCATAATTTCAGTGTCAACCTCTATGTAACAAGGTGCACTCTGTCATTATGTTCTCGTTGATAAATTGTTTCAGATCATCTTAACATGATGACACAAAAGGGAATTTGTTTATGATAAAGATATAAAATTCCATTCATACTGTTTTAACACAACTATTTTATTTGTCATTTGATATCTAACTGCTTCATTTGTTTCTGTCAGATAATCTATCACACATGAAAATATTATTTCTTAATCTGCTGTATCAATAGCTATCTTACCGTTAAGTAATGGACTATGCCCATTCAGTCGTCGTTACTGGGCTGAGCGCCCAACACCAAGGTACACAAGGTAAAGGTCATCTACCACGTGGTTTAGGAATGTGTGAAAAAAATGTCTTTTATGTATGAATATTCGTCTGTGGTCAGGGGATATCATGTTTATAGAGAGTGTTGGAAACAATTCATAGGGCAGTGCCTTGACACAGTTATAAGACCTTTCACTGTGACGTCACGAAGTCATGTGCATGAATGGTTTAATTTAGGATTTTATCTGTTTGCAATCAGAGTTGTGAAAGAAGGGAAAACAGTGGGTCACATTCCAAGTGAACTGTCAAAAACAGCTATTTTTTTATCAGGCATGGTTGAAAATTTGTGTTGGTAGTTACAGAGGACATTTATCGACATTCCTCTGTTGCTGGTGGACTGGAGGTGAACTGTTTTTTTTAAAAACGTTTTTCTGGAGTACATCTCCTTATAAACCTACTGAAAACACTTCTTGATCGTGGCTAAAACGTAAGTAAATCTAGACATTTAGGTATCTGAAGGATGGAGGGGGTGCTTATAGGGACATGGGCGCATATTGGGTCGAATACGGTAGTTGGAAAAAGTGGATTCAATTTTATATAAATTTGTCTGATCCCCTTGAGGGCAGGATCCAATAGAAGAAACAAAGGAATATCAATTAAATCCTTCATCTGTTGAGATGAAGCTAGGGTGAAGGGGAACCAATTTTGTATACTTAAGTAAGTGCTTGGTGTGGGCCTCTTAAATCCATTTTGATCAATCTTCATTTATGTATATATAATGTATAAGTAAGCAATATGGGTCCTACAAGCCGCTAGTGTATAAATAGTGGGTCAATGCCTGACAGAACAGTACAAATTAGGGTATATAGCAAATTCTTTACATCCTTCTTCTGTAGAAAAGGTCTCAATTTTGTATAAATAGTGGATCTAGGCCCCCAGGTCCTGAAGGGTAGGATATTATAGTGGAAATCATCAAATTTCTTTAAAATCCTTCATCCTCAAGGAATGACAGGATTTTGTCAATCAAATTCTAGTGATTATTCATTGACCTTTTGGGGGTCATATTGTTCCTTACGTGTCAGCATCAGTAGCAATTGCAATCTGGACTACATTTGAAATATGTGGACAATATATTGTCATTGACCAATTAAAAATACTTTGAAGTATCAACTGCTTGAGCTATTACCAACATCACCCTGGGAGGTTTTATGGGTTTATGGCATTTGACCAGAAAGTGTACAAGATAAATCAATTTAAAGTTATGTAAAGAAAATATTTGAGTCAGGAAGAATTGTTATTGTGATCCTTCGATAAATCTTGTTTCATTTTCCAGTTGGAGGAAGGCGAGATCGATGTACGTCTGAACTCGTTTAAAGGATGTTTGGCCCAAGAGAAAAGATCTTCCATATATGATGAATCTGCAAACAACCAACTCATATGATCTCAAATCCCAGCAAAAGCAATTCTCATCAGTTTGTGTCACTTTAGATTGTAAGAACTTGTGACCTGTTTTAAACATATTGCTGCAATTCTTTGTTCAAATAAATGAAATTGATGAATCACAAGCATCTCAAAGATGAGCAAGTCACTGTATTGTTTATAAATATGTTTACTTTATTATCAGTGTGTGTAAATATCCATATTGGGTGATGAGCAAAAATAAATGTTTGAACTGTTTTGTGTGAAATTTATATATCATGTATTGTGAAAATTACAAAACAATGAAACTACAGTAATTTGAAATATAAGATTATTTCAATGTATTTATTGCTTTCATGTATTTCCTGATAAAGATTTGTACAAAGGAATATTTATTTTTATTACTAGCCACCCATGGTTCTGATAATTGTTCTCAAACTTATGCTATTCATTTGTAGAATAACATGGAGAGCCGAGTAGATTGCATCGTGAAATCATCTGAAATATCTTTCTAATAGAAAAACAATAATAAAAACAAAGTCTTATCAATATCACTCATTTTCAATGTGTTGAGGTAAACAGATTTCATTTTATGATCAAAATTGAAATGATGAAAAATGATGTATGTATGTTTATATAAGTAACAGCTTGTTTTATGAATAAGTTATAAACAGTAATGTGTGGTGTATGCAAATTTGAATGCTGAGTAAAAAAGGGAAAGAAAGAAAAGAAATGTTGCAAGAAGTTATGTTATAATGTACAATTTTGTTTTGTATTTTTCAAAAATTAAATGATAAAAATTTGGATAAAATGTGTTGACTTCATGTATTGAGTTAAATCTGTTGTACTATCAACAGCCATGATTTTCAAGGATGGTACAAGGCAACACTTAATTATTAGAGTCTATATTGCATTCCAACACACTGGTTGTAAATTGTCCATGTGGCATTAGAAATGAGACATCCATTTTGACAACAATGGAGTTACACCTGGTTCCATATTTGACCAAAAATTCTTGTCTTAATTCAAATTTGTTGAAATGGAATTTCTCTCCTAAATAATGTCTATCATTTTGCACTTCACTTATATTTGACCGAAGTCAGTTTGTAATTTCTTCAAGTCGTGCACGTTTTGAGTTTGCTGTTTTTTTCTTGTTTGTCGCCTTTTCATTTTCTTTGTTAGATACAACAGAGGAGGACCCAGATCTAGAGTGTTGTACATATCGTGTCACTGTTGAAACTCCATCCACGAATCTTGTCTTGTATAAAACATTGGCATTATTGAACATACCATCTTTCAAGGACACCACAATAAACTGAAAAATAATGAAAAGACAAAATTAAGAAAGCTTTCAGAAAAAAAGAGGATAATTATGTATAGAACTTGGTTTTGAACACACACATTTGACTGATAAACTGAAAGCAGCATTCTTCTTTTGTACAAAACCTCAGAAAGGTACCTGTGAGTGTTTGAAGTGAGAGCGAATCATCTGACCAATGTTTTGTGTGTGGGAGATATCCAAAGCTGCGTCCACTTCATCCAGAATGTAGATGGGTGCAGGTTTAAACAGCAACATGGCCAGGATCAGAGAGAGGGCAATCAGCGACCTGACAATCAAGTAATGACAGCAGTTTATATATTTGACGTTATTACTGTGATATTTCAAGATATTTATTCACAGTCTATACATTTACACATATCTTCACACATATATTTCATAAACCATTCACAATTCAAAATAGAAGGTAGAAGACATTTTCAGCATCTTTGAACTGTACAACTAGTTAACCCAAATTTTGAGAAAGAGTAATTTGAGTATCAGGTATTTTCTTGGTTTATCACCCGCGAACAGCCAGGTAATTTTGTGGCAGGGCAGGGGTCTCTTTGTAGTAACTGGTGGCTACATCGATGAACAACATACGGGAGACCTGATGTAGTCTCCACAGAGCAATTGGGTAAAATGTCTTGCCAAAGGACCCAGTCTTGTTGGCATAGACCATTCTGTTTGTCAGCTAAGAAACAAACTGCCAAAGGTAGGAGTGTTGAATTACACCTCAGATCTTCGTGTGAAGCTACAAAGCCAACATTCCCAACACTGTGTAATTGTGGCCCCTAGTCTGAATGAAAGAAAGTATTGACAGAAAAAAGAAGGGATGATTTCTAATAAGCCTCCTTTGTGATACTTTCTGAGATGTAGGTCACTAATAGAACATCAACTTAAACATTGATCAAGTTATCTCTTAAACAGTATTAGTATCAGAAAAACAACCATGATTACCTTTGACCTCCACTGAGTTCTCCCAGGGATTCTTTCCACACATCTCCAAATCCAACCTTCACTTCTAATCCATCAAGGACTGTTTGCCCTTCTGGGGGCATCAATTTGGCACATGCTCCAGGTAACAATGTGGAGAATATGGAACCAAAGTCCTACGGCAAGGTAAATAAATATTTTTTTCGTGATAGGCCTGTTTATATCACATTTTAAATTCTAACAATATTCAGAATTCATCACCAGGTTTCAAATGAACCTGACCTTTCATAATGATAAATGGAGCTATAATGATGAAGAAGGGAGAAGAAATATCAACTAAAAATCTCAATTTTGAAAACTGTTCAGAGCTTTTCATGTTTTAGTTTTAAATACTCACTTTGTTGACCTGCTCCCATGCTTTTTTCAAGGCCTCATTTTTCTTTTGATCCAATTCTGCTATAACTGCAGCAATTTTGGCTTTATCGTGAAGTACAATCTTTCTCTTCTTTAGAAGATCAGCATACTGGAATGGGAATGATTTTAAATGTAGAGAGTTACTTTCCTGTGCAAGTATGTTTCTCCCTCTTTATTTTAAGAACCATCTAAAAGTTAAAATTTTTAAATTATTCCAAGTAAGAAATATCCAGATATTGATCCCGTAAGTAACCTAAATGCCATCAATTGTTTTCATCAAAACAGAATTTCTCACACTCTTTCAAACTGTAAAATAGTTATTTAAACATGTTTTTACAGCTGTATTTTAACATCATTACATCACCACATAACCACACTATTTTTACACATACTTTGGGCAGAATAGTATATTTGATCCTTGCCTAATTACATATTTCTATTAAGCATACAGTTACATCTAATATATATAACAGAACAATTTGATATTAGGATGGCTTTCAACAGGGTTTTACCAATCTGAATGGAGAAAGGAGTTCTTAATTTTCTCTCCTGAAGAGTAGTATAACCATTAATGACATGATATGCCTTTGTATCTTTTTTAAGTCAACTGATGAATAATGGTCGTAATCATCTTCTCATTTGTCAGGGGTATCTCAGTGTAGGGATTACATTTTTCTCTCTAGAAAATCTGGCCAATGGTTCCTAAATTTGACTTCAGCTATAAAGTGAACATCATGAATCTATTTGTAAGGTTGTTTAATATCTGTGATCATGAAATTATAAAAATGTCTTTTATGGTGCCTCTTCATAATATTCACAAGATACTTGCTGGTACACATATCTCACTGTATTACATATTCTTTGAGTACCTGTTCCTCTGCCTTGCCTAACATGTTCATTGCCCTCATGTTGACACTCTTTGACAGTTTGTCTTTGGTCTCCTGCAGCTTCTGTATCCGCCTCTCTGCTTCCTTGGGATCATTAGCCTTGAAGTCATAGGCAGTGTTTGCTTGGCCAAAGTATTTTTTCTCATCCATAATCCAGTGATAGGATTGGAGCAAGTTTTCAACCTATTTATAGAATAACATTCTTGTACTTGAAAAAAAAGTTATTTTTCTTAAATAAAGAAATTAATTTATAATGTAACTGTGATCTGTTTCCATTGGATACCACCACAAAGACAAACCCACTGCCAAGTATGATACATGTACATCATTAGATTCTGAATGATCATCCTCTGTTACAGAAACTCTAACAATTGAGGGTTTCTGAATGCTGAAAATTCAAACATATCAATTTTCAAAATGAAAGATGACGAAGTGGAAATGACAAATACAGAGGAGAAGGATGGAGAATATTGATCTGAATATAATCAACAGCCAACTCTGTGCCCATTTTGTATCATGATCTCATTGCTTCTCCTGTATCTGAAATTTTCCTGAGGATAATGTTGTTTACCAGGTCACAGCATTGAGGTCAGTTATTCAGTATTAGTACCCCAGAATTTCATGAATCATCTTGGCTGCTGTCATTTGCACATGTCCCCGATACTATCTAATTGTGTTTTCATATACACTGTATACATCTACATGTGATCTGTAATATTCCAGTAAAATTTCATCAAAATTGGATCACATGTTCTGGAGGTGTTGCCCAAAACAAAATTTGTGGACTTCCACCAAAACAGAGCGATCCCAGTGTACTCCATCCGACCCAAATTAGCATGGTGCCAAATGTACAGATCTGACTTGCAGAGTTTAAAATAATAAACAACATGAAGTACCTGTCTTGCAGCTCCTTGTGAATCACTCTGGAATTTGGACATTTTGTGTTCCAACTCTTGTATCTTGAGCTCTGCAGCATGGTGTTCCTTTGCGAGACTTCGCTGCTCCTCGACCTTCTGGTTGATGTCTGCATTACAAGCCTTCAGCAGCTCCTTCTGTTTGTTCAGTTCTGACTGGGCTGACTTCACTAATGCCTAGGACAGATGATTCAAACAAGTCTCATCTAGTTGTTGGATCTTCATCACACATTAAAACAACTGGTAAAATGATATTTGATGGGCTATCATTTAATGGTACAAATTGATGATAACAAGTTTTATCCTGTGGTAGTAAATAGGGAAACATGTCCGATTATATCTTTGTTGACAGAGAGCTACTCCAGCCCCAGTAACTGGGTGACAGACAACACATTCCATTAGTTTTTTTCAAACTTATCTCCTCAGTCATTTTTAATGGAGAACACGCAATATGTGTATCAATATCAGTCATCGTTACCCAGTGGTTGCAACTGATACCTTCCCTTGCCTTCGCCCTCAGTTCCTTATCAACTTTCTGTTGTAGCTACCAACTTTCATGATTTCATCAATACACAAGTGAGCTTTCTGGGTTTGAGGTACACTGGTTAGTAATGATCTGGTCAATAACCAGAACAGCTTTGACATCTTATTAACAGAAAACAAGATGCAATACCCCAATATAAACTTAAAACAACTTTTTAAATAGTTTTTTTTCTATAGTAATGCAATCATCAAATTCAAACATGCTAGTAATTGCCATTTAAGAATTTCAGGTACCGTACACAGACTGCTCAGAATCAAACACTCATCTGTCTAAAGGGAAAAATTTGTCCTCAACACTAAGATTAAAAATATATACCATAAAAACCAGCATAATGTGTGCACCTATATAATCATCCAATTAATCCACATTTATTTGTCTAACGTACACAAACACTAGTCTTCACAGTAGACCTAATAAACAGTGTTCAGTGTTGTAATCACTGGTACAAGTCATTATCTACCGATTAATGATCAAACCAGATAATTACGATCTCGCTGTTATATATCATGCACACTCCAGCTGAGGCCCAAACTCTGTATATGCAAGCAATAGGAAATAGGGAGCATGAAATGAATCGCATGGAATGTACTGTAGGCATGCATATGTGTATTGTATTAAGAAGAACAACGTTTCATTACACATTTCGGTAAGATAATCACGCTGAGACTATTCCCTCATAATTATTGTACCATTAGATAAGCTTCGTAAACATCAATAAGACCAATTTTAATAAATAATGAATTGAATCCATAGTCCGAGGAAGAGTCTCTATCCACATTCTGCATACTAATATGTCAACTCTAACTTCTGTCAATACACATGAAAATGGACGTGTGCTCATGGCTTCTAGTTCGTCGCCATATCCAACGTATAGAATAAAATGAAACCTGTCAATTTCTGAACAGTTGAACCTTTAAGTGTTTCAAAAGATAACCACATTATAATTGGCATATTTTTCAATGTCCAAAACAGGCAACTGTCTTTGCTAATCATTAGTTTTCTGTTTAGCTAGGTGCTATCACATTTTTAATCATTATGTCCTGATTTTGCATGATATTGGCTCAGATAGTCTGTATTAATATATACAGTAAATATCTTATTTGTGTCAGTTGTGCATACCAGATAATTCTGATGATTAATGATGGCAGCTTCACAGAATCTTTTATATTCTCTATGAAAAAAATCCTTGAAAATCCTATAACTACTTAATGTGCACACCCCCAACTTTGGACATTTATTTTCTCAAAAATAAAAACTGCACACATTACGTGAGATTTTATGGTAAATGAATATATTTATAAAACACCTTATGGCAGAAGTACTGTAAATGTAGATTCTGGATAAACAGCATGTAAGGTATATAGTCATATATTGAAAACATGAGATGTTGACCATGAAACTCTATTTTTATTAACTATGTTTTTGCAATGATTCATGAAATTCACAGATGTAAATCCTCTCAGTTCCCCTTACTGAGTGACAAATGGCCCACATTTTGTGGCCTTGCCTTAAATAACTATACCTTGACACACAAGTCTACCTTAATTTCCGTGGCCTATTATTGGGAAACCAACATTACAAACCTGAAGATTCTTTAGGCTGTGGTAAATCTGACTTACCTTACTCTCCTTGGCCTTCTCTGTCAATTCCTCTATTTGGGACTCGTACTGTTGGATGGCCACAGCCACCGTATCCAGCTGTTCCTCATATCCTTTTATGCCTTTCTTTAGTTCCTCTATCTCTAGCTTTAGACTATCCACCTCCTGGTTAACAATGGTGAATGATATTTATCTATATTGCGTTGGAAGGAGGTGCAGTTGGCATAAATTTTGTAAACATTTCTTTTTGAATTGTTTTATTTTCAACACTTTCACAATTATTCTAATGTACTATTGATAAGTGAAGTGATATATAAATAACTTTAATGTGCATTTTTAACATTTGAGTATCAATTTTTCATCACAATTTCTACATAGAGACTACACACTGCCCTGGCCTTTTCTAAGGTTCTCAACTACCGTCTGTGTTCCCTCAACAAAAAAATCACGAGAGAATGCATTGAAAGCCACTTATATGCACATGAAACCAGTGTAGAGTCTCAATCCATCATGAGACCATTAAACTAAACCATTCATCATGTGACTATCATGTGACCATCATACTAAACCATCATGTGACCATTATACTAAACGTATGCTATCAAATCAGACCTGGTATTTTTCCTTCATCATTTTGCTAGATTCCTCCATCTTTTTCTTGGCCTTTGTGACAGCTGCCTGGGCCTCCTTGAGTTCCTGTTCTCTCACTGCTTTTGCATTCTTTATCTTGTTTTCCAGGTCTTTTACCTTCTTAGATGCCTTGTCTTGGGTTTCCTTTGCTTTTTTAAGCAGCTCTTCTTGTTCCTCTGCAGATATAAATAAAATTTGAGTTGTAAGAACAAAATGACATATCTTTCCAAAATTTAAGCTGAAACTGATAAAAGAAAGATTATTTGTCATTAAACATATGATATCTGATATTGCTTCTTTAAAAAACTGATTCTGATGAAAATTTTTGAAATGTTAATAAATCTATGAGACCCTTGTTTGAAAAAGATCTTTTAATAGGTTAATAATTTTTTTCTAGCAACCTATGGAGGCTTGTAAGGCATTTATCTCTTCCAGCTGTTGGTGATGGGAGCTCTGTTCTAATCGGGCTTTCACAAGCTCTGCTTCTTGTACTTTAAGATCATACTTATGTTTCATGCTTGTAAATCTGAAAGAAAAATTAGCAAGATAGTCATTTGTATTGTCTATTTGATACAATTTTAAATGAGTTTAAGCCAAATCTTATCAAACAGTCTTCCCAAAAATGTAGTAAGATTAGAGTTATTCTGGTTAACTACCAGACCCAGGACTCCATAAATCACTTCTACCCATGACAAGGTATCTTCAATATTTGTGCCTACTATTTCTTAACAAATCATAAATTCAGTGATATGGGTTGTACTCCATAACAAAACCTGAAGTCCTTGAGTTTTACTAAATTAGCCTTTACCTTTCTTTTGTCAAGTAAAAAGCAACTAAAGCTGTTTTTAAATAAAAATACTTCTTAACCATTTGAAGTGTCAAAGACTCTGTTTTCAACAGCTCTAATTTATAATGAAGTAATACAACAATACTTCATTACACTAATAGTATCAAAGTTTTGCCATATTGTAAGATGCATTGTTGAAGTTTGTAGTTCTTGAAAGCAGTCTACTGAGAGTTCAGAGATCAACAACTTACTTTTCTGCTGTCCTCATTAGAGTGGTCAGCTCCTTCTCCACCTCATTAAGTCTCTGTTGTTTGGAATTCAGCTCTTCTTGAATGTCCTGGAACTCTTGTAGCTTCTCCAAGATTGAACTTGTCTGGGCTCTGGCACCTAAACCACAGCACAGATCAATCATAAAAAGATTGGGAGATTGGCCTAACGACCAGAGTTGTTTATAACTTCTGATAATTGGTTTTGATCATACACTTGAAATTTAATTTATATTCAAAATTAAATCCTAGCATATTTAGATGAACAGTATGAAACTGAATTGATATGTACATCAAGCAATGAACAACTTAAAACATTTCATTACTTTTATATCTTTATGAATGTAGGAAAACATAAGCCCAACTCTTCACTTTGAATAAAATGTCATGTGTTTAACCATTGGGTCTATGGAACAAGTTAGAGCAATACCAGATCTTACCTCCTGTGAGAGTTCCAGCAGGATCAAACGAGTCACCCTCTAATGTCACAGACTTCTTCATCACCTTTTCGTCAAATGTGACCTTTTTGGCAGTATCCATATCTTTACATACAAAGGCGGAGCCAAATACAAACTCCATTGCAGCTTGAAGATCTTTCTCATAACCAATCAGAGACAGAGCAGTATTTACGTTGTCCTTCCCTACCTATTGAATACAACAAAACATTTCCTGCTTTTAATTCTAATATTTCCAATATCCTGTCGTGTTTACATTTGAATATGCATGCTATGCTAATTTTTGTTGATATTTCCTAATTTCATGAATATGAATTGTGTTGGGAAATTTTCAAGTATAAAAAAGGCTCTGAAATAGATATCAATGATATTAAACAGCAGCAAAGTGATGATTACCAGTTGTTCAGCACGTTTGACTGTGTCCATGTTGATACAGCGTGCAGATATCTTGTTGAGAGGAATGATAGTATATCGTCGTCTTAACTCTCCCTTTTGTAGGAGCTTCTTACCCGTCACCTCAGTGTCTACAACCACATTGTACAGCTGGAAACAGAAAATACACATTGATCATGTTGTACATACTTCAGACAAAATTTCCATTTCACTCTTGATATCTACAATTTTGAAGTAATTTTTTCTTATTTCAGAAACATACCAAATATTCTACTAGAGTTCTTGTATACAGAAAATTAAATACATTCACAATATGAGTGAGTGTGACTTATCTGTAACATGAAATTCAGTTAAAAATATTCAAAACATAATTCCTGAAAGTAACATTTTTCTTCTTCCATTCAAAGAATTTGAAAATATAGATATGCATATATTGCACTTATGTACCTTGTGTTGATGTTCAAATGGAATCTATACTGAAGACAGAATCAAAGTACCAATGTTCAGTGGCTTGATAGGACTTACCTTCCCTCCAGCAGAAACTTCCAAAGCTGTAGCATTCTTTACATCCTTGACTTTAATCAATTTACACACAAGTCCATGGACCTTGCTTCTGTCAAAATTCTTCTCAGGATCCTTGTACTCAAATTGTAACTGTGGAAATCTGAAATCAAATCATACACATTCCATAAAGCAGGTTTAGATTATCATACTATCGACAGACTGAACCTTATCTGTATATTTTAAACTCCTGCAGATTATTTTCAAATGTGAAAATAATGGTAATACACCACTGGTCATAAGTTGTACAGTGAAATAACCTCAATTAATCAATGGACTATGCACATGATATACAAGTGAAAAAAAATCATTGTTACTACCTAGCCTCCAGGGTCTCCAGTTTCTCCTGTAACTTCTGAACATGTTGACTAAGGCTTCGTCTCTCTGATGACAATTTATCATCTTTACCCTCCTCAAATCCTAACTTCTTCATTTCCGCCTACAAAATAGACAGTTGCTGGTCAAAGTTTTATTCAGTATTGTCGGTCAAACTTTCAATCAAAATTGTCTCAACAATATTTCTCGATTAAAGTTTCATTCATTGTAGCTTCTCCAGTGTACTGTCAACTTTACAACACTCATTTAAAATTTGCTCAACAGTATACCAAGTACCTTTTTCTCCATTAAGTCTTAATTAAGCTTAAAGTCAAAGTCTAAACTTATTCATTTTGATAGATTTCATTAATTTCAGTCAGAGAAATATTATGTTATTAAAAATCTTAGGTGCTGTAAGTTCAAATTTTAAAACTTACATGTATGTCTAACAAAACATGTTTTGAATCTATACATTAACAACAACAAACCTCAAGACCAGCCATGTTTTTGGTGATAGCTTCATAAGCACTCTGATCCTTCTTATATCCCTGTTCAGTTTTCTTTAGGTCTGCCTGCTTCTTCTTAATCTCTTGCTGGGCATGTTTCAACCTGTTCAACAATGGAATAAAATATGTAACAATTTCAACGAATGAAATAAGACTATTCTGCATACCTCAAAAAATTAATTACATTTTACATTCAGATTACATAGGTTAATTAATGGATTTATATAATTGGGAAACCATTCACTTGTAATCAATATGTAAACATATACATAAAATATAGTATCTTAGATTGATGTACCTCATTTGAGCTTGTTTTGTCTCTGTCTCTGATGTACTGATCTCATTCTTGGCAGCTGAAAGACATTGATGAAAGGATGGATAAAAGAATAATGGAATTTTTACTGATAAATCATAATTCATATCTTTGTATCCGAACAGTTTACAATATGGTTTCTTGCAAATCAATTCAATAAACAATTTACCAATTCAGCTATTCAAAGATTCTCACACTGATTGTCATCAATAACCAAATTTAATACTGAGGATCTCACTAAACCTGTCAATCACTGTTTTTAAATGTATTTTTGAAAGGGTGACAAACAGAATCCATTTTTATTTTATATAACTTACTCATGAGCTGGTCATTCAGACTGGCATCTTCACCATCTGTATTTTTTGACAGGCCAGAGGTGGCAGCTTGGTAGTGTTTCTGGGCAGCAACGTGAGCTTCTTGGTCACTCTTACTTTGCTCCTGTAGCTTCTCCAGTGTACTGTCAACTTTACTACACTCTTTTTCTTTAGCTTGTAGTGCTTTTTTGTCCTTTAGTAAATCAACAGAATAGATTGTGCAATATTTCCTGTCCAACACTATTTCCAGAGAGAAATAAGATGAAGGAAAACACAAAGAAAACAAAATTACAAATGCAATGAGATAAAGTTCACTGTTAACTTAGATGCTTCATTCCATAGAATTTTTCTGAATTAATGAAAGCCATCATGATGAACGTCAAATCTATAGTTAATTAAAAGATTTTCCATAAATAATGTCTGACAAATTTCCTTAGAAATGTCCACAATATGACCTACATCTTCTGAGTGCTTGGTAAGCTCTTTTTTCTTTTTCTGCTCTGCTTTCAGTCCTTCCTTCTTGTTGTCAATGGCACTCTGTGCAAGAGCCTCAGCTTTTTTCTGTTCATTTAGGTTCTCCTCTAATTTTTGCATTACACTACCTGACTCCTCATCTCTCTTACGCTGTAGAGCATCAATAACTCCATCCAACTCTTTGACTTTAGAATCAATCTGGGGAGAATAATATTGATTGATACTGACACATGCTTGTTTGGGTTTAATGTCCGTGTAACGACCAGAATTATACCAGGACAGGTTTCTAAATTATTTTCCAGGTAAATTGTAGTCATTCATCATAGTGACAGGTAAGTGTTTTCATTCTTGTTTATCTCCCCCACCCTCCACCCCCACACCCTCTCTTTTAACATGACATACTACCTTTTGGGTGTCATTTATGATATGATATGAGGATGAAGAAAAACATAGTCAATAGTAAAATTGGCCAGGATTTTTCCAAATATTATTTTCTTAGACTGTAGCTGTTGAAATATATAAACAGCAGGTCTAAGAGTACCAAAACTGTGTTTATAGTAATATCTAAATCATCAAGGATAAGCATTCAAGATAAATTGAAATTTACAGGCACACAAAGCACAGGGAAAGCTTCCATTAATTTCTACATTTGATCTGTATTTATCCTGTATTCTAAAGTATTTTGTTTCCAAAAATCAAACCTTTAAGTTTTTTTAATTATGTGCTCTAGTTATACCCCACATGAATGGTATTTGCCCAAAACAAAATAATTACTGTACAAATCTTACGTTCCATGCAGATTAAGTATTTATATGGAATCATTTTTTCTTTAAAATAAAAAATTACTTTGAAGAGATATCTGAACACTCATCGATAAGGAATTAGCAACAGGGTTTGCGTATCTAATGTCTAAAGTATTTTGACTGTTTCAACAGATGAACAGTCAATAAAAATATTTCTTTGAGTTTGGTATTGGAAACAAGGGGAGCAACTCATACTGTTTTCAATTATCTACTAATAATCACCTCGACCATCCTGTCCCTCAGAGTCTTGATGCTTTCCTGCATCTGTAACAGTTCTTCAGCTGATTTCTTTTTCCTTTCCTGGAAACATAAAAATTTGAGTGTTGATACATATATTTACAGGGTTTGATTTATTGTAAGTCAAAGATTAATCTACTCAAAATCTGCAAAAATAGTTGTTTAGACAATTGATGAAATAATACTTTCAAAGATGTTCTTATTCTTTTTGTTTCATTTTAAATATCTTGTTAAATCATAAATGTATTGCTTATATTTGGATTAAATGAAAATCACAACTAACCTGCACTTATTAGGAAATATTTACTTACCTCAGCACAAACAAACTGGTAGGCTATGTAGAGTTTATTAAGATGTTCCAACTCTCGTATAATTTTCTGATACTCCAGATAGGATGATCGTTCCTCCTTCAGTTTACTAAGTGTTGGTGCAATGTCTTCCTTCAAAATCTGACAAAAAAATAAACCAGTGAATACTGAATAGTAGTCGTAGATTTGTATCAAAATTCACTGATAAATGCTAAATTAAAAACCTGACTCCATCCAACAGTATATGATGAAGCAAATATATATGAACTTTTTCAACCTTTGATCTTAACAATCATGCATATAAATACATTTTCCTATACCCAGGGTTTGTAGCATTACAGTTATCAGGTGACAGGAGGAGTTGTATCCTGTTGTTTTGTAATATTAGATGGACACTGTTTATATCATACAATCGATTATAATGAAAGGTATTGCGTTTTCTTTTTTTTTCTTGTTTTGATAAATTAAAATTTTCATTAAAAGATGTATGTGTTATTCTATTTTAAAATAGAGAATATTCATGTCAATTCAATAATTATATTTAATAATACTGACATATCAGGTCCATATAACCAAATATTCACCAGCTTTGAGTCAAGTAATTATGTACATATGGAATGTTTTATATCAGTTAAGAAGATGGAACATAATGAACATAACCATAGAGAAAAGCATAAACCATTGTATTGTTAAAACCAATATGATGTAGGAAGGTGAAAAATGAACTTTCTGCTTTCAAAAATGTATCAACATTGCTCAAACACATCTACATGATCATGATGGAAACAATTTTACAATCTGTTGGAAATTTAAAGGTTCAACATACTGTATCTATTTCTCTTAATTTAGCATCTTTTTTCTCAATTGTTTTTTGTGCTGCTTCCTTTTTACTTTCATACAATCTAGTTCCTGCTGCTTCTTCAATCATTGACAAAATCTGAAACAGACAAGCATGCTTTTCAACAGGGGTGCAATCCTAAAGATTCTAGACATCATACTTTTCAACCTCATTTTCTAGTAAAGAACAAATATGAAGAAAAAAATTCACTTGTCGTGACACAAAATGTACTACACCCTGACACGCTACTCTTTGTCCGGATAGTATTGGTAAGATTAGCTGCAACATCTGAGTATGTTATTAACATGAATGTTTATAATGAAACAATTACATTGTGTTTGATTATAAAAGAGGTCAGAGCAATCAATCACATCAAATATTCACATAATTTCAAACACTTTCTTTCAATTTAAACATCATTTTTTTTTAAATATCAAGTGGCTGAATTTTACTAACATCCTTTCATTCTGTTGGACTTTGGAAACCAGATGTTGAAGTTAAGCATTGTTTTCCTATGCAATTATATTTACCTCTGGTGGTTTCATGTTGAGGACTTTTGTTATCCGACCTTGCATGATGAGGAAGTGTGGGTTGTTCACATTGAGCTGGACAGACCTGAACAAATCCTGGACACGGGTGTTGTTAGCATTGCTACCATTTATAAGGTATTTATTTCTCCCACCGATCACAACCTGAAGGATGAAAAAATTGAAGTCATTAAAAAAAGAAATGTTGAGTAAGAAACAATACATATTTCAAAATTTGAAAAAAATCCATTTCAAACCTTAAATTTTGTCAAATATGCTTAAGCCTGTACCTGTCTTGTGACTGTGAACTCATTGTACTGTTCATATCCCAGAGGACTCTGTTTCTTGTCCATATTGTCAAATGTGATGCTGACAGTTGCCTTTGTGATACCAGCTTGTCCATTCTTGTATACCAATTCTTGCAAATTTGTTGCACGTACCTGATAAAGACAGAAAATTTATAAGTAAACCTGGTTTCATCATTCAACTACTTCATACATGTATCTTATAAACTGCAGGTTTTAAGTCACATGGGTATGAAAATACAAGTGGTGGTATACATAGCCCTAACTAGATAAATGAAATTTGATAACTTTAACCATTTCAACTCTGGTCTCTCAGAGGAAACACTACAATTACACAACTAAGACAAATTTTAGTTCATAAATATACATACCTGGTATTTACCATACAAACTTTAGTGTAAAATTGAATAAACCAAACATCCAGTTTACCATAGCACATGTGTAGTGATACTAATAAACTGGTCTACTATAAGCATATGAGGTGTATGAAGACAAATGCTTTCGTAAAAATATAGTTCATAAATAGTTCCCATGACAAATTCATTCATGAACAGCTTCTTATATATATGCCAACATTCAAGAGTATTTTTTCTCTAAGTACTTGGGGCATTTGTAGCGTGTTGCGCTTAAAGGTTTTGTCGAACTTACCGACATTTTACTAATTTAAGCTCGAGATTGAACAAGCAAGTTCAGTTCTGCTGTACACATATCTCATAGAATCACACATGGCTTTGAAATATAACTTATTAGGGAGTTGAAATTGGTAAAAAAAAATCTGATCAATCGCAAAACTAACGTTTGACAGATGTCCACAGGCAATTGTCAACATTCAAGACAAAAATATAGAGGAATAGACAAAACCGGACAACTACAAAGGCATTTCATAGAATAGGCTCCAAAGAGCAGGTTAAATTAAGGAAGAAAAACTACACACCAACACTAAGTGTTTTACATGTAGTTTAAAATAGTTTACTAACATGTGACAGATTTGTAATGCCGAGAAGAAAACAAATTGAATCCAAAATGTTTGACTTTCCACTTCCATTCAAACCCGTGATTGCGTTGAACAGGGGATCGAAGCCACTGACTTCAGTCCTTTGTGCGTAGGACTTAAAGCCGTCGATCACGACCGACTTAATATGCATGTTGATTTACACAGATACTTCAAACTTCAGACAACAGCATCTGAAACGGAGACGGTGTTTTGAACAGGTCTAGCAGCCCTCAAATCTGGCGCCCATTTATTTATTGCATATACGCATGCGTAAAACCGTTTTGGACCGGAGGTCAAATAGATTTTCTAAAGTTAAAATGAAACAATGTGTGGACATAACAATGAAATACTATCATGACCAGAAAGAAACAATGAATATTTAATTATCAGAAATTGAACGAATATCTTTTATGCATGTTGTAAAAAGCTAGCGCCAACTGCTCCTGAATGATTTTTCGAAAAAATCTACAATTGAAATCCGGATTTTCTTATCCATATTTTATAAGGTTTTTTGTTTAGTTCGTTCGAAGCAGTGCTCGGCTGACATGGCGGACGGGAGCATTCAGGGATTTTGTTTACATAAGGATATTTATTAATTTTATTGCTTTAAAGGTTACAACACTTCATCGGTAAAACGAAAATAGGAACAAAGGCAATATTTAAGTGAGTTAAGTTATACGTGTGTGTGTTTTTGCCGAAAACAACGGGGATTGATTTGTGATTTGGGTGTTGCTAACCACGCGATCGTATCTTTGTACCTGTCAACCACATTGTCTTAAAGAATATTGGAAGCGGATTCTGGCCGCAACAGGATTTGACATTTGTTACCACAAACACAGGTAATTTGTATATATACTGAGGAAATGTAAAATGTTAATTTTGTTAAATGGAATTTGTTCTTATATTTTTTTAACGATTTACAAATCTTATGACGCAAGTTTATGAATTAGTAAGACTATCAGAGAGAGAGAGAGAGAGAGAGAGAGAGAGAGAGAGTATGGATTATTATGTCTCTCTTCTCTGATAAATTCTTTTAAAATATAAGATTTCTTCAACGGTGTAAATATTGTATGTCCTTGGATTTATAAAGATAAGAAAGAAAACAGAACATATATTTTTTAGTTTTCTTTTTTTTACATACCGCACAGTGCTGTATATAATTTATGTATTTAATAATAAGATATACATTTGTCTTTTCATAACTACCTGTATGAGAACAAACGTAAAAGAACATTAAAGATATTTAATTGTATTATTGTTTTTAACACAGTGTCAATCTTATGAATAATCCCAAATTGATATCTTATCATGAGATATTTATAATTTTAAAAGCGCTGTAGCAAACATTTGATGTTCAAAGACTTTTGTTAGACTGTACAATCAAATCTTGATTGTATGCATATATGTTAACTTTACTATGAATCATTACAAGTAAAGCAAGATAAATTACATAATGTCATGACATACTTTACTGAATCAATAAAATATTAGATATGCTGTAGATGTCTTCGTAATTCACTGGTAAGCTTAATCTTTAATCTGTTGGAAAATGTATTAATCTGAGTTTAGGCTGCCCGCTTTTCACCAGAATAGGGATAGTTTTCATGTTTGTAATCCAACCATTGGCTTTATACCTGTTTGTTGACTTGTTACTTGTTGGCTCCTGGCACCTTCCTACATCACTTAAAATCCCTCTTCAGTTTACAGGTATATAAGGAGGTTTGCTTATGGCCAATCACATTAAAAGCTGTTGAGATATCCTTGAAGGAGGTGTACACTTCAACATATAAAGGATAAATATCTTTTTTGTAGTGCTGAGTTTAAACGGTCAAATATGATGCATTACAAAAATATTGATTTTGAATTTCTATATGTTTTATAGGTATCTGGGACTGTTTTGATATTAGTATTATGTTTTTAGGGGGAATAAGTTCATTTTTGTTAGAATTATTGTGAAACGTTTTTCAACAGCAAAGTATAAATTCAATTTTATTCAGGAAGAAACTCATTTCTTATAATAATTAAGCTCACATTTTCCCATTGTTGTTCAGAAAAAAAGACAAGTTAAAGTTTGTTAAGGTGTAATTGCCTCCTGGTTTGGGGTTGTTATAGAATAGATATTTAGTACTTGCATAATTCTTCTTTTATTGATGTATATGTAATAGACATAAACCTTTTTTAATCATGTGACAAAAACTGTTTCTGGGTGTAATTCTATATCATTATGATAATGATTAATCTAAATGTAATACCGTCAGACAGGGATTGGAGCTTTGGATATGCAAATTCTTGATAGACTCTCTATTCAATTGTGTCTTGGTCACCAGTAATTAATTGTTCTGTTTAGCAAGTTTCAACCAAATGTTTTATTAGAATTTGTTCTGAATTATTTATGTTTTTGTTTTCAATCCAAACTGCAAAGTAACACAAGAATTTACCAACAATAAACCTGTACAATGTTGATATGCAGGTATACCTAGGTGACAACATTTTTTACCAATCGTAATAAAATGTCAAAATGTAGCAGTAATCTTCATAATCTTCACTTTTGTCCCACAGTCAAATTTAGATATATACTGGATCCAAATGCCTTTTTGTATTTCAGAAAAATGTTCAGGAAGAATTAAAAAAAAATAATAAAAAACCAAAGAGTTAGACAACTAACAGATTTACATTTTTTCCCCAGTGGTTTAACAACACCATGTCTTCAACAATGGTAGGGAATGGCTATCAACAAAACTACAACACATACAATGGCCAACCTCCTCCTGACCAGGGACAAAATGTGGTAAGGTATTCATAAAATTTTCTGTTGGATTTCAGAGTCAGACCTTGTCAAATTATGATATTCTATATTTCAGGAATATGCTTATTTTCTACCACTTTTCACATGTTTGACATAAATATTCCTGTTTCCTTTTCTGAAAAGAAGTTTCAAGCTACTGAATGAATTGTACATATCTTCATTTGATATTTTATATTTTCTTATGTCCCTTCTTAAAGTAATTCTTCTTAACCTTGTTAGAATACTGGACACTTGCCAGCTATGAAATGTATCAATATTGGTCTAATTGTTCACTGTATATAGGGTTGTAATATAATGTAAATGCTTTATATTGCTAGGTGACAAGAATGTTTGGAAACTACCTGTCCAAAAAACATTAATTTTTCTTTCTTTGAAAGTTGTAAATGGCAAATATCCAGCATGTTGAAAAGTGATTTTGTATCAGTGTTATTTTGAACATTCTGTGACATTAGTCCCTGGTTAATGAAATGTAGTGTACAGCTTTGTGATCTTGGCAAAATTTCAAGTTGCTCAAGGCTGAATTTTCCATTCTAACTTAATGCCCATACATATCAAATAAAACAAACTTGGGTCTGTCTCCACTAAACTCTGTAGTAAATATCTTTGCATTATTTGACCAAAACAACAACAAACAAAAAAAAACCCAAAAAATTAAGTGAATTTTTTTTTTTCAAAAAATGATACTGAGGCTTATTTTTTTTCAAAAGGGTGAAAATTTGCTTTAAATTTCAAGAGTTTTTTTTTAGAAAAAAATTGTGGAAATCAATGTATTACAGGTAGAAATATAAATGTTTATAAACAATGTCAAACTACATTAGCAATGCAGAAAGGCTGTAATGAAACATAACTTTAGAAATCTCCAAATGGCCTATTGAAAATTTTTGGCTCCTGCCTCGCTTCTTACTGATTTACGGCTTGTCCAGAGGAAAGCTGAAAGATTATCAGGAGTCCAAAAATTTTCAATGAGGCTTTTTTTGTGGTATTTTTTTCAAAAGGTACTTTGGCAAAAAATGTCTTTATTTTATCTTTTATTATCATTACAATCTTAATGTCCTGTCAACACATAAACAGTCATTAGGGCCATCAACCGGTGAATTTTGAAATATATGTATGCAGTACATAAGTACCTCGTCTAAATTACATGCGCAGTACTTTTATAAAATTGTGTGTACTTTTGATTTAAGTGAAATATTTCAGTTCATAGATTTAATTAGGTATAAAGCTTGCTAATGCTAAGTTATTAGAACACTTTTTGCTAATGGACTTTAGATTACCTAGTATACAAGCTTGAAAAAACAATTTTTTTCTGTCTAAAATCTTGTTTTGACATTCAAACATCTGGGTTTCGTGAAGTATTCATACGAGTCATAAAAGTATGAATAATTTCCATATTTCATTTGTCAAATATTTTTTTTATTTTGATCATATCTTTGATATTAATGATATTTTTTGGAGAATATTTTCAAAAAAATAATTCTAATGAATAGTTCTTGTCTGATTGGTGTTTTATATATAATGAGTATTATAAAGGAACTCTTCCTGGCCTGAAAACATGTTTGCAGTACATGTATTGAAAGTACCAGTGCAACAACTGCAAGAAGGGTCATTTACAATGTCAATTGCTGTTAATGAATAAAAAGTTGTGAGAACTTTATTTGTAATTATTTTGTATCAGAAACTAAATATTGATGATTAATCTTGACCTCGGTGCTTTAACAAGTTAATAAACTTGTTCAACCTACTACAGACAGTACTGTGATATATATATACAATTACAAGGCGCAAATTATCTGTTGAATCTTGGATATGTAGGCATACTTTTGTTGATGTTAAAGATATGTTTCAAATTAAAATGTCTTAGTCTTTGTGTGAGTATTGTTTTACCTATAGCATTTTTCTGTACTTAGTGTTGAGATGGGTCGGTCTTTAAAGGGTTTGAAACCCATCGGAACATTAATTTATACATATACTGTAGATAACACTGTTCACAGCTTACGCGTGTATAGAATTCGTAAACTATTAAAGGTACATAAAAGATTTAATAGAGATCTTTTAAAGCAGGTCTAGAAATATGATAGATCATGTCGATTTACTAGATCCATTATTGTGCAAGCTAATTTCTTAAAGCTCAATACCCCACATCTTGTTTTTATTTGTGAGTTCCTTGCCTGAACTTTGTCACGGGCCACAGTAGAACTATTCACATCGAGTTCTATATAAGACTGAGATGTTGGTTTAAATCTCACACCTGAATATATCTAAGGTTGGTGCCTTGTTCATAGGACCAGATTTGTTGTCATTGACAACCAGAAGAAAGACCTATTTGTTCCTCAATGACAGCAACACTATCAGTACTGCCATCATTTGATCATACCTGACAAGTCAGTCATGTCGTGTGTAGAATTAAAATACATAACCAGTTGGAGTAGTAGTCAGAACTTTATATTTGAAGTAGGAATTTTCAGATTTTCTCAGTCAGTAATAAATTCAACTGAATTATTGATTAGGTAGATATAAAAGCACACCTATACACTACTCAAAGCACACCTGTACACTGGTCAAAGCACACCTGTACACTGGTCAAAGCACACCTGTACACTGGTCAAAGCACACCTGTACACTATTCAAAGCACACCTGTACACTGGTCAAAGCACACCTGTACACTACTCAAAGCACACCTGTACACTACTCAAAGCACACCTGTACACTGCTCAAAGCACACCTGTACACTACTCAAAGCACACCAAGGTGATGATAAAAAGAATGTGACATCTATCTGTTTGTTACAAACAATTTTGTGTAAACAAGTTTTGGTTATTGAGGAATGGAACCTTTTCTTAACGAACTGTTACAAAAAATAAGTCAAATATATTTCGCATGAAATGCAAAATTTCTACCCCAAAATGTTAAAAACTAAAGAAATATACTGAAAGCTTAGATGTTTCAAATAGTTACCAAAAATACATTTTTATATATTATGAGTCTTGACACTTGAATATTGTTTTTAAACAGCTGAAAATTTACATGACAGATAAATAATGGTGTCAGCGCTATAGAATTTGACTCAGAAATAGCATGGTATATTGTTGAACAATATATGCTACCTGTATTTGTATAGAGACATACACAAGATGGTTACTTCTTCTTCAGCCAATCCAACCTCTAAATAATAATTATATATCAAATCCATTGTCTATAGATCCTAAACATGACACTCAAATCAACATCTATTGGGTCATCTATGTTTTAGGTTTTCTTTGTCACAATTAATTCATACACTTAGCAACCCATTACAAAATGATTTTTTATGAACAAGATCACTTAACGTTTAGTAACATTCTAAAGGCAAAAGAAAAAAATAAGTATTTAAACTGATAACTGATATACATGAGTGTTACCTTTTGACATAAAGCAAAGTTAGAGGTCATACTACTAAGATAGGAAATGGGGAGGGGAGTGTCACTCTGGCAGTATAGACCATATGTACTTTTTGCACAACATAAAAAACTTTATTCTTTTCTAAATAACATTTGTGAGTCACAAAGGTATTTAATTTGAATCTTTAAATATTTTCTATATACTACCAGAAAATTTTGGAGGAAGCATATAGTCGCTGCCACATTTGTCTTTCCATTTGTCCTTTCATGTCCGGAGCATAATTTTGCCCGCAGTTTAGCAAGGATTATGAAACTTGGTGTATACACTGGTCATACTGAGGCAATGTTCTGTGTACAAAATTCAGGGACCTTGATCCTTCAATTACTGAGTAATTGCCCTTTGATAAAATATCTTGTCCAGAGCAAAACTTTGCTTGCATTTAAGGTAGGATAATGAAACTTTGTGTATACATTGATCAAACAAAGACAATCTGCAGTGTTAGTGCTGCAACCCCAGAATTACAGAGTGATTGCCCTTCATTAAAGTTTTGTGTCCAGGGCATTAATTTACCTGCATTTAAATACACTAAGATATTGAAATGTGACATAAACATCAGTCACACAAGAGCAAGGTGAAGTTGTAATGTCACGGTCCATGATTCCTCAGATACAGAGTGATTGCCCATTCATTAACTTCACTCTTGTTTTAATGAGCTAAATACATGAGATATTCTGATAGATTGCATAAATAAGAATCTTCATTGACATTCACTTATATTAATAAACCCACGTATATCACCGGCAGTTTAGATTTTACATTCTGATACATTTTAAATGCAGATTCCTTACCTATTATATAATCAAATTTGGACAAACTTTCCAAGTTTTCTCTGGATCATCATTGCTAGAAATGTTTTATTGTGAAAGAGGTTTTATCTATAAATGATTACCTTCCTCAAATGAATTGAAGAATAAACACATATATGTATATTAAAATAGTGAAAATCATTATTATTATTATTGATTTCCTCATATTTTCAAAAACTGAGAAAAAAAAAGTTGATGTGATTTTACAATGAAAGTTGATTTGTGTGAATAACTGTTTGGAGTAGTTGTTTCCCTTTTATATGATAGAGACGAAGTATCTGTGAGCTTATAGATACGGGTTGGCATCCGTCGTCTGTCCTTTTACATTTCCTGACATCGCCATGTAGGCTTCTGAGAAAATGATGCTATTAAGTTCTTTTACATAAATTTTCAATTGACCTAGTTTCATAGCAACAGGGGTAAAGTATGTTGTCTTAAGGTGATTTTGAACAATAGCTGTTAATGTATCTTTGTATTCTTAAAAGAAAAACATAAGCTTTGCATTAATTCTGTTTAAATCTGACATCTTTGTAAAAAAGTCTATGAATCACTTTGTTCCAAAAAACGAAAAAAGAATAAAAATGGGGCTTGTTTCTTTTTTTTAATTTCAACTAAAGACCATGAAAACAAAGAATCACTTTAATGATTATTTTTAAGTTTCTATTGATGTATGCTGTTGATTACAGATCACTTCAGGTGTGGTGAGCAATAGTGATGAATACCGCCAACGGTTACGAGAAATTCTAGGCAGTCAACGTCAGAAGGAATATAATCGATTTTTACAAAAGGTTCAATTTCAGAATAGAAATGTAGAATACTAGATATTAAATATCCTTTAACCTTACATTAGTGGATGGTTAGGCCAGGTACTTACTTTAATGTGTTTGGCTTCAAACAGAAACCTGTTAACCTGGTATCGTTTCCCCCCTAAAATCTCTTTGCTCACAGGAATAATACTAAGTTTTCTGGAGGTGAACGTCATAGCCATTGTCTCTACATTCCCCGGAAATCTTTTAACTTTGTTATGTGGTAGTATATATATATAGTATAGATTTACCTTGCGATATTGACTTAGATATCCCTGCTTTGCTTGATATACCTGCATGTAGCCGGAATGTCTTTGACACAGCATTAATAAGTTTCTCTTGTCAGAAAAACAAACCTGTTATTTAAAATTCTCATTCTGTTTTCAGTTTTATGAAATAATATATTTCTTTTGCTTAATCAAACCAGATTAACAGTCAACAAAATGACAAGGTTTTATTATGTTAATATTAATTAATATGATTAGTATTAATATTATCTGCATGTTACAACAATGTATAGACCAGTGAAAAAGTAGTTATATACAGAGTTTAAAAATCATATCACCATTTGATCATTAATGTAAGTAATTGATATTTACCTAAATATTTGAAGTAGTGTATACATTTTTTATGTGGGGCCATGATTACTCAGTTGGTAGAGTATTGACCTACAGAACTTAGGTGAAAATCTGTGATGTGAGTACACCATAGTGTTTAGTGACTCTTAAAGAGCTGAGAAAGGGATCTGTGCTGTTGTAGTTGCACCCTTGGGCGAGATATTTTAAAGCAGTTGCTCTGGATGGCATGCAATGGGCCTCCTGTATATTGTTCAATGAGGTAGCCGCCAGCTACTGTCAGGAGACCCCACCTCAAAATGTCAATGGTTGCTAATGGGAGCAATACAACCAGCAAAGAAAATGTCTATCTAGAAGTCTTTTATTCAGGCAATATGTTAACAGCATGATTTATAAACACTTATGTCATTAAAATCAGTAAAAATCAATGATGAATGTCCATTCTATGATATGTAAAGGATGTTGTATTTCATTCAAATTTTAGAATTACATATGTGTATAATTATGTTCATGTTATCCTTATTGGTACCACTTGTGTACAAGTTACTACTTTATCTACAAGGTGTATTTCAATAGTACCATTAAAAGGACCAAAGTTTTGTAGGATTCTAAATAAGGACTATTGCATTGAAATCTCAAGGTTACACACAACCTGTTATTATTACAATCTTCAAGTGTGTTATTAGATGTTGGATTTTAAAAGTATATTACACAACTTTAAAAATAGTTTATTACATATTATGAAATAATTTTGTGTAATAAGCCAATGTCACCTATCTCTATATCTACTATCTGTCTGTACATGTCATCTGTCTTTATATTTACCACCTGTCTATAAAGGTCTTCAGTTTTCATCCTTACCACCTTTTCATAAAGATCACTTGTCTTTATATTTTCCACCTGTCTATAAAGGTCACCTGAGTCCTTATTGCCTTGATAGTAGCAAAGCCATATTAGCAGTGGCTAATTTTTGGACATCTGAGTTTATGGTGACTGGATACATAATAGTGAAGGCTGAATTATGGAACAGCTAGAGAAGTTAAGGGTTGGATTGTCAAACTTTCATATTAGCGGTAGCTGGATTATGGGACAGCCAAATTAATAGTAGTTAGGGAATGGGGTAGTCAGATTAGTGAATGCTAGATGGTAGGAAGGCTAGAATGGGAGAGGCTAGATAGTAAGACAGGCAAATTAGTGGAAGCTAGATGTTGGGACAGTCAGATTAGTGGGGGCTAGATGTTGGGACAGTCAGATTAATAGGGGCTAGATGTTGGGACAGTCAGATTAGTGGGGGCTAGATGTTGGGACAGTCAGATTAGTGGGTGCTAGATGTAGGGACAGTCAGATTAGTGGGGGCTAGATGTTGGGACAGTCAGATTAATAGGGGCTAGATGTAGGGACAGTCAGATTAGTGGGGGCTAGATGATAACAGTCAGATTAGTGGGGGCTAGATGTAGGGACAGTCAGATTAGTGGGGGCTAGATGTTGGGACAGTCAGATTAGTGGGGGCTAGATGTAGGGACAGTCAGATTAGTGGGGGCTAGATGTTGGGACAGTCAGATTAGTGGAAGCTAGATGTTGGGACAGTCAGATTAGTGGGGGCTAGATGTTGGGACAGTCATATTAGTGGGGGCTAGATGTTGGGACAGTCAGATTAATAGGGGCTAGATGTTGGGACAGTCAGATTAGTGGGGGCTAGATGTTGGGACAATCAGATTAGTGGGGGCTAGATGTTGGTGTGGATAGTAGGACAGCCTGATTAGTGGTAACTGGATAAATGAGGTTGAAATGAAGTAATTATATGTTGTCATGTCTAGGTAAAACAATGTAGATGATTGATTAGAGATGTGCAGGAAGCGAGTAAATATTTTGCCTTTAAAATACATATGTTTAATTGTATAGCCAATTACAAACAATACATGAATTCTCAGGGGGATCTAATTAAGGAAGATAATTGTTCAGTTTTTATATTGCATATTGTCTTGTCATGATTTGGCCGAGTTTAATTAAAATGTTTGTGAGGCTTGTGTTGTATTCTATAGTACCAGGTAGTGGTGTTTTGATAAGTTTTAACACTTGGTCTTGCCTGAATTGTAATGTTGTTAGTCTATGCACTAAGTCTACCCTGTGCTATGGATTGACACAAAGTGCACATCCGTATATGTATAAGCTAAAATCAATGATGAGTATAAAATTGTCCTATATTTGGTAATATCCCTGTTTCATCTGACACAGAATGGTCGATATCCTTGGGATTGAAATCTCGATGATAGTGGATGAAAATTGAACACGTTAAGCTAACACATATTCTACATCCAGCAACACAGCAGTAAAATTACATTTTCATCAGCCACTTAATGTAGAAAATCTTTAGACCCTGTTTTGTATCTCCAGTGAGCAAAAAGGTCAACTGTTGACATTTTGTGAGTCATCTTTATCTTTATTTTCATTTATTCCAGTCCAGAATTCTTGAAATGTCAATAAGGATTTCATGAATATTAGAATGTTTTCTGTCTGGAGATTTGGAAATTAAAAGGAATAGCTAACCACATGGAAATATTGATATTTTATTTCAAACAAAACAGGTTCAAAACAGATTGAGAGTTGCCCATCTAATATTTGGTTTGAATTTTTGAAGTACAAATCTTTTGCTGGTGACCTTAATTTTTCCTTTGGTAGAATGTTGCCTTGCCGACACAATAGCCTCACTGTTGCTGTGTCTTAACTTTAAATTTTCTATATATTTTTCCTCAGCATTAAAATTTTTATGTAACAGTGCCTCAATTTCAAGCGATAATGCTGTATTCTCAGTTTTTATCTGTATGGATCACCATTTTGACTATCTATTGTTTTTATATTGACAACACAGGAGGGTTATTATGATCCCCATCCATCATCCAGACCACCAGCAAATGAGTATTATGGATCATCCACATCACAGCCACAAAGTGTTCAGGTAGAACAACCAATAAAAAGTCTTGTTTCATTCTTTCATTCTGCTTTTCTTTAATCTCCCTTTCTAATTTTCTTGTTATTTTTTGACAGATTTGTGAGACTTAACTTTATAACAAAAACAGTTTGAGTTTTGAAAACCAACTAAGTGTGAATAGAGTAGATAAAAAATAATAGATTTGTGTTTGGATTTTCATTAATGCAAGAACATCATATAGAAATCATTTCATCCAAAAATTAAAAAAAAAAAAAGAAAAAAAAAGTGAATTTTGATACTGGTTCTCCTTAAAAGGTCCTGATTCTTCTTAGCTTACACTTTGTATACAACCTTTCTCAGCTTACTGAAATAAAATACGACACTTTTTTTTATAACACACTACCACCCCTGTTAGGGTGGCTATATTTCACCACACCCATTTCCAAATCCTCACCTGGCATGTTCCTTCCATTATTTCACGATCATTGATTTTTCACAGTGTATTGAATATCTGTCTTCACCATGTCAAACCCTATAATAGGGATTAATATTCTATCAATCTGACACGCGTTTCTTTCTTCTACTGAATAACATAGTGACTGTAATACCCTGGAGCAATGGCACAGTGATGCAACTTAAGCTATTGTTTTCCATTGTTTTTTTTTTCTACTCTCCGATGATGGAGCGACTTTGGATCAGTGAACATTTTCAGTTGTTTTAAACTTTTTGCCATGTTGACACTGCCTGTGTTTGATACTGAACAGTTATAGTTTTGACTGACAAATATTTTGTCTTTGCATTAAGTAATTTTTTCAGAGAGACATGAATACCACATTTCATTTTTAAAATTAAGTTTATTACCAGGTATTCAGATTTCATACCAAGTATTTTTTGTTTTTGTAGTTACAGATAAATCTATACACTCTAAAGGCAGATTCTAATATTTTTCTGAAAAGGGACATGGGAACATTTTGTCATATCTTGAATGGATAAACTTTAAGAACAAACATTTGATTAGTAATGAATTCAACTTGCTGTTGTTTTAAAACTGCCATATAAATGTATAGTTTGTTGATAACATGCAGTTTCAGCAGAGAATGTTGAATTTGTGGTTTTCCATCAGGATTTAAACAATATTTTTTTGTGTCAGTTATCAGTATTTTATGACATATCATTGAACAATTCACCATTTAAATATGATAAGCATTATGATGGCTTCATTTCTGAAGAGATTTCCATTAAACTGAGCTAAGGTCATTTATGAAAATACCCATGCCTGTTACAATATGATTACAAGGTCAAGGTCAACAATACTATTTATAGCAAATTCTCAGCCAATGTTGTGTCATCAATTTAACATATTTATTTCCTATGACAAAGCTATGTTACAAGAATTATACATCAACTGAGTTGGTATTTCAGAGTTTTAAGGTCAAGGCCACCAATACTTTTTAAAGAAACTTTTGAAGATAAAGATATTATTTTTGATTTGCATGAGAGTGAGGACATTGTGGTCTTATAGTCTTGTAGATGATTTTTAGATTGAAGTAATTTTCACATTGTTATAAACAGTGATCAGAACTTACTCTCCATTATTTTATTGATTGCTGTACTTATATTCCTTCGGGAATGTCTATTTCATCAGTCTAAGTATCAATCAGTTATGGTTCAATGCACAACATCATTAATAACACATGTTTTTGTTAGAAACTCAAACACCGAAACATTCTCTTATTGACAAGACTTGTATTTGTTGGTTGTTATGTGAAGAACATCACTGGTATCTAAGGTTCGGTTTGTGGTTTCATTTCATGTTGTTATGGTATTTAATTACTTATACACAGAAGATACAGGCACATACAGGTATGTACAAGTGCTAGCAAAAGATATTTAGTAAACCAGTAAAAGTCTGATGCCTTTTGAATCGCAGTTGACTGTATCTATTATTTGTATCCAACTGACCGAAAACTTAGACTACAGAGGGAACTATATGTTTGTTTATTATTGATTGGTTCTTTTAAAATTCATATTCTGTTATGATGTATGAAATATTGTAACCAGTTGGACAAGTTCACTTTTATGTGGTTTCTGTCAATCATTTTGTAGAAATGGAGACCTAAATCCTTATTTTTGGTCAAGGTTGTCTCTGATCATGGCAAAGATCAAAACAAAGATAGCAAAAGTCTGGTAGTTATATAATCCACAGGACACTATAGAATTCTGTTAAATGAATCCAATTGGAAGCCATATATGGATATTTTATTTACAACTTATTACTTATTTTGCAAGCAAGTGAAAATATTTGTTTTCAGATTCAAGCAGAAAAACTTTCAGAAGCAGCTGATGTTCTCTTTTTCTTTTTTTTTCAAATATAATCAATATCAGATCAATAATTGTTGAAGTTGTCTTGTGTTTACTGTAGACAAGTCCGAGACGTGGGGTGTACTATCGTTTAGCGAGCCCAGAAGTGGGGCTGCCTCTTGGTCGATATGAAGAGCAAAGAAAGTCATTAGACGAACAGAGACAAAGGGACTATTTCGCAATGATGTCCCAGGTATAAAATTCTATACTAATGCGAGAAAGGGGTGATGGTGTGTACACTTGTGTATGTTGGTCGAGTGCACTTGTACGCTAGTCGGGTATCGGTACATTTATTTCTAGCTTTCCCAATTGTGAGTTAACTCCCCTTGATGTCACTTTGATTTTCAAATTGTTTGTAATTTTTCCATTAACAAAATAAATGTCATTTCTTATTTATTTACAATTTTTATATCCTTTCCTTCCATCCCTCTTACAAAATATGGTAATATTTCTTGCATTTCCAGTTGTTATGTACAGTGGAATATGGTGTTTTGTATAGTAAAAATGATACTTTCAAATAGTTTTATAACTTACCTTTGAAAGTTTGCTTTGCCAGATTGAATTAATGATTCAACTGCCAGAGAACAATCTTATGTAAACTTTTCTTGATCCTTTTAGCCCCCAGAAATTAACCAACTGCGACCATCATTTTAATGGCAATAATTGACCGTAAATATTGGCATAAAAATAAGTAATTAAATAAATGAATAAAGAAAATAAATTAATGGAAGCTTTAAGTATTTTTTAAAAGATGATGAAATTTTAACATTTACAGATACATAAGCATTTGTTTTTCAATTCAAAATTTTATTAGAAATATTACTGTATATGGAGAATCGATCTTATGTACAAGGATAAAGAACCCATAGATTTTCCTCAGCTTTTTAAGTATATCTTAAGCCATTTCTCTAGCCTACTTAGTTTAGAAAATAATCAATTTCTCTGAATGAAAGATATTGAACTTAATACATGTAGCTACTAGACTACCCAGTACATACATATTTCCTGTAGTGAAAACTGTCTTGATTTGTTTCTGATAGTGAAATACTCCATAGTTTGAATTTTTGATTTAAGGTTCTTTAGAAATCATCGGCTGAAATAAGGTCAATATCTTCATAAACGAAGACTTAATACAAAAATATAATTGATTTTTTTTTATCAATTTTTCAATTAAAATGTTTGTTGAAACAGGTTAAGGTTTAAGGTAAAAGTTTCTAAAATGTCCATTTGAATTAAGTTAAGTAAATGAGAAAAGTATTGACTTTTCTATATGAAGTCATGCTCAGATGGGCATTCATAGATTTCTATTATAGAATATGTAGGCCAACAAAAATGGGCTGGTTTCTCTTTCTGCAAAATTATGGTAATGCAGTATTGTGTGCCATTCTTGCTAATGGAGAGATCCAGATTTTGAAGTCATTTTGAAGAAAAACTTGATTTCATATGTCTCCTTCATTGTGAAATATTTCTATAGTTGCCCATTGCAATTATCAAGCAATAGTGAAGGAAGGTGAAAAATAGCGTAGCTATTTAAAAATCTTTAACATATGATATAAAGATGTTGATCAGAACTGCATAGTAACCAGACATATGATGATTGATATTCATAATTTGAACACTGCCATAGAAATAGTCATAATCAGTCCTTGCTGTAATAACCCAGTCAGTATAGAGTATCAGACTTTTCAACCACAGGTGGAGTTCTGCAGTGTGTAGTTCTACACTGTGTACTCAGGGTGGTTTGTGTTTGTCAAGAAGCTGAGAAACAGACCATATTTTGCTGTTTTTGTTTACCTTTGTATAGCACATGGCAGGCCTTCTGTATTTTGTTCAGTAAGGTAGCCACCAGCAACTACACATGGCCCTGGTTGTTGACAAGGTGATATACCCAGTATACAAACAAACAAGCCTCACAATGAAGTTCAGAGTCATTAGTATTCTTTATTATAGTGGTTAATTAATGTATAGAACAGCATTTGAAATACAAACCTGATAGTAACCTTTGAAGATGAAATGATAATTAAATAAAATCAGTTAATGAAATGACCCTAATTTTTTCCGGAGTTGAATATTTGGTATATGTAAATTTTAACCAATGTCCTAGTGCTACTCAAGGAACCATGGAGGGGTTCCTGAATCATTGTAAAACAAAGTATTTAATCATGTTTTAAGTATTTTGTGGAAATACTGTGGTAAAATATATTAAAAATGTTCAAAAGTATTTCCAACAATTATCAACAGTAACCTGTACATAACATAAATATCTAGTTACCCCAGTCATCTAATTATTAAATTAAAACATTAAAACATTTACAGTTTGATAATTCTAAAGTGATTTAACCTGTATTTATGTAAGATGATATGAAAATTTCACAGTACTTGAACTTATCAAAGGCTTAATACTAATTTGAACCTTTTTATTGTTAGACTAAAAAATATACCCATATTCCAAATTGAATTTCAGGACTCATGTTTCTATCACCCCAATTGGAAAGAATATTGACGGTATAAAATAACATCTATCTAACATCCCATTGTTTTAGATACAAAGAACTTTAAATGGCTATTCTTAAACAAAACGTCTGTAATGTGAGGTTAACATATGATTTATAGCTAGGCCATTATTTAGAACAGGAGAATCCTGCCACCTCTCAATACTAACTCAATCTCTCAATGACCGCACCATTCTTACATTCAGACCTTAAGATATTAAATATTTTAAATTCTTGCAATCTTACCTTATTTGATTTGATTTTTTAAACAAACATAAGTTGCTTTTATTTAATTTCAAAGATGGCGGCCTTGTCTACCATCGTAAAACATTGCAATGTTTATATAGGGTTTATTACAACAAATAGTATGTTTTCTCAACCAACGCTGATTTTTCTCTGTTGGATATCTTTTGTTTACTTTCCTGCAATAATGACGAGATTTGTCAAAGGAAACTTCGTTACTGATAATAGAATAATTTGTACTTTACACATTCAATTGTGTCTCGCAATGTTTGATTAACATTCTTATGCATAATGATAAGAAGTTTTAGGAAAACTATTTAAATAAGAAAATTTGTTTCGTTTATTATCAGCAGTTTCATTTGTAGTATCATTAAGCTAAGCTTGTCGTAGGTAAAAGATCAGATTAACACGTTAGAAATTTGCCATTAATATTTTCCTAAATGTTTAGTTTTAGAAATACTAGAATAGAATATAATAACTTACTTAATAAAGTAAATGCTTAGTTTAGAAAAAACTAGAATAGAATATTATAACCTACTTAATAAGTTTCAGTATGACTGTGATGCAAGCGAACTTCAAAGGCATTGTATACCTACCATTTTAATTTCACCCCATAGTGTTGCATACTTAGTCAGTGGTTAGAGTAATCATGTTTAAGTTGGTTTTTCAAAGGTAGTTTATAGGGAACATTACATGGATTGTTTTGGGTTATTTTTCGATGTAGATTTATTTAGAATAGATTTTGAATTAAATGTTTGCCATATAAGTTAGTGCAAGCTGTAGAGGCACTGTGTGGTTTTGGGTGGCACATCTGAATTGCTTTAAATCAAATTTACTGATATGATAATGTCCGCTGTCAAATTGATCTAAGATAAAGATAGTTTAATTTTAATTTAATATGTAATTACATTTTCAAATTATTGTTTGTTGCATGGATTTTTTTTTTCAAATTTGTTGTTTATAGAAAGTTTTTTTTTAATCAGCTTAAAAATTTCATGAATTGTAAAGTTATTATATTAATGACAAACAGTTTGAAATTAGGTTTTAAATGATAGAAGTGAATGGTGAAAATGTGACATAATAATTGATTTTTCAAAACAAGCATCAGATGTAGCTATCTGACTGAAAAGTAAGTGCTTGTTTGTAAGAAATCTTGTTTTTAATTGATCATGTAAAGAAGGAACAAAAGGAGCAGCAGAAAAGACAGGAAGAAAAGCTGAAAAAACAGGCTCATACACAGGTGCTCCAAAAGCATCAGGCCCAACAAAAGCTTTATAATTACGACGAAGTTCAGAGAAAGCTTCGAGAAGAACGACGAAAGGACTATGATGAATTTGTGGTATGCTTTCCTTCCTTTTATAGACTAGCTAGATACCAATATATTCTGTTAATATTATTGGTAATTTAGTTAAAAAAAGGAAAAGTAGAAATATATGTAATTGGTGGTCAATGGAATGTATTTATGATTTAATTTTAAATTTCTATTTTCTTTGACCTATCAATGTTATCAATTTCAAGCTGTTTAACTCTTGCCTATGTTTGTGTGATGATTTAGATGTTGATGCAATGATTCCATGGAGCGACTTACAAAAAAAGGTCTAGGATGATTTTCATGGTTCTGTGCTTTCAAAATCGTCTTATAAGAGTACAAAATATTGGTTGGTATGTTGTGTGCTCAGGTTTAATTCTTGGTCTTGTTCATGTTTGTACCAGGTTGGTTTCCTCCTTTGGATCTTGTGGGAGGTTGATTTTTTTTCCAGATTGACCAATCCTAGTTATTTCTTTGCAGAATTTTCCATGGGAAAAGTTTTACGATATGTTTGCTGAGATACATACCATGGGTTGCTGATACACATGGAGTTTCTGAGATATTTTCAGATGTTTTATTGTAATCTGATTTGTCTAATACATCTCAAGAAAGTTACACAGTCTCTTGTTGGTTACAAGGGGCAGGAATCATGTGACAGCTCTAATGGTGTGTTATTAGAACAAAGGATACACTATGTTTTATCATCTTCACTCTCATCCAGTTTAGCCTCTAATGTTTAGAAATAATCTTTCATTCAAGTGTATTTACCATTTCACCTTTCATATTGGTTGTATCCTTGTGAAACAGATTTTACTTGAAATATCTCCTAACATATCATCTTATTTACGGCCCAAATTAAATATTCCCATAATCATTTCTTTCAGCTCTGAAATGGAGCAATGATTGAGATAGGTGCGATGATTGAGATAGGCGATGATTGAGATAGGTGCGATGATTATAGATGATAATGCTTTGGTGTGTAATGTCTCTAAGGTAGCTAAGGGATAAACCCTACACTTTTATTGATTGTTCCCTAAGTTTCCTTTCAAAGCTGCCAGACCCCAGTGACCTTGTGTTCAAAAGGCAGTGTAATTTAGCAATGTAATCCGAGAGGACGCCAGAGTCGATAAAGCCAATAATTAGTCCCTGTGACCTAATAATTAATGGACAATTGGATACAATGTCTGCAAACTTCATCTCAAATGCCAGGTTTGGCTGGTGAATAGAGTTAAAAGAAATTGATATGGGTAGTTGTCGTTTTCCTTTAGATCATTCAAATAAAGAAATACTCTAGTTCAGTTTCATGATGCTAGACCATGCAAATAGTTGATACCTGGAGTCAACTTTCACTTGGTGAGTCATCAAATCAACTTTTCTGTAGTCACCACTCTTTCCAATAAATTCATTTTACCATATATCACATATGGTCTCATGTCTTACTATACAGAGTTGTTGCCCTTTAGTTATTTTTTATATAACAAAATTTGTTGGGAGTCGTGGGATATGACATTGTATTATAATCACAATCCTTTGCCCTGATTATAATAATATTATTCTTATGATATTGGTGAGGACAACATGCAAGGGAGGTGCTCAAGCTTTACCTAATCTATGCCTTATTCCAGCCTATGGGTGGGATACCCCGACGAGGGAAGTATGATCCAGTTTTACATAGTCAGACATTGGCGGAACAGAAATATAGAGAATACCTGCGGGTAATTGTGCACTCTGTTTGTGAATGTTTGCAATAGCTTATTATATAGCCGCAGTCATCCACTGATTCTAAGAATAAAATGAAAAGATGTTTATGAAAGAATGAAAAATTCTGTGAGATGTTCTATATGCAGATGTTCTATCTACAAGGGAGACAATTTGAAATATTGAATCTCCCTGATTTTGAGTTTGACGGTGAAGGGAAAACTATTTACAAGTAATAAAAAGATACAGTTGAAGGAATGTGCACAATAAGGGCCATTAGAATTTAGTGTAAAATTGGCCCTTACTGTACATACTTCTTTACTGTTATTTATTTATAAAACAATTAAAAATTGTCAAATTCTGGTGATGGCAACTGACAAATTGAATGCACTGTTTGTCACAATTTGTATACTATAAATTTATGTATTTGTAAACTTGAGTCAGAATGGTTTGTTTGTATGTGTTAAAATACAGTAACAATATTAAAACTAATTAATATCATTAAAGTAGATAGACAAAAATTGAGAGTGCATGATTTTGCTTATGGTGCGATGGGTTGTAGATTTTAGAGAATGTGAATTTTTAGTTAGAATCCTACTAATTGTGTTGTTTTTGCACAATGTTGATTTGGAAGTTTTGGGTCTTTTTAATGTGAATGAATGTCAATATGGTGAAAAGGGTTGTACATATATTGTGTCATTAATGTATCTTCCACAATGCTTCTTTAAATATTGTTTGATGTTTTTAAGATTTTTTTTCTGTATGAATACAAAAAGTCATGTTATGTTAGAATTGTCATAGTATTAGTACATTGTTATGATATATTTAATACCAAGCTCTTGTCCTTTTGATGGGTCATATTAGTCATCCTTTCTTTGAACAAGACAAAGCCATAGATCATCATTTCATTGGGAAAATGTCGTCATGTTTGTTGTTCCTTTCATCATTGAGAAAAATCACCGATTCATTTCCTTAAAGATTTCATAAAAAATTCATTTGAAATATACTTAAATGAGAATAATATATATTACATAGTGATAAATGTTTCTTTTACCTGGAACTTTCATCTCTTTTCTATCAATATGAAGTTCACTTTGCTTTCCCTAATTGACAAAATTATTTCCAAGGTCATGCATATATTTTTGGAAAAATAATGAAAGGAATCACCTAGTTCCATGCTTATACATTCTTGAAATTTCAATTTATACCAGTATGGAGGTTTCAGCCCACAAACAGTTCTGCATATGTGTCATTGTTTAGCACAATGGCTTTGATCACTGTACTACATACAAGTATGCTCATGTCTTTTACCAGTCTGATATTATACAAGCAAGTCGTGAACACAACAGAGGAAGCTGACACGCCCATTACTCTGGCTTTCATTGCTTGAATGTTTTATTTGCTCTTATTTCATAATACCACCTCATACTCTTATTTATCTTCCGTTCATTCAAATTTTTTCGCGTTAATATAGATGTATTCATTTAGCTAACATTTCATTTGTGTCGTTATGACTGTATCACAGGTAAACGAAGCTATGATTTAGTCAGTTGCTATGCAGCATAAGTTGTGTATGGAATATTTCACATGTCTGTGCATACCACTTAGTATCCTAAAGCTTAGACAAAATATGCTCTACGATATCATTTAAAATCGTCGTTCCTATTAAAGGCCATCTTTAGAAAAAGATTTTTGAGGTCAACTTTTGATTACAATTTTAAGAATCAACTGAGTGAAGAAGAAAGTGATTCTAGCGATGATTCGGACATAAATGATCATTCCAATCGTCGCAAAAGTCGACATTCGAAAGACGATGAAGAAGACCAGCATTCTCCATTACCATGGGATAATTATCTTTTTGAAGGAAAGCACACTGACGAATTTCTGGTAGGACAAATTGTGTTTCAACGTGCATGGTTTAGGCTTATAAAGCGACATCATTTCTATCTGTTTTTTCATTCTTTTGTTATTCAACCTTAAATCAGGAAGTTTTCATTATATTTCAAATTTTTAAGCTGAAGATTTGGTGTTATGATACTATGAACTTTGCAAATTATTTTTTCCCCTATAAAATTTGTGATGTTCACTTTCTGTTATTGTATAAGGTTTGTATCATAACACAAAACTAGAGTTTATACAAGTGTATGGAAATCTTTCAATTCTTTTTTTTTTTTGTCTTAAATTCAGACAACTTCTCATTAATATTATTTAGTATAAACTCCTTTATTCTCAAAAAGTTAATAATTTCTATTTGGATTACAAAATAACTATAGGCTCGGGGTGGAATTCCTAGAAGAAGGAAACAAAAATACACTCGGAAGTCTGGCAGGGCCAAGGAAAGGAAAAATGAATACATGGCTTTTCTTCAATCGGTAACCATGACAACACATTTATTTCATGTCATGTGCTTATTTCTTTTAAGATATAATATTAGATCCTGTAGATTTGCCTTGCTATAGTTAGTGTTGTGATGAATACAACTAATACCTATGTTAGGCTGTGTCTTGTCTTAGAGCAGTTTTAATAAACTGTTTGTTGTTTACTGACTTAAAATGTTTTCTGTGACTTGTTTTGGTTTAATTTTGATTTGGAATTAAATGGTGACTGGTTGACCTTTTGAATGCTAAGCCATTTTATTTTAGTAGTGGAACATGTGGTCAGTGGATATCTAAAGACCCTGAAAGAAGCTGAAAACCTTCATTTTTTTTTTGTAGTAACTTTTTAAAGGTGTCTTTTGATCTGAAACAGAAATCAAGAGTTTGAAGAAATTTGGATTTGATCTTTTCTGGTTAAGAATTTGGTACTAGTCATTTTTATCCTAGAAAAATGGAAATTTCACCTGATTTTTATCTATCACCTGGTGATATTGTGTGAGAGATTGTTTAATGTAAATTTTATATGTGCCACTAAAATGATTATTTCATATTTGTGATTGTTTACTTTTAAAGCAACCCTTCATAATTACTTCTCATTTACTTCATTGTACTTTTGATCCGTATTTCATCTTGGTCCTTTTATGAAAACTACCAGGACAGCTGTGTACTTTTTCTATATCTGCTATAAGCACTGTTATACACACACCAGCAAGTCCAACTTTTGTTAACGATTGTATTTTCCTGGGAATGATATGTTTCATCTTTCCTTCTATTTACATGTTGTTATGGTGATGTTTGAATCAGGTTACAAAACACATATGGAAGTATTTGGTTTCTGTGATTGGCTAGAGATTTTTATGTTTGTTTTGTTGCTACCTGTGCTTTCCAAAAGAAACACTTTATAGATAATTTTCTAAGGCAGTAATGACATCACCTGTATCAGTCCATATTTTAGTGATATTTCATGGCTGCCACAAGTTAATGTGTTTCTGTCTCTATGATCTCTGGGGAAAGCTTTATTTCTCTGAGATTATTATTCTTTGGTTCATTGCATGTCTATATACACAAATCAATTCCTGGTAATATGCTTTGTTAATCTTACAATGACTTACTAAATACAACCAGACCTTACATAGCCTGTTTTTGTTTTCATGCTGCAATCTGACTGACATTTGACATGCCTGTTGGTTAGAGTTAGTGTCCTATATTGTATTTCTCGTCCACTTGTATACACACCATCCGATTCATTCAGATTACTTTTCTGATTAAACCTTTTTCATGTTCAGAAAGCATGTGATGTTGGTTTTGATTTATATTTGACACTGCTACAGTTTTAATTTTTTCCCCCTAACTTTCTTCCCTCTCATTTTCCCATCGATGCACACAATATGCATTTTGACAGTTTGTCTTATATTTTTCTGTGCTTTTGATTGAAATTATACGTCTAATGTATTTATGTACATTGTCTGTCACGAATTAACTTGAGTAGAAACAGCAATGTAAAAATACAACTTTTTACATTTTTTTTCTGTTAGGAGGAGACTTGCACCATCAAACTCCTAATGAGTTTATTTTTTATTGCCTAGGTAAATCATGTTTAGGAAAGATTGTTAAAAACAGATCAATATTTTCACTGCAGTCATTGCATCATTTTATTGTCAGCTATGTAACTTGTAATGTTCAGGTCTTCATAAAGCTTGGAATGAGGTCCATGTGCCAATAACACATGGTCATAGAGATTGTACATTAATGTCAAGTCATGAAAAAGCTTGGATTTGATTGTGCAATAATGTTCAGGTCATAGAAAAGCTTGGATCAAGGAGGAGAAAGAATACAGTTCATAGAGATACTTCAATTTGATCCATTTCAGTTTTCCTTGAAACTCCACATGGCTATTTATGATTTTGAAAATATGTTAACCATTTGATATTGTTTTCCTACATTAAAGAAACTGCTGGAAGTACAAAAACATATTGAATCACAAATGAAGGAATTACAAAATCAATCTGGAGAAGAAGTTGAAAATACAACAGATGAGCAGGATGGACAGAACAAAAGAATGCATACACAAGCAAATAAAGAGAAAAAACTCTCAAAACGAAAAGATGTTCAGAAAAACTTGCTTGTTCATCAGCGTGGATTACAAACTCCCCCTTGGGCAGAACATTTTGATATGGAAGAAATCAAAACAACAGAAAAAATTGGGCATCAAAGTAATAAGAGCATAGGTTTATCTGAAGAAACAGGTAACATTGACAATCATCCAAGGAATCAAAACCACAAGATAAACTCAAAAGTTACTGAAGTAGAAAAAAAGACAAACAGGAATCGTCACAGTCATGAGAGGTATGAACCTAGTCAACCTACCCAATCTGAAAGTCGTTTAAGAACCAGCAATAAAAAGGATTTTGAAGACTCTGGTGGCAGACACAGGTTTCAATATAACCAAACGGATGAAGTAAAGTTGAATTCATACCAGCCAGAAAGACAAATGCAAGAGTATGTCACTGGTAATTATGAGAATGATTTATATCCAAAAGGTCATCAAAATGGTTCACTTCCTGTGCAAGAAAGTCAGAATGGTTCACTTCCTGTGCAGGAAGGTCATCAGAATGGTTATTATCCAGAGAAGAAAGGTCAACGATCAGACACACGAGAAAGTGAGAGTCACTTGTGGAACAATTCCAGAAGAAAACAATATGACAAAAACCATCCTTGGAATAATCAATATAGCCAGGATCTCTCTTCAGCAGATTTTGAAAAACAAATCAAAAGTCAAGATCAACATAGAGAAAACAAAACTCTCCATCCCAGTCGCCAAGGTGACCATAGACACAGCAGAGGTCATGTAGACAAAGGTCAAAGGTGTGAAGGTCATCAAGATTTACAGAAGTATAATGACCAGAAACGAGGGAATGTGTCACAGTCACAGGAAAGAACCATCGAAAATCAGTCCAGTAGAGGTCAGTGGGACAAAACTCAATGGGATGAAGATCAGCTGAGCAAAGATCACCTTGAAAAGAATCAGAAGGATGAAAATTACCAAGGAAATGAAAAAGTAGAAGACGATTTTATGGTAGGCACTGCACATATTTAATTTTCAAGTAACAAAATCAAGGAAGTGATACCAATATTGGATAAAGGTTTTTTTTCAAGTTTTTATAATTTTGTTGTACTTAACAATAATATTTACTTACTTATATTTATCTAAATGGATATTCTGAAGTTAGAAACATTTAACAGAAAATAAAACATGACAAATATGATGTGATTTTTTTCCTTTTATAAGAAAATGTTTACAGGGATACCATTTCAAAATTTAAAGTGACAATGATAATATTTTTTTCGAGCAAAGCAAACAGTTCTTACAAACAAACTAGTTAAGTCTCTGATCTTGACAGCCATTTGGTGGAATGTTAAGGAGAAGGAAAGTTGATCCAACAACCTTAAGGGCTGAGTTTTTGAAGGAGACACGGAGGAACTACAATGAGCTAACTATGGTAACCTCAGCACTTAGCATGTGATCACAGCGACCTATATTTTTGTCTGTTGTTAGTTTTTGTAAGCATGTGATCACAGCGACCTATATTTTTGTCTGTCGTTAGTTTTTGTAAGCATGTGATCACAGCGACCTATATTTTTGTCTGTCGTCAGTTTTTGTATTGAGCCTTTAATGTTGTTAAACAATATTTTGTTTTCACAATTGATTGTCTTTCCATAACCTTATTACTAGTTTTTTTTTTTAAATCTTAGTTCAGAATGAATATATGTATTGTATTTTTTGTTGTAAAAATGTTGTGTCATAGTTATTTTTCTTACATTTTAATGTGTTGGCATGGATGCATGATAAAAAAATTCAATTTTCAAATAGGCCTAAGCCTTTAATGAAAGAACTTTTTCGCCAATTATTCAGATATCTGTGTAAGTTCAATCTTTTAGTTTTCACTTTTATATCACAATATTCTCAGATTTTGATATAAGCCTGTCCATATAAATTACTGTTACTGTAGAATTACCAATAAATGCTATTTCATTATCCTGTAGTATAGTGTCTTAATTTCGCTGGGCTAATATCTAAAGGTTGTTTCTGTTTAGGTTATATCCTAATGATTATGTTTCAAGCATTGGTACATGAGTTTCAGTAAATACAGTTATATAACATAGATTTCTGTACGTTTTGACTTATGCTAATATCTGCTTGCTATTAAATTTTGCATTATCTTTGATTATTGAAAATTTAGCGAAATTAAATCCCCCGCTGAATATCACCGCCTATTCAGTAAGCCACCCCTCTGATTTTGAGCATTTGAGCATTTCAGAATGAGTTTAGTTATTGCTGGTGATAGACAAGGTATATTCAACAAAGAAATACAACTGTATTTACTTAAGAAGAAAAAAGGTTTAGTTTAATTAGCTGTCAGTTTGTGTGAAACTGTATTCTGACAATACCCTTACTGTTAATTATGTGAAGGAAAGTGAGATTCTTTTTAAACACTGTCACCATTTTTTTGTCAGAAAATTGACAGGTAACTTATAAAACAAATCTTTGATTGTTCATCTAGTGTGTTTAGAGCAATTACTGTCTGTCATTTTGCCAAAGATTTTAAAAAAGCACAAAGTATACCATTCACAATGACAAGCCTGTAACCTTATAGAATTACATACTGACCTGTCTCACAGAAAAATTGTTCTGGCAGGTGTAATTTTCATTATAACAGTGATGTACAGGGTTTGAATGTTTATAATGTTTAAAATATCGACTTGGGTATAGCATTATAAACTGGAAACTTCAGGTCAATTAAGGTGTTTCAAGCAATTTATATATATATATTTGCTGAACTTCAAACAATCAAGTGTCATGTATATTGTAAATTGTTTTATAGTGGCAAATCTTAAGTGTATGTTTTGGAAACTCTTACGCTATATAAGTGATTGGGCAAACAAGGTGAATTCTGAATTACCTTGGGGGTTCAATGCTATCACAGAGAAAATGTTCACCTGTGTAAGCAATTCAAACAGCAAGGTACTCCTTTTTCAAAACACAGAGGAAATTTCAGAGATGATAAAATGCATGCATTTATCTCATAAGAAATGTTCCATAATTTTACATAAAAATGGGTTTACAAAGGATGACTTTGGTTTGTCTTACACTTGGGTATAACATATAAAGGAGCTTGGAAGTATCAATCATGTCACCCAGAAATATCAAATGTATGTCAGGTATTGATTCAGGCTGAACAAACAGTGATTTTTTTTGTTGACTTAAACTCTCTGTGGAAATCAAATGAAACACACAATATTGCTTCCTGTTTTTGATTATATTCGACCTGAGGGAATATAGAACTTTTAGTCTGTCCTCACTAAGCCATATAGTCTGGAAAGGACTTTTATAGTCTCACTTGTCAGTTGTTGAATCTGTCTAGGGTGGATTTATGATGATGTTTTCTACCTATGCGTGAATAACGTTTTTGTCAGATCTCTTTCTCCATTTTCAATTGAACTCTTTCATCATGACAAATGCATGCAGTTGCATTTTGCCATAGAAGCATTTTGATTTTGAGGGTTTTGTGGGAAAGGTGTAGCCCTGTGGATTTTCAGCATTTCATTCTTGTCCAGAGGTAGACTCAATTATCATGACATATAGTCCATGAATTATCTTGTACCACCAGTATGCTCAGTTTCTTGAAATAGCAAAATTTTGTGTCTCTCTATGATTCTTGAGACAGTTATGTTTCACCATAATTTTATCGAAATTCTGTCTTGTATCCATTTAGAGATGTATGTCCCTTTGCTTATTATACATTACAATACATTACATGGCCTGAGGCAGATTTAATATACTTAGTCACAACTGCCAAATTGTACTTGATTAGGACTTGATAAAATGGTGGAGCATTAATACTAGATTTGGGCTTGCACACCTCAATACAGAGTTATGGCCCTTGGTTAATCATCTGTCTTTTTTTGGGATAAATGGTAAAAGCTCCCTTGATTAAAGAAGGTGTAACTGCATAAACCATGTTTTGATTAATATAGAATCCACAGGTTGTTGGCATATTACAGCCGTAGTGATAAAAATAAAGATAAAAATGCACTATTCTGTCAATTCTGTATGGATTGGGGCATTACAGATTTATAAAGGCTTGATACAGGGAGGCCTACTATATACTCTGTTTTATGATAAATGCTTACAGGTAAAAAAAGACTTGGCCATGATTCACACTATAGTTAATCTATTTTCAGGTAATAAGACTACACATGATGAAATGTTTACCTTTACAAATGTAAACTCTTGATAATAGGAGCTGTAAACTCGTTCCTTCAGATTCTGTTCATTCCCATTAAGTTAAAAATCTATAATATTTACCGGGGAATTTAAATTGATGTCTTCAAGTATGGCTTACAAATCATAATTGTTGTTTGTCTAATTATCATATTTTGAATTTTGATTGAGAAAAAAGGAAAAATTCTAAATGATCCATTTAATTTTGTGACATACAAATGTAGCAACAAGAGATTTAAAGACAAACTTCTCACTATTGTTGATATATTGATTGTTAGGGATAGTGGCTGAGGATATCATTAGGTATATAACTTCACTGTTATCACTTATACCAGTTACTCAATATGTATATACAGTAATAAACCCACCTCTGATAATAAGCCCACTCATTTCTATTCTTTCTCTGGAGTAAAATTACCAACAAATACTATTTTATCCTGGAAAGAGATAATGTGTTGGTTCCCTGGGCTTATTTTCCTGTAATAAGCCCACCCCCTGACATTGAGCCAGAATTTGGTCTTGGGCTCTTGGCTTATAGCAAGATAATCAAGGAAACAAGTGTTATAATTTTTTTTATTGTGGTGTTAGACCTATATAGTATCTCATAAAGACAGGCAAATGTAACAAGCTATCATCATATCAAGCTTTTATATCAACATGGGAAACTACCGAAATAAGTTTTCATCAGTTCTAGGTTATATGATAAACAGAATCTTACATTCATTGCCACTTCATATGAGATATACATAAAATGTATGAGGTTACCAGATTTTATACCATCTGTTATTTTAAGATCATTGTTAGGATTGCATCATCATAGATATATTTGTGTGATCTAGTAGTGCAGTGGTACCACATTCACCTTTCACCTTGCTGTCAGGGTACAATTCCCACAACAGATGTAAAAAGATAGGTTGCCCAACAACATGGGTTTTTCCAGGTGGGCACTCTGGCTTCCTCCCATAGTAACAGGTCTCACTTACTTTCATCTGGGCCAACAAGAGTGATTGTCTGTTTCACAATTGTCAAACAAATAGAGTTTATGTTATATTAAATATATTTTTTTTCAAGAAATGATATAATACTGCATAACTTATACAATTCTCACTCTGTGTATTCACTGACTCAAAAATTCTTTATTTGATCATAATTTGGTGTCTTTTGTATGGTGTCCTAAGTTTTGGTTAGCGATATAAACTTCTATTGGTATGGAAATATAAAGAAATCTGTCAAGATGATGAATACGGCTGTTGGATGGGTCTGATATGTGATTAAGGATTGTGAATTAGAGATTATTAAGCCCTGAATGCCAGATTTTACTTGTGGGTGTTTTTGATTGAATCTTTTCTCTTGCCTGGTTTTGTCTGTTTTGGAATACAGGATCATTGCATCTACAGAACATGAAGTGAATTAAATATACAATATATTTAAACTTGTAGTAATAGCTTTTCAATGAATATTCTTTACATGGGATATTAAAGTACAAAAAAGATTGTTGTCCAAAGAAGAATGTGAACTATATATTAACACTGTACAATCTACAACAGAAAATGAAAGAAGAACAGGCTAAAATAAAAGAACCCGCGACTCCTCCAGGAGGCTTGGACGTGGGTCAGTATGAACTTTACCGCAAACGTCTCAAGGAAGACTTGGTGAATGATTATAAATCTTCGTTACTACAGGTAAAACCTATCATTGTTTACAGAAAGTTCCTTTTACCTCTCTCTCCCATAGCTTCTTTTCATCCCTGTCTTCTTCATTCTCATATTTAAACAAAAAATTAAACTAATATTTCCACTGATTTTTTTTGTCACTATATCTGTGTCTTTCTTATTTCCATGTTTTCACAAGAAATTGCAACATTGGATAACTCATGTTCCTAATGGTCACCTTCGGTTAAGGTCGTTGAAGGTCAAAGATTGGTTGAATTATTGGATTGCATGTTGGTATCTGGTACATTTTGCCTGGGAGTCATTCTTGTAATTTTACCTTTATTTTCAATTTTTTCCTGGTATTGAAAACAAGCCTTTCTTTCATAGATTTATAAATATTTGATATGTATGCACTAAAAAGATAAACTGAATATAACAAACAAATACATGTAAAATAAGATTTTCCCTCATTAAAACTCACTACAACCACAAAGTTTATGTAATTGAGAGAAAATACCAAATAAAATTTGATCATCACGGATTAATTTTAATTCTGTTCAAATTTCACATAATTATCTCCTGTGACTCTCTCACTTTTCAAATTACCTGTTAGCTTTCTTACCTGTTCTCACTAATAAAGATTTGTGTGACAGTCAAATCAATGCCTGACCAGTATTACATTCAGTGTAGAGTATTGAATTCCATTAAATTAAGTTAAATTAGTTTTTGTGTGAGAAAAAAAACTGCTTGTACCAATTATTTCAAAATTTATTGCTGTATGGGTACATAACAGTTCAAACTATAGGAATAGTGATAAGCAAGGACTGTATGTATATCAAAACTTACTGAGGTAGGTATACAGGTAGATTTATTATTTATAATATAGGTGTAATTCCTTTGAATATGTTTATCAAAAAGGTGTAGCACATTTATCCTTTGGTTTCAGGAATTCTTACTGTGTAACTGTCAGTATGTTTGTCATTGACCTGTTTAAGAAAAAATAAGTAAATCTGAAATGGCTTTATATAAAGGCCATCAAATCTTTTGATCCGCTATAAAGCTTCACCATCTTCTGTAAAACTTCACTTCATATTGTCTTTATTTCAATATGTTGCCTTATGTAATGCTGTCTTCTTGTTCTCTGGATCAGCAACAAAAAGAAAAAATGCAGTTTCAGTTAGCTAAAGCACAGCAAGAATACTCCAACATTCCCTTGGGGCCTGCAGTTTCACCTCTACCTGTTAAACATGTCGAGCTTTTCAATCCTGAAACCCAAAAACAACAGCTGCGTGGTGATCGCCATAGAGAATACAATGAGTTTCTACATGAGGTATCCAGTGACCAGTTGATAGATTTTTCACCCCTCACAAAGTCAAATACTTGTATCTTCCATTTAGTTCTGTCATGCCTTCTTACCTTTGCCCATTTCTGTAGGAAAATTGGCTGATAACCTCATATATTCTTTCTTGTTTCACTGACTTATCTTGGTTTTTTCAGTTTCTCAACTAGCTAAGTGGTAGACTTCAAATAGGTGCTTGCCTTTCTCAATATATTAGTATTTTAGATTAGTGATCATCGCTGTTTTGGCAAGAACTTAGTTTATAGATTTTGTACAAGATGTCATATACTGGTGGTGTTGGTTGATATACTATATGTATGCCTACAAACTGTTTGAAATTTTAGCATTTTTTATTTTTTATAGCTTATTTTACATTAAAAACAAGCAACTTTGAATATCAAAATCGAAATCATATGAGCAGGTACTCCTTATAACCTAAACTCTTAATAATGATAGTAAGACCACTGGTGTCTTTACAAGTCTGAAAAATAACTAAAAAACAGCCCCTTCTCTGCCTCCAACACCCTCCTAGAAGATTGGCTGTAACGGGAACAAAAGTCTGACCATTTACATGGAGGTAGTGAATTCCATTTAATAAAAGACCATTAACATAATGTAGTTATATGAGAAAATTTCAGAAAAATTATAAAAACCAGGGTATATAGATTTACAGTATGGATGGAACGGAGTAAATGTGTATATAATACCATTTGTTCAGTATTTTTCTGTTTACTTGGAATTGCTATAAATAAAATGAACTTTGAAATAAAATTGGTCGAAATTCCATTCTTTCCTGTCATTTGTTTAAATATAACGTTTCATCTACCAGTAATATTTTCATGATCATTAAGGTGAGTATTTGTAATTATAATGATTTTTTTTTTCTTTAGATTTATTCTTTTGTGTTGTTTTAGGTGTTTTTAACCAAAAGCTAATAAACTAATATTGTCTGTGTAATTGCTATATCTTTGCCTTTTTCATTAATTTGGTTTTCCAATTTTTGAGAGTTTAATTAAATTATTAATTTTTTTTTTCATTTTTCAATATACCATTTGCTGAGTTATTTCAGACAAAAATCCCCCCTCTTCTGTTCAAAGCTACATTTTTTAATCTGACTCCCAGTGGATCACAATAAGGTCAGATTACACAGGCTGTTTACCTGTATATACATAGTTCAAATTCAGGATTATGTTTTGTAAAGCAGAATGTCAAAATATGGAGAGGATTGAGTAATAGGATTCAGTTTATCGGATAACTCATCAAACACTCCTTTTTTTGTACTAAAGTACTTGACATCTGTTTTACTGTTTATGTATAAAGGTGCTGTTTAGATTTGTTTTTGTTTTACAATAAGAGACAGACTTTGGTAAATGTGCCTTTCCACTCTCAGAAAATGAGAAAAAAATGAAATGTTAGAATGTAGTTTATATTAGAAAGCTAATTGACAAATACATGCACTGAAGTAGACATGAAAGTTTGGAACTTTGCTGATGGAACACTAAAAATTGATATTTAAATGCTCCTTGTTTCCTTTTACAGTGTTAAAGATAAATTTCTGAATTATATGATATTTGTATGTTACTTGAAGTATTTAATATCAAAACTATTTAAAAAAAAAAGACAAAACAACCCCACCCCCCCTCATTCACCTCCATAGCACTACCACCTTCTTTTTTTTCAAAGTTCCAGACTAAATCAGTGTATGCTTGATATTGTCTTGAGCATGTTTAGATATTTTACATGAACGCATGGTTAGTTATGCATGTAATATTCATAGAATATATTTGATGTAAACATTGAACTGATCAATGATGCCATGTTAATGGTGATTTGACTGATACAATGAATTATGAGAATGTCCCCTATATATATCAGATGTCATTAAAGTTTCAAGCAGGATCATGACTTTTCACTACTTTCTGAATTAACAATTAAGATGCATTTTTATTTTCTCATATAATTCATTGCATTTTGCTTTAGTTAAAAATAGTCTCTAGATCAAAAATAATGACATTTTACATATTTTCATATCCAGTTTACAAGAAAGCAACACTTGAAAAATATCATTTGAACTGTATCTTTATTTCTAGCAATAGTATACATAATTTACAAATGATGTTGTTTTACATTGTTCTTGAATTTTGAATTTGATCTTTATTTTTGAAGCGTTTACTTTATATTTAATTGATCTGCCTTTGTTTTAATGACAGAAGGAACAAAAGCCTTCTCCACGGAGAATGCCTACGCCTCCAAATGGTCTAGATATTGTCACTCAGGATGAGAGGACAAGGCAGGCGAGGGAGAAACAGAGACTTTATGGACAGGAATTACAAAAGGTAAGTAGAAAACAAACTATTGAGATATGGGGAATGGCCTCCATTTGCAATACATATAATGTAGACTTGCATAAAACCATGGCTGTCTTAAACTTATGGGACCTCGTGTCCTTTTCAAATTAGTGAAATAAAACTTAATGATTTTTTTTCTGAAATACTGTTTTACTCCCAATGTTAGTTCATATCAGAAGGAAAGAATCAGTTGTTTTCCATATCATGTTATGTATGTTCAAAATTTCTGTAAGGCTCTCTTTGAGTTTCTTTCCTTACTGATGGATATTTCACTATTTACTTCCCCCTCTCAACTAATTGTTAACGTAACACTTTCGCTTTTTCTTCCTGTAAATTACAGCAACCTAACAGCTGATTTCTGATTAAAACAAAAATTCTCTGATCTAACATCTTTAGCAAAACTGTTCTTAAAAAATCTCACCATTCTAAAGCTGTTCAGCTAACCTTGTGTATCATGGATTTTCAATAAAAAAAATAAAGTTAATATTGTTTTACGGTACCAGTTATTTGCAATTGAGACTCTTAAAGTTAAACATCAGATTATTTTCAAAATACAAAGAACAAAAATTGACTTAGAATCTATTTTATGATAAGAACATTTGATGTTATCAACAAAGGCAATTAAATGCGAAATGATAAGTTTACAGATTAAGATGTATAGTTAAATGTGTCCTTAAACTTACGACAGCTTTTTCTTTCTCCTTCTCTCTTATCTTCATGGTGATGCAGTTCTTAAAGCTTTTCTACTGTCTTGTGTTCAAGGTTGATTAAGACAGTGACTTAAGTCAGGATCATGAAAATGTTTTAGATCAGTAGTTCTGCTTAGTGACATGTTTCCACTGCTACAAATTGGCTTTCATATGTTCTATTTATTTTGTTTTCTTCTTTTGATGCAATTATTTTTCTAGATTTCAGTGTGATTTTATTTCAATCATTTACAGCAATCACAGCAGCAAATGCTCCAGAAAATTCAGAATAATATTGCGGTAATTGATAGAACAGGTCAACAAGCAGCCATTCCCAATCAGTACAATCAAGTCCCTCCACAGCAGCACAGTATGCCACCGCCCCAGCAACACGCCTCACCCCCTTCCCGTAATGTGGCACCAAATCCTCCTCCACAAAGCTCTTCACCACCACCACCAGCACCACAACATGCCCAAATGTTACCTCCACAACAGCATCAGTCCCAAATGAGAACCCCTCAGATACATCACAACCAGATGCAAAACTTCCAAAGGGAACATCACCAAGCCACACCTGCTGGATCTCAATCTCCCCCTCCCCGGCAGAGGAATCACCCCACACCCCATGTAGCAGACCAGGGGCACTATGCGGAATTTAATGGCAAACAACAGAGTCCTGTAGACTCGAGAGATGGTCACCGTCCCCCACCCCACCCGAGGAGATACACCACCCCAGATAGGCTTGATTGGGCCCGAGGACCACCCAGACAGAATGGAACTCCCACAGGCAGATCCTCGCATAGGGTAATTAATGTATGTGTATATACCAAATACATGTATTGCACCTTGAGGAACGCATGCTTGTCTGATTTGGAAATATCTTTGTATAAAGATCAAAGTGACCAACCTTCCAGAATTTTCCAGTGATGTCTATGCTTCTAAAATTAGAAAAATCACCTTATTTATTGCTGTGATACTTTTCTTTTGTCACTTCACGTTTTGCATTGTTCAGACTTTTCTTCTGAGGTACAGTAAAATATGTTAAATTAATGCAAGAGAATTCACTTGTTCTTAAAAAGTCATTTTAATCTGTGAAAGTATACAAAGTAGATGTAATTGGGAGTCGTATACTTTATCAAATTCATTTCAAGCATATTTTACTGTATCAAAAGCTCATAGAAAGTCTGTAAATCCTTTTTCTCTTTCTTCGAAAATTTATGAGAATTTAAATGTTTACGGTTAAAATTTTTGAGAAATTTTGATCTTTGAGAGTGGTCTATATCAAATGCTTGTTGATCCTAACTGATTTTTTTTAGCTGTACTTCGCAAGTTGTGCAATATTCTTTCATGCAATCTTTTATCTAAAGTTATGTTTTAATATTAACATTATATATAATAGAATAAAACGTGAAATATGTCCATATCAGGGCAGATCTTGTTGACATTGTCATGGTGATGGGAATAATAGAGGCATTATCAGCTTTAATCTAGCAAGGAATTGGACCTAATTTGTTACTCTTGGCATAGAACTAAAATATAGCATACAGTAATAGATCATCTTTACAGAACAATATAATTACAGGTTTGTGTTTAGTTTTTAATTGGTAGTTTTACTCAATAACATTGGTTGTGGATGTTTTTGTTTAGGGCCTCTCTAAATAGTGTTGATTTACATTTAGATAAAGCATCATCAATCAATCAAAATGGAATTTTTTTAACAAATGAAATTACGATATGGATTGAGAACATGATTTGATATATATGTATTTTATGTCTACCACTCAGTGTCATTGGAGAGAATCTAGTTCAAGGTCACGATCTATAATGTTCCAAACATTTGAACCTGAACATCATATCTTATAAGAAATATCACAAATTAAAAACAATTGAATTCAAAATTCAGAGGTGATAAGGCCAAAAGAAAAGAAAATCCTGGGACATTTTCAATATAAAAAAGCTTATAGAAACTATATGGTTAAAATATTTTTTATATCAACATTTTAAATATGATTATTTCCTGTGTAAGGTTTGTTGATAATTTTGCATGCTTCTATGCTGTGTGTTTTTATTTTTTTATTTATCATCCTTTTTTTTTTGTTTTTTGGTAATTTTTTGCTGTTGTTTTGGTTTATTTTAATGAGAGAGCAGGATTGCTCAAAAGCTTGAATCCTATTGGGGAAAGCCTTCATTTCATAAAATATTAAGTATCTCCGACACCTTGAATCACCATCATTATATAGGTGTGATTAGATATGGCTAGTATATATATATATATATCTATGTATATCATATTTAAATGTAAAGCGTGACATCTGAAAAGGACCAAGCATACTGCTAGAAAAAATATGGAGGGATCAGATTCTAATAAAAAAAAGAAGATATTGTATTGTAAATAATGCATTGTCTTGTTGACAAAGCCATATCCATCATATGGGTAAATCAGTTATGTTTTTATATATTCTTTTTTAATGAGATATTTCAGAACAGGATGGTAGCATGCAATTAGAGTTTTGCTGACATAATAAACCTTACTGTATGAATTATATTCAAAAACATCACATAAGTATTTCTTTTCTGAAATCTTTCTAACTAATTTACTAAAATCACTGACACCAAACAATTCTATACATGGTTAGCGTGACGATCGACAGACTCCTAGTTACTGGAATGGCGGAATCCCTGTCAAGTCTCCTGCGACCACTCCCAGTACTCGCACGCCCAGCACTCAACACTCAAATAGGACCTTGACCCCTAAAGACTCCCAGGTACCCACTGGCTGGTCTCACTGATGTCGTAGTTTGATGTTGGGGACTTGTTGGTGCCTAACGTAGCTTGGCTTGACATTTGCTTGATTTGACTTTAGCTTAAACATTGGGTTACATGTACCCATTGTGTAGTCAGCTTGCAGCAACATTTATCCTGTTGTATAAACGTATTTACAGATGTGTAAACATTGTTTTATCTTACATAGTAGTTTCAGACTTTCAGTAGTCTGATCAAACTAACATTTGATTTAGTTTTCTGCTGTGAATAGTGTTTACGTTTTCCGCTAATCATCAGTGAAAAAAGCCACATTCAGAAAAATTCTATTTATACCTATATTTCCATAGATGAGCCGATCATAAAATCTACCAGACCTTGCCAATAGGCCTTTGTGCATCCCAGTTTGGTAGATTCTCCGTCAAATCAATGTTTACGTATCCAATAAATGTTTATACCACATGTAGGTTTGTCAATATCAGTTTTCATACTTAATGTCTTAGTTTTAGAAACATTTCCTGTATTTAATATAGTTAATTCTAGTCATTAATTTTTAATACTATCATTCTTATTAAGTAGATTTAGATTTCTTTAATTCCTATTTCTTTTCATTATTAATTTCATTTGTTTTCATTTATTTCAGCATTATTAATCTGGCTAATGTATTTACTAAGATTTGATAGCAGGTTATTGGTGAGATTAATGTAATTTACAAGTAACTGGCACAAAAACAACTGTTAATATTGAATGCCAACAGCCTTTCTGGACAAATCATAATATTTAAAGGGAGATAAATCATCCTATATGAAAACAATGTATAACCTGTCTGAAACAAACCCAGTCTAAACCAAACATTTCAATCTGTATTTGATTAATTTTGAGGTGGTTTGATTTTGCTTGATGTACAATTAGTGGAAACTGCCAGTTTTAAAATTTCAAACATAGGTAAACCATGTTTCAATCAAAGAAAGTCCAGTTTATCAAACATATATCTAATACATGTACATATTTTAATTTTGATTTTTGAATACCAGTTGGAATTTTCCTGGAATATTCTTTCATATGTTAAACAATTTTATTTTGTCTGAAATATGTGAAAGTGATTTTTACCATAAAAACTTTAAAATGCCTCATTTGAATGCCTTTTTACTTCTTATCTACTCCATGATACTTTAATTAAACTGGTGCCATTTGAAAAGATGAAAAAAATAAAACAGTTTAAACTATATTTAGCATATAAAAACCCTATTGTATAATAGTTTAGTCAACTTTCACTCGATATATTTCTATGGGAGTGTTATTTTTTTATAAGAATATATGTCCCATGCTTGTTCAATTTTTTCACCATTTCATAGTGTTTGGTTTAGGCTAATTTTATTGTAGAATTGCTTGTTAGTCAGGCAGGCATCAATAGCAGAAAATGTATTGAGAGACGCCATGGAGTACTTATATAGATATTTTACTTGGTTACCTCATTTGTGGCATAAAATTTGCCTAAGAATGAAGATTTTTTTTAAGATTTTGCTTTCCAATTATGAAATGCTTCTAGAGATTTAAAAATAATTACCAATTACTGAGGTTTTAAGAATTTGGCAATATTTTTGTTTTGTCACATATTTTAGAAGAATCAAACCTGTCGGAGTACTGAATCCTGCTTTTATAAGCACTTCATTTGATCTGAAAAATAAAAATTGACTAATATATATTTTAGACATTTTTCTTTCAAATTTTTTTCATCAGTTTGTCATAATTTTGTTCAACAAAAATAATTTTTATGGTCAAGAGCAACATTTTGAGAGTCTGATAATTTTCATTGCTATAACAACAAGGAAAAATCTCCTTTCTTTTTATTTTTCTTCAGATTAATACAGGAAGTTTTGTCACATATAGTTCCCTGATGAAGAATACTTCTAGCCATTTCCCTCAGAAACATTATGAACGGCGATGATATGAGGGTATCAGTGTACTTCTACTCTATTGTGTACTGTGGCATTCCTCCACCAAAATTCTCATCCTTTGTAGAAGTATGATAACTAAGCTCATCTTTGACTTTCCGCATTGTGTTCTTCTAGGAGAATCCACCAGATATATACCTTGAATCCTATCGCAGAAACCCCATTAAAGATTTGCGTCAACAGGAAAGGAATAGAGAGTACAAACACTTTCTGAGTGAGGTAAGACAATTTGTCATCATGATATGGGATTTAGACTGGATATTAGTAAATATGATGAAAATCCTAGTTGGAACATTGATTGTGTTTCTATAAAAAGTTTCTAAGTGCTATTTCAGAAAATCCAGTTCTTGAAAATCAAATTTAATAAAGATGAAAATTTTAAAGATTTTTTTCAGCATTGATTGAGTGATTTAATGATAAATTTAGAATTAGTAAAGCTGTGTAATGAATTAAACTGCATTATACTGTTGTTTCCCTCTTCTATGACCTCTCTAAGTGATAAGGGCATGGAGACTTGATAGGTGACTTAGGAAAATGAAAATTGATTGATAGAAATATCACTTTTTTTTCTTCTTAGGAGGAAATGAAAGCTCAGCAGAAAAAAGAGAAACTGGAGACTTTGAGAAGGCAGCCAGCCGTTCAGCCCAAGTACGACAATTACTCCAGCTCTGATAACCATCAACGTTACCAGAAAAACCTAAACAACGAACGTCGTGATCAGTACCAGTCCTTCTTGTCACAGGTATTGCTGCATGGTAGTTGTAGTGATAAACATACAGTTATCACATAGAAATTTTACAAGGCCTAATAACAAGCATGTTGAAAAAAGGGAAAACAGAATCAAAGAATATAAGTATAACCTTTCATTCACAAGATGCACTGTAGAAGAAGCAGTTCAGTTTTATCAATTAAGGGACAAATCATTATAAATTTTCTTACAATAAAAAACACCCTTATTTGTATGAGATGATGTAAAAAAGAAATGCAATTTTTTTTGTGTATTGTAGAACACAGTACTTTATCAACTCAGGGTTAAAATCTTATTGTAGAATCTCAAGTACTGGTACCAAAGTAGTTTATGCAACCAAATTTTAACAAAAATTCATATATGCATATTTGGCATCATCATGTACGTTTAATTCAAATTCTGTTGGTTCGGATAAAAACTGTATCAAAGGAAAAAGTTAACAACTGTGTTTCCTGAAAAACATTTTGTTCTGAAACACAACATCATTACTCACATTATTGCATGCTTCATTTCTGTCAACTTTCACAAAATTTGTATTGTTTAACCATAATTAGATAATAATAACTTACTGTATATATGTTTCTGTTTGTGTGTTAGAAATTCCTTTCTGGGTTAGATATTACTTTATGAATATCTCTGATAATTACATGTGTTATTTAATGCTTTGCTTTATGTGCCATGGTTGTTGATGTCACTGACAACACTATCTGTAGTCATGATATACTTAAAAATCCATCATGTTACACTGTAAAACATTGATTAAGAACTTTTTTACTTTGGAATAAAAAAAGAAAAGAAAAAAATATTTCCTGCTCCTGAATATCTATTGTAGAATGAGACTGTGTAAATCAGAAATGATTGTTTCCAACAGAAAATATTCAACAATCTTACAAGTTTAATGTCTTTACATGGAATCATTGATGTCTTGATTTTGTGCTTGTTTGTATATTGTATCTATTTTGTATATAGGTAATTTTGTGTTATTTCATTTTATTTTAGATAATGATTGCAAGGAAATCTCATTAATTTTGTTTGTTAAATATTTGATGATTTAAAAATAGTATTAACTTTTGAATCTCTTTTTAGTGGGAATTTGATCAACATGTAATGATAAAAATCATATCTCATTAAATCCATTTTTTTTCTTTTAATGAAAGCAATGTTTTAGATATAATATGCACTGATAAGGTTTCATTGTGGTAATTTTAAACGTTTAAGTACAATATCCATATAGTGTATACTTTTGATATGTGTGTGTGCTAGAATGGAGAGCCAGTATATGCATATACTAGGAATCCAAGCTCAGATTTAGCCCTAAGTAGGCTTTCGGGCGGGCTGGTGGGTGGCATATTTGGTGATGTACAGCACGAAAAGGAACGCCGTCAAGCGATGGAGCATCAGCGAAACAAAGAATATAATGATTTGAAGAAAAAGGTACATGTCCCCCCATACGTGGAGTGTTGCCCCACCCCCTTGAAGTGTAGTTGGAGTGACTGACAGCTTTGGCTATATATGACATATCATATTCATTCATTCTGTTACTGGTATAATGTCACATTGTTTATAAGGTTATATTGTTATATTGTCTGATTCCAAGTGTTATATATAACAATATGATTATGTCATAAAATTTGTATGGCTGGTTCGCTGTGTGCAAAGTCATAAAGTATTTCATTTTAAATCATTTTTCACAGAAAGAAGTTATATTTATTTTATTTTATTTTTTGTTGGGTATAAATGGTAATTATTGAAGCTCTAAAAGTGATTTTTTTTTTAATTTAAAATTTGGAAGTGTAAAAACAACGTTAAACAAAAGACTAAACCATATTTAAAAAAAAAATGAAAAGAAAGACAAAGAGAAGAAAATGATAATGACAAAAGTAAGAGTTAGTGAATGATTTGTTTAAAAGTGATAAAGTTTCATGTCTTCATACTCATCGCTGTTAACTGTGTGGCTAGCTTATACCGTGCATAATCCTATATCATGTTTGCGGTTTTAATTGTTTGAGTTTCCATTGAAAATGAATGTGGGAAGACACATTCTCCTGATATTTAAGGTATTATTAAATAGATAAAAAGAAACATGATGTTTTTTTTTTCAAAATTTCAGAAGTCTCTTTTAAGTGAGATTTAAAAAAAAATCATTAATTACTAATGTAAGTACTTTAAACTCCAGAAGAAAAGGATTCAAAATAAAAACAGTTGAAAAGTACTGTGATTTGTAATAAATGTGACTTCATTATTTCAAGAGTGATGTAGGCAGTGACATGGCCTTTTGTGTTGCAATTAAATTAAATGATTAAAATAAGAGTGCAATTGAATTTTGCTTAAAAAAAAAAAAGAAAAAAAACTAAATAAAAAAAGCTGTATTATTTACCAAAGTATCAAATTACACTTGGCAATGATCCATTTTGGACATGTTGGAAATATTAGATAAAACTTATTCTTTAACCAAGTACTTTTGTGCAAATTGAGTATGATCTTTATGATGTTAATGTAGATATTTTTTGGCTGCTATATATTTATTTATCTTTTTTAACCCTATACTTACCCCATATTAGGGTATATACTTAAAAGGTTTTGAAAATGCAATAATATATTTTAATTCTGACATGCATTCACTGCCAACAACATACATTGAACTTGTGTGAACAAAATTGTGCTGGCTACAGACATACAATAGTTAAATAAATAAGTTTGTTTGAATGTGTTACTGATTGTTACATACTAACCGAAAGTTTGTGTGTGTTTATATAAACAGTATTAGTGCAAAAGATTGTTTTTGAAATAAGTACTAATAAGACTTTGATGAGAGCTTTTTAACTGTCTGATTGGTAATTATGTAGAAAACAATGTTTCTTCAAGCATTGCGCATCACTGGGAAACATTTTTGAAATTTGTTTACTGAATTAATATTCATGTTTTTTCATTGAAATTTGTTTTCATTTCTATCTCATATAATAATTTGTCATTATGAATAGATGTTATTTATTGAGCAGTAACTAGAAAAAAAACAATCATAGCAAGGTGGGAAGGTGTTAACTATACATAAATGCGTAACCATAAATTTGATGGTGCAAATCATTGTTCAAACATTTGTTTTGAAGTCTAAACATTCACAATATCATTTAAAGAATTTTGATTATGCAAACACTTGTGCATAAATTATTATTATTATGGAGTCATACAACACAATCACATATCTAAGTAGTATCATAAATTAATTAAAAACAATTGCCATAATTTATTTTACTTTGAAAATGTTTAGGAAATGCAATGACAAATGAGTTAGCTATCATATTTCAGTTGAACAATGATTTGTATTCGTCACAGTCTGTTCTTTGTTTGTGAAGTTTGTTTTGTAAATCAATCGTTCATAAACTGACCACTCATGTAGTGTTGATGAGAAATGTGTGTAGAGTAGATTAACGTCTAGGGTGTAGATAGTAAGGTATAGTGAGACATAATACAAGGATATTGTTCTGAGGGTAATCATGATTATGTTCAACAGATGATATGTTGGGAATTTGTCGTTTTATTAGGAAACACTTTATGGACAAGGAAGGGGCAGTCAAAATTTTTGTTTCTGTTTTTTTTAAATGTAGTAAATGCTTGTGTTGATAATTTACGATGGGCTGGTTTGTTTTCCCTATAAGAATTTGGATGTTCTCTTTCTATATTTTCTGTTTATGCCAGTTAAGCTATATGGGATCTGCTGAGTTTAGCCACATTGATACTAAACCAGTATATACAAACAAGATGCAACCTTGTAATAGAAATTAAGCTGTGGGATTTTTCTTAGAATTCATAAGGAGATTAATTGAATTAGTAAATAATGTGGATTCACTTAAACTGATTTTAGATTGGTATGTTGAATGTGTATGTGATCAGATGCTTAAAACCAATGGAGTGAAAGAGGAGTTCAAGTTGTTGATAGATTCATATGATAGAGCTCATTGCCAGTGGTAGTTGATTGAGAGTGGTGAATGTTGTAAACGATACATCTATGCAAAAAAGTTAACATAATTTGACTTTTTTAAAACACAAATATGCTCACATGGACTGAAAGTGTTTTCATAATGTGTCACATAATGGGAAATATTGAATAACATGACTTTGTAAATCAAAGTTAATCATCTGTTTGTATTTGGTTCGTGACAAAGTGAAAAAGACTTGCAAGTCTTGCATAATTTGGTATGTTATTCTTATGAGAGGCCAAGGTAACTTAATAAATCTGGTTTTCTCTCAATGTTAAATAATTTTTTTTCCGATTTCAATGAGAGTAGTCTTGGATTTCAATGAGAGTTATCTGATCGGGCCTGTTTCCTTTTTACTTTCCACCAATGAAATAAACTTCCTGCATGCTTGTATTAAATAGAATAATTCACGGGAACCTTCGAACGAGTTCAACAGAAATCCGCCACAATTTGGTTTACCTCTTGATAATGTGAAGTCAAATGAAAAACGTCGACAGCAAGAAAACATACGAAATCGGGAATATAGAGATCTTTTAGAAAAACAGGTATGAATTAGCTTCTAAAGAAAGTTTAGAACTTAATTCCATATCAGTGACGGGTTTGTTAAAATGGAATTTCGGCCGTAAATTTTTAAAAAAGTTAAAATTTAAAATAATGACCAAAATTGATTTACGTCGTAGTTAGAAGTGCAAATGAGGATAGAAAGTGTATTGAATAGTTATTGTGATACCTGAGATTTTTTACTCTATCAATAGTTTTTGGTTTATAAGATAAACCCACGGATAGAATTTGTTTGGCTCACAAGGAGGTCTTGCTTTATATGTTAAAACAGATTTCATATACGTACTTTTTTGTTGGTTTGTGATGCGTTCTCATGAAGTAAACGTGACTAACGTGACTGTATATTTTTATCGGGTTTGTGAGATGTGAAATGAAGCGTGATGTTGTTATATGAGGTTAGTAACCTTGATATATTTTGGCAGTGAATCATATTACTTTCCTACTTACATTAAATAGAGTAATTCAAGGCAACCTTCGCACGAGTTTGACAGAAAACGTCCAGAATTCGGTTTACCTCTTGATAATAGGAGATCAAATGAAATGCATCGAAAGCAGGAGAGAGACCGAAATCAGGAGTATAACGATTTTTTAAAAACACAGGTATGAATGAACTTGTAAAGCAGAAAGTTTAGCCATGGATGCAATAATGAGACAGATTTACTATTTTTCCTTAATTATCATCATATGAGATAAGAAGTGTTAAAACAAGACGTCAGTATCGAAAAACATGTCACTTCACTCATTCTTCATACTTAAAACATACTGTTAGGGTGAAACTTGCAATTTGAGGAAAACCATACTGATACAAAAATGATTATATTCGGACTGATTTTAAAAATACTGTCTTGATACGGTAAAAAGTGGAGTATGTGCTTGAGGACTTAAAAATAAGTGAATCTGGTTTAATTGTAACGTATCGATAACATAAAACACGTTGTAGTGTCATGGTTCTACCCCTTGTGTTGGTACCCCCTTCTTTAATCTACAATCTCCTGAATTATTTTAGAATCATTCACCACGGAGATTTCATCCACCGACACCCGAGGATAAACAAGGACTCCCATTAACGCAAAAACCTTACGATGAAAAGAAGGCATTAAGTGAAAGGCAGAGAAACATGGAATATAACCAGTATCTAGCAAAGGTATTGCATCGCTCTCTGCCTGCATCTCTATCTAATAGTTTGGAGTTCCTCTTGGACTTTGTGCTGAACCTGGATCCTAATATGTTTTCATAACAGGAGTTGAGCGCTAAACATCACAGCACTGTGTATTTTGAAATAGTTATCACACTTTTGGCACTTTTGACGTTCTACTTATATTTTTCCGGCACATAACAAACTGTTTTCTTTAATTATCCTGACTTGATTGTGGATTGCCATATATATTCTGTTGTAGTGTTTTCCTCTCTCTCACTCTCTAATATGCGAATGTCTTTTGAAGTGAATATTCAGAAAGTGAAACATTGAATGTTCTGTTTGGCATTTGGTCCCACGTAAAAGGGGGAAATTATGTTTGTACTTCTTCGAAATTGAAGTAATATGATTCTTTTGTCCGATGTATCGGACTACTGTCTTTGGGGATCAAAGGACCAATTTACGGACATTTGATTGGCGGTTGCAGTGGCATGCCCTACTCTCATCCTTTTGTCACAGTGTGGCTCTATTTATCAATATGTATTCTGTGGTGATGGCCTTTGTTTCGCTTGACTTTCAATTTGTCTCTTGCATTTTCTAAAGAGTTGGCTTCTGATTGCCTCCATATGCCTCTGAAGTGGATAACATTTTGTTTCCTTGGAGTTTTATGATTTTAATGAGGTGTTTCACTCACTGAATGCCTACAAATTCTTTTGGAGATCATCTGTTTTCTTCTGTCAATTGTACTTTCAATTTCTTGTTTGATTCATTACACTTTTTGAAACAATGGTTAACAAATTTAACTTCTCTTTGCTTTGATCTTTGAATTTTTACACAAAGTTTCTTCTGGTTTCTGAAATACTTGTTCTCTGAAATGCACAGTAATGTATGGATTTCCATATAGCAACGCTCTCTTGAGAAAATTCAGCTTTATATATTACAATAAATTGATTGTTGAGAAGAATAATGGAAATTAATTTGTTTTAAATTGAAAAATTTATTGGTCTATATCGAAATGGATTTTGTATAATAGTGTCTTTAGAGGTAGTATATTATGTCCATGTAGAGCGGACTCCCTTTTGATAAGATGAGTCTGAACGGAAGTGTTCACCAGTCAGCGGTATCTAGAAAAGAAAATGTCTACCATTCAGCAAAGGAACCACGTTCTCCACAGAAAAGATACCCCAGCAAGAAAAATGATCGAGAGGTCGAACACAGGGTTGAGGAAGAGAAGAAGGTAAAATGGCTACCAGATGCCGAAGTGATGTCTGCAAGCTTGCTATTGTGGCGTAGAATGCCACGTGTCCCGTCTTGCCAGCTTTCTAGTTATATATTTGAGCAGTAGCGATTTTTGTGTAAGCTTGTGAATGAGTAGAAAGATTTCTAATGCTAGACGTATAAATCATTTCTTTTCAGAATCATACAAGATATTGGAATATGTTGAATGAGGTAAAGTGAGAAATATATATATATATTTAAATAAACCACTTTCAATTTCTCACGAATTTTCCTATTCTTTCACAGTCTACAAATCTTTCTGTTAAATGCTTTCTTGGACATTTTAAAAAGTTCCAACTCGAAACCTTCTAAGTAACAAGTCATTTAACACCAGGGTTGTCTTTTTCTCTCCCTCTTTTTCACTCCCTATGTAGCTTTCTATAAAATATATTACTTCTGTGTAACTACTGATAAAATATTTGAATTATTTGATAATTTTGGAGTCGAAAGAAATGGGTTTTTCATTTATTATGTCAGTGTAAAATATATGTAATGAACTGAAAAAATACAGTGGTTTGTTTTGTGCATTGGTAACTGTTAAAAACAATGCTCCAAAACTGGGCCAGATATGATAATGAAGTGTCATTGTGAGGAGTTTAATTACAATGGTGTCATCATAAACGACCTTATTTTCTTCAAAATGTAGAGTTCACTTTTTTTATGCACACTAACATTTTATGTTCATCTTGTTAAACACAAGATAAATACGACTTATGATGTGTTGATTTTACTTTAAATTTCCCTTAACGTATGTTTTTTCAAATATGTTTAATATACTGGTAGAGAGTATACCTTGCTTCAAAGAAATTGTATCAAAACCTTGCTTCAAAGAACAGCTTTCTGGAGAGGAAGATTTATGATTTTATCTTTGCCATCTGATGCTTATGTTATTTGCTTTGTGATTACAGAAAAATGACTCGTATTCATGAGATGTGTCAAAAGTATATATACGTGAAATCATGTTACGTCAGGTGTGTGCTTGTAAGGTGTTTAAATATGAAGCGCACTAGACGTATGTGGAAGGTAACGTTGTATCCATATCATATATGTACGTACTCACGTGAAAAAGCATTGATGATGTATAAAGTATGGCCGGCAGGATGTGTGTAATGACATACCCTTATATGAACTGAGACATGATCTAGGTTTGTTTTTGATTAACGTCTTTTTATGCTAGACGAGGTAGTATAGTTATATACAAAACGGATAACGATGATAATTGGCGAGGGCTGTCAATGCTGTTTAGTTAACTTACACCATACAAAACCATACAAGCATGCGGTAAAGTGATACCATTCATAACCATTTAACTATCACATATTTCATACAATAATATCGTGTGCTTTACAAGAGTATGTTAGCATTAGATAGCGTAACACGAAGGATGGGCAAATAAAGTAGTGCATGTTTTATCAGCTTACGTGCGGCAGTTGTGATAGCATGGTTTGTGGTTGTGTTGCAAAATCAGTATAATACTTACAATGTAGATATTGTATTTTTGGAGTGGAAACTAATTCAAATACGGGTGTTACGGCAATCTACGTTCTTTATTGTACAGATTCCTTTTATGCCACCCATCCTGCTCCCAGAAGAAAAAAATCCTAGTTAGGGATTCCATTAGAGTTAAGGTGGGGAAAGCGTCTATTTGAGTGGTCAGTGCTGTTATGTATCGTCTCCAATTGTTCAATGTTGTGTGTTAAGGACTCTTAGACCGTGGTTGTAGTCATTTACTGTTTCCAAATCTAAGCTGCCGCATAAAACGGTCAGACATATACCAAGCGGAGGAAGTAGGCCGGATGTTGATGTCAACTTTGAAAGCCAGAAGGCTTTTCCTATGGGTAATGACTATGCTGCAAAACAGAAGAAACTGAAGGAAGAGTGGAGGATGAGCTATGAGTCAATGAAGGACAAGGTTGGTCAAACCACGGTGTGTATTTGTTTGCTTCACATTTTACTCCATGTATCGGTAAGAACACTACCCAGCATCACTTCACGTAACCATAACTGCGGTGTTTGTGGATATATATCGTGAACAGCTGATACTAGTGCTTTTACTCTTTACTATTAGTTGGTATATTAATATACTTCGTGTAACTATTTCATCGTAATAAGGAATGTTATAAAAAAACTATTAAAGACTTTTAATATTTTAATGTGCAACAAACATGAAAATATCAACATGTCAACATAATCATAATCCAAACACAAATTCAATAAAACTAGGGCAAAATATAAACAAAAGAAATATTTAAACGGAGAGTCTTGCAAAAGAATAAGACCAGGTGTTCCGGAAGAGTAAGCGTCTTCTGCATTTTTAATACATGTGGTTGATGTATAACTTTATTAGATATAAAACTATTAAAATTGATGAAATATTACCTTTATTCATATCATACTGATTATATCAGGAATGTGAAAATAGACAATTATGTTCTTGTTATGAAATTAAGGTTAATAAGGCGACATTTGATATTGTTTTATGATTTTTTCAGTTTAAGAAAAAATCATATACGCCACAAGTGAAAATACAGGTATGCGTCTCTGGTGGGACGCATTAGTTAAGCTATATTTCATAACGTTGAAGCCTTATTAACGTGGTGTACGGGTTTGGAATGAAATTACTATTTAGATCCTGATTATATTAAAACCACTCGTCATTTGTCATTTTAACTCCAATGGTGAGGTTGTTGCATTGGTGGTGTTGTTCACACCCTGTACACTAACGTCATTGTCTATGTCAGTTTGAAATGAAAATGAATTAGATATGATGTGGCAGAGGAACGAGTGTTAAAGTGTGGTCAATCTTCAAGTAAAACCTTGCTAATGTGACGTGTTTTGTAACTTGCATTTGATTTAATTTGCATGAACCATCCTATAAGGTTAATACTTTTCTAATTTTAAGTTATCTTAACTCCTTTAAATACTATACATTTAAAATTCAAACTATTTCACTGGTTTGCTTTAACTTATTTTAAATATACATATGTAGGTATAACATTAAGAATAAATGATATTTGATTAAAATAGATTACAAAAGACGACGATGCCCGAAGCAAGAGAGAAGGTAGCTTCCGAGAATCCTGGGAGCGTAGTATGGAATCTCCTCCTATAGTGCCCGCGGGTTCTTATGATCTTAAAAGGGAGAAGATCAGGGCGGGCCTCCAGGCCGACTATCAAGTCTACCTGGCATCGGTACATTTCTTTTAGCTGGCTTGTTGTCGAATGAATTCTCTTTTTGGTAGCGATATATTGACATGCTACTTGTTCTAATTCTCACTCCTTAATACTTTCAATTTAAATAAAGACTAATATCAACCAACACGAGTAGATATAAGGTAATTGTAATTGATACAGTTCAATGTCATATTTTCGTTAAAACGTTTTGTCAAAGAGGTATTCCCGATATTTTGGAACTCAAAATGCAATGAATGTAGCGACTTTGCGAATATTTGCAATTAGAAATATACAAAAAAAAAAAAAAAAAAAGAATTTTTTTCTTTTCTTTTCTTTTTCTTTTCTTTTTCTTTTTGAAAAAAAAAAAACAGAGTTGGCCGAATACCCTTTAACTGTTGCTCTTGTTTCACATTACATGTTGCAGGTATTAGAATCTAACCTCAATGTAGTCGTATTCATTTGTGTTGAATGTTGGTGAAGTGCATTGTATAATGAATATTATCTACACGAATAACAATGGAAATGGTTTTGTCATTGATATTTGACTTTGAGAATTGTGATTTTTTACCCGGAATGAAGTCTTTATGGTAACAAACTTTTGTGTCCTTCAGTAGATAGTCTTATAGTTTGTTTATTGTTGAAGATTTACTTATATTGACAACATTGATGTGGTTTCCACAGTGAATTAAATTACTAAGTCGGACTACAGCCAAATCTTAACGCGTTTTGGATACGGTGTTGGACTGTGAAAGCGTTTAGTTTAAATATGTGTTTGTTTTGTTGAACTTGGATTTGTTGAAGTGTTTTCACATTTAACTTACTTGACAAAAAGGGTTTTTCTAGTATGATGGTTTGGGGTATAAAATGTATATGCAATTTTTCCCTATTTCAATTTCATATTGACGAAGAAAGTTGTAAGCAAATAACGATTTTGTTTCTGAGATGCAAGTTTTATCTCTTCATTAATTCTTAAAGCGTAATGAAACAAAATGAAACGTTGGCATATAATTACAAATAAGTAAATAAATAAATAAAATGAAATAAATAAATGCGTTAAACTAATTCACAGTCTTTCGAATACACAACATATGGTTTATCTAAACAGTTGTCGTGGTGTTTCTCTCCTTTTGGATCCAGTGCTTATTAGCTGTTTTGATATGATTTGTTGTTAGCAACAACCCGCTAACAGAAGTAAAGAATTCTGGGGGTCTAATGATAATCCCAAGATTTACCCCACTTCCGGAGAATACAAGAAGCGAGGAGAGAAAATGAAAGAAGAACTACGGGAGGAATTTCACCACTTCATGGAAAAGGTAGTTGAGTGCATGAAGAAACGGGTAAAGAGAAATAACTTAGAACAAAATATCAACTTTTACACTAGTAACCAGTTAATCAACATAGCTTAGTTATAACATGTCTCATCGACGCTTTGAACTCGGTAATCCAGGAATTTAAAAAAAATATATAAATTCTTCATGATCAAGAACGACACGCATATCAACTTATACGTTTATTGAAGAGTTTGTTTTTCAATTCAGAGAACTGTCTAGACTAACGTATTGTGTCTATATTCCTTCTATAAATAAACCATTTCTGAACATTTAGCAAGAACCACCAAAAGAGAGGAAGAAGGTATTTGGCGATCAAGGTAGTGTGCTGTTTGTATCAGAATACCCGGACACAAAAAAGCACATGAACGCAGTGAGAAAGAAAGAGATGATAGAACATCTAGAGGTATCGAGTGATCTCCCCTTAATAACAGTGTGTATCGGAGTGGCGGCGTTTTAAATAGCACATTGTATATTTTGTTTGAAACTATTACAACATATATACTTTTGATACATTCTTTTTGTTATTGCAGCTTTCTTATTTTACATACGGATTTACAAAATAAGATTTCTTTGAAGCAAGGTTTTTAATATTTGGGAGGATTTGACACTTTTTTTCAAAGTGTTTACAAATTTATGTCATATGTGTAATGAATTATATTATATGAACGCATCCTGAATTGCTGTGTGTATTAATATATCATTTTCATATGTTGTGACTTTAGGATGTATTATAGTGTTATACTAACACGTGTTAATCAAGCATTAATGTATTGGACGTAATTATGGTTTACAAACATTAAACTTTCCTATTATAATAAACTCGTTCTTTGAGTGTGTCATAAATCGCATTATATGTCCAGTGCATGTTTGATATCTTAGCTATTTACCTATCTTCTAACATAGCAGATAATATTTTTCTAATGTATACATTTAATGAACTCTCGACTTGAAGAAAATTAGACTTCGCTAATACGAAATGGGAAGTTGGGAGCTATTTATCTGTATTAGATTAACAATTTTTTATTGATCAGATTATGGCTGTGTGTTTGTATAAGTTGTTGGAGGAAACGTCTTAATACCATAGTTACATGTTATATTGTATGTATTTTTTTTTCTAGACACGGCTTGGCTATGTAACTTCCTGTATTGATTTCTGACCTTATTGCCGTCTGTTGCATGCGGTCAATGTTCTACGTTCCATGAATATAAACGGAAAACTTACTTTACCTCAATCTTGTCATCAATTACTCCACTTTTGTCGACGGTTGATTTTATGCCGAATATTCTTTTACGTCTTCTTTTCTCGCTAAATTTTAAAGATAATGACTATTTTATGAAAGATATAAGATAGAAAAAATCCCGTACACACAATACAAGCACGACAGTTTTGTTCTTTTTCTCCACGTGATTGCCATTCCTTGCAGAAAAAGAAGGGCGAGGTACAAAGGAGACAAGGAGACCCTTCTATGGATGAAAAGAACATGTTTTCAGATATGGGTAAATCTCAAGAAGCTCAAAGACAGAGAGTGCGCGAGGACGCTAAGCAAAATTACAATAACTATATCGATCACGTGAGTTTGTTTTCTAAATTCTTTCACTGTGTTTTTAATAATGTATTGATGTTTTCTTTATTGATAAGTGTATTTATCTATAAAAATGCGAATACTATGAAAAATACTGCTTAGATAATTGATATTTGGAAGATGATAATTAAATTATCGAATTTAAATTCTTCCGTTTAGCGTACCGAAATATCTTTGATTGATGTTATCAACTTAAACAGATAATTTATTACAAGCAAGAGATCTGGGAAGACGTACCTTTCATTTCAGCAACTGATTGTGTGTGGATTATATATACATGTATATATCTATTATAACTGTGTGGTGTATTGTTTTTGCTAGACACCTTCTATGCTGCTATCGAGTGACACAACACATATTTCGTCTTGAATTCTATATGAAATGCCAGCTGATCTGCATGCACAGCACCTGTCTTCCTTATACTTACCTTGCATTTTTCCGTGCTGAGTTTTGAAGTGAAATTGTATCATAAAGATGACATTAGTGGACATTATAAACCTGAGTGTTGATTTATTCAAAACTTTAACAATTTTTCGTCGTGTTAAATTCACAATTTTTCTCTTTTAAAAATAAATTGCAAAAAAGATTGCGGACTTGACACTCAAATATTCTCCTTAGCTTAGGTTGAGTAAGTCATGAATTAGACCCCTACATCAGTAAAAGTAGGAAACTCTTGCAATACACCACTTAGTTGTTTGTTAATGTGGTTGATTATTGGGTATGTGCTAGCATGTAGATTAGTATTGTAAATGTGTAAATCTTATTCCAGGCCTTCCCAGAAGGTCTAGAAAGAGGACAGCCGTCCTTTGCTACTAGGATACCGCTACCCGTAAGTCGTAGGCTAGAGAAAGGGGAAATAACTCTCTCTACCATGCTCAAAAGCAACATAGTAATTTCGTAGAAAAGCTAACATCTAGAACTAATATACCTTGATACATTTGTGTGTACATATGGTTTTCAGAAATTTCACAATCTTAGAAATATATGATAATTTTGTAAGCGATACACGAGTAGGAAAACCCGAATTAATATTATATGTAAATAAGAAAAGTTACATATTTATATAGAAACGAAAAATTACTTACACTGTACTTTATTGATGTTCAATAGATGTATGTGATGTTTGACACGTTTTCATATAAAATAGTTCTGTTTATCTTTATTTCTGGTTCTATATACTATATTCTGTAAGATTTTATGTAGAAATATTAATCTTTTGTTTGGCAATACATTCGAAAGAACTTTGATTATTGGAAAATAAAAATAGATAACTCTGATAATACCCAAATGAATATGGTGTGTTGTTTTCTATATATTTCATTTATTTCTCCTTACAATCTGCTTGTGTTTCCGTATACTCTGTCTTTTCAACTTTTGCACGAGTGCGGTTTTCTTTCTACTTTTTCCGTTTCCGCTGCATGTTTTGGTATGTTTTAAAAATATATATCGTTATTTGTCTAAAGCAATGTATACTTTCCAACACAGGACAGTTGGTATACCGCCCAACCTCCTACACATAGACGATCACCGCCCCGGGATTACAGGTAGGATTCACTGTCTAGAAAATAACACAGACCATATTATGTACATTCTAAATGGCTGGCGATTGATAATATCGTTGTTTACTTGACAATAAAGAACATCTGAGGCTATTAACAATACAATTGTGAAATATGATAAATTAGCATTATAAGATTCAGACTCGAAGATATATTGGGTGCTTATATAGTTGTATCACACATACATGTATATTAAACATATTCTTATAAAACAAATGTTTTGGTAATGTTGATCAAACCTTTTACAGGCCTGAACAAGAAAGGAGTAGTGACCTTTACGCCGGTAGATTGGAACAAGCACGTGCGAATGAAGCGATGTACAGGTAAGTACAGTCAGTTATGTGAAATATTGATGATCAAGGAAAGTGCATCCAGTTGCTCCACCATTTATAGCACTAAAAGTATCGAAGATTTGTATGGTTAAATGAAACTTCGCCAGAATGTAAATGTCATGATTCCGTATCGCGACTGTATTTCACTTAATCGAGGGTCACATACTAGTATTGTTTTTCATTGCGCTCATGTTCTCTTCGTACTATTGTATAGACTAATTGAAATGATATCTCAATATTTTTTCTTGTGTTAACACGAGCTTATTTTAACACCATCTTCTACACCTGAGTTCAGTAATCGGTGATAAGGTGAAGACTGAATTCTTGTGTGCATTAGCCAATCAGAAGGTGATTTGTCTTAGCTGGGTAGATATACCTCTATGTGAACCCTCTCGGTTTCTTTTGTTTTCTAGGAGACATGACCACGAAATGAATGGCCAGAGGCCTCCTCCACCAAGACAAGAAGCCCCATATGCGTTGCATTAAAATGGTATGTCTGTATACTTTATTGATTAAGAATATGACGGTAGGTGTTTAGGTTACTTAGAATGTGACGGTAGGTGTTTAGATTACTAAGAATGTGACGGTAGGTGTTTAGATTACTAAGAATGTGACGGTAGGTGTTTAGATTACTAAGAATGTGACGGTAGGTGTTTAGATTACGAGGAATGTGACGGTAGGTGTTTAGATTACTAAGAATGTGACGGTAGGTGTTTAGATTACTAAGAATGTGACGGTAGGTGTTTAGATTACTAAGAATGTGACGGTAGGTGTTTAGATTACTAAGAATGTGACGGTAGGTGTTTAGATTACTAAGAATGTGACGGTAGGTGTTTAGATTACTTAGAATGTGACGGTAGGTGTTTAGATTACTTCGAATGTGACGGTAGGTGTTTAGGTTACTTAGAATGTGACGGTAGGTGTTTAGATTACGAGGAATGTGACGGTAGGTGTTTAGATTACTAAGAATGTGACGGTAGGTGTTTAGATTACTAAGAATATGACGGTAGGTGTTTAGATTACTAGGAATGTGACGGTAGGTGTTTAGGTTACTTAGAATGTGACGGTAGGTGTTTAGATTACTTAGAATGTGACGGTAGGTGTTTAGATAACTTTTTTCACATAAATGTTTCTCGCTCAAATGAATGATTAATATCACTCATATTTCTGTTATTCTATGACAGAACATTACAGGAGTATTTATCGGATAATCCAACTGGTTTTGTAATGGATTTTTGTCTAAGATAGCTTGTTATTTATTCTAAATTAGTCAATAAGTCAAACTATCAGTAACCCGATTTGGCGTTTATATTTACAACGTTATGATCATAATATGAAATACAGAAACTTACTCGCACAACGAGACGTCTCCCATGATGCTGTCCCAGTATTGTACTGAAATTTCAGTTGTCTTGTCAAATAGTTTGCATGTAATCAAGAAAATTGTTAACTCATTTGATCATACATAATGGTATATATATCTCAATTCTGTTTATTCTCGAATATCATATCTCTGCTGAAATTAGAAGGCTATAGGATAAGTAGTTGTATTGTTTATACCTTAACTTTTCAAACAAGAATAGCATCGCTTTATAAGTATCATCCATTGATGATCATACGTTAACAAAAGAAAGTGATCGCCCTTTGTTAATGTCTTCGCGGTTTATTTAGAGTAAAAGTGTTGTGTTGATCTAAAAGTGATTGTGTTTTAAACCAAACAAAAATAATATAATGTGGTGTTATTTATTTTGTCATGTCTGTTTCAGATAGAAAACTTACAGAAAATGCAAGATGGAACACGTGTTAATGACTTTGGTATATATAATCCAGTAACCTCTGGTTGACTGATGAAGATACCTTATTGACTGATTCCGGATTAGTACTTAGTGAACTTCAAAATATATCAATGGAGACTTTTTATGTGGAAAGCAAGAGAAAAACCTTAACATTATTTAGATAATGATATATTCTTTTAGTCCCGTTGTAAAATGCTTATCTGGTTTATCTAGGAATAGAACAGTTTATGGTATTAGAGATCAAACATCTATTCATAAATTCATAAATGTATATATTCCACCATTAACATGTAAATTTTAACACTTAGATATGTTGTTGATAATCGGATGTTGTTACAGTCACTTACAATATTAATTTAACTGATGAATGGTATACCGTATATCATATTATATTTTATATGAAATTCACTGACATTTAAATGTACCCACTAAACTGCCCATATTACGCATTATTTATTCTTCCGTTATTTAACAAGGTTTATATCCCAGCCCAGGAAATCACTCCATGTTTATTGATATATACAATACGTTTATATTGATTTCTGTGATCTATTCTCCTTTCGTTTACGCTATAGAAAATATAATGTTCTTTCAAAATATGTTTCTGATGTTCATTTCTTATTTCGAATTTTCGAAGAAATGATACTTTTGAAATTAAGCCATAGCATGAAGCTTCACACCAGAATTTTTTTTATAAAGGTGATTTATTTTTGACTGTACGTCTGAAGGTATTTAGATCTGTATAATACAAAAGATTAAAGTAGTGTTGCAACAATGTCTCACTGGCTATCATTAAAGGTATGTAAGGTTATGAGTGAAAGTAGCTAGATACATCATTAAATTTATATAACTGTGATAAATTATGTTGTGTTCATTTTTGAGTTGTGTGAATGTGCCTTTCATTTTCCGTAGGTTAGTAATTCTCGTATAATTTCCTTTTGTATTCTTTGTTGTGATTTACAATTTACGTATCATAATACAGTGAGCATTTACCGTATTATGATATATATATTGCTTCTTGCGATATATGATAATAACACTATTAAATACCTTATAGTAATATATATCTCACTCATTTGACATATGCATTAGTTATATATATCTATCCGAGGTGTGATGATATATGTCCTACGTATAATGCATTTAGCTTGATTATAAGTTCCCCATCAGAAACCAAGAAGGGGAGGACCTTAACTTCACGTTGTGTCCGCCGGTCCTTCCGTTATCTTGTCCGGACTCTATTTCCTACCTTACTTGTCGTTAGAACTTCGTACTTGTGGTATGGGTTCACCGTGTGGAGTCGATATAATGTTTCTATAAAGGTCACGCTGACCTTTATTTTGACCTTTGACACACAAAAAAGAAAAAAATTGGACTCTATCTCCTAAATAACATTTCTCTGGAACGTCATACTTTGGGTACAAGTTACCAATGGTAACTGGCCGAATTTTCTTATTAAGATATCTATATTAAACATAGAAAGATAAGCTTCTTACGTACTGAGATCTATATGTTAATAAGTGTGATACATATCTTACTCTCCTAGTATTATGGGGAAAACGTGTACACTTGGGATATATGTCTTTGTAATTGTCATATATATTTTAGGTATACATATATAATGTGTTGTGATATACAGTTTGTGTTTAACGTTCGTGTATTGTTTATATATAAATATATATATCATCATAAGAATTATGATATATGTCTTGCATACTGTGATATATATAGATATTGTGATATATTTTTGTCAGGTAAATTTTAGTCCGTGAGCATTGAAGATTTTGTGTGTATTAATTTCGTTTCGAACAAATTCTGTGGATACATTTTAATGAATTTTGTCGCTAGTTAAAGATTTGTAGTTGTATATTATGTTTCTAAAACACTTATCAAAATACAGATTTAAAGTAATATAATTTGGTTATATCGTTAAGTATATTTTTAATTTCATTTTTTTAGGTTCAGTTTCTTACGGAATTAATTGATTTATGATTTATCAAGAATATTAAAAAGTAATTGAGTTATTCAGGTGGTTTAGAAAATCTTGTCAGATTTTCCTAAAACTTCGTTCAACAATATAATTCAAGTTTTACTGTTTGTTTAATTAAAAACTTTAAACGACAATATAGCGTTATCATATTTTTTTACTTCGTCCTTGTCAAAAGTCGTGAGCGTAGCCTTCCGTTGTGTTGTTTCGTGTCAAGTTTAACGTATTCTGGTGGTTCTGTCCACAGTATATAAATGGGTTTAAAACATTCGTCGGAATGGTACTTGTTCTGGACATTGTATGTCGATGATTAGTGCTGGGAGAGGGAATTTATTGAGAGTATATATGGTTGCTTATACATTGTATAATTTATTTTGTATCCTAAAAACTTCACTATACTCTCACCCATGTGATACATTTGAACTATTTTTAGAAGCTTGTATTTCTCAAAAAATAAATCGGCTTTCAAGCTTGTATATATTTGTTCTTGTTTTTGAAGTTCGCTTTAAACGATAGGTTCTTAGACTCAGATTGTAACCTAGATATATCGTAATTCTAACGCTGACAGATTGTAACCCTAACCCTGACAGATTGTAACCCTGACATATTGTAACCCTGACAGATTGTAACCCTGACATATTGTAACCCTAACCCTGACAGATTGTAACCCTGACATATTGTAACCCTGACATATTGTAACCCTGACATCACTGATGTTTCATGTCGATAATAACTTGGTTAAAAATGAAATATACGTTCATTATCGACAGTGTTATCCGTCATTATAAAGAAAATTTGATTTTATTTGGTGTACATTAAATCTCACTTCTCTGGTTGACTGATATACTCATTTGAATGCGAATATTGGATAAAAAAAGAAATGATCTTTATAAGGGTTTCCTCCCCTTAGATATGTATTTAGATCTCAATAGCACATTACCTTATTTGGTGCTTTATTAATTACATCCACAGAGTAGTGTAAGCTTATTTCAAGTGGCCATTGAGAAGAAACAATGTATAAAATCGTTTCATGTAAACTTCTTCTTTTTTTCGAAATAATTAAGTGCGTGCTGTAAACTTCCCCATTGTCCTGCTATTTTGCGATTCTTTTGCAGTATCGAGAATACCTGTGAAATGTTTCATTCTTGGGCGTCATGTTTCCGTAGCCTTCAATCCTATTGCTTCCATTAATCAGCTTAGTTTGGAATTATTTGCCTGGAGTGTTGCACCATTCATTTTCTGGATGTCCATTGTCCGATGTTTTGACTTCTTTTCGGCGGCCAAAAGCCTCCTCTCTATTTTGATTGCTGAACATACATGTGATATGTCTTTTCGATCTCGGAATGTAGAGCTTGTTTCATTTTTCCGGCAAATAATGACCTAAATTATCGTTTCATTTTATAACAAATCATTAGGGACTGATGTTACGGTCTAGTTTGCCGACTCATTCTATAATAACAAATCATTAGGGACTGATGTTACGGTCTAGTTTGCCAATACATTTGCTATATTGTATATTAGTATTGGCAGCCGTTTTGTCTGGGCAGCTTGAATCATACCTCGGCAGCGACATACCACACTCTTATAACATAAAACTGTTCAATGTGTTCCGAACATATTTTCTATGACTACAGCCCAATAGACGCTGTCATCTTCAAACCAGAAATGTTCGTTATGTGACAATTCCAATTATGCCGGAAATGACACTAATCTTGTTTTCATTTATAAGTGTGAAAGACACCCTAGAATCCGTCATACAAGATTAAGCACCAATCACTTTTATTTATTTCCGTTTAAGATTTTTTAAGGATATATGTTTTTACAATTTTTTATCTAAATCTGCTGGCATGCGGCTTACCGGTTTCAAATGTTCAACTCTGTTCAAATAAGTCCTTATCCTAATTTGATGAAGCATGGATGAAAGTTGTTGAAATTTTGAAACAACATCAGTAGAACCCTGATAAATTGCACATTGCATATGTTATGTGCTGAGCTATTGACTTCATTGAAATATCTACTACGGAATCAGGAGTCAAGGAATAAGCATACTTAATTTGAATATTGACGGCGCGGTTAGAAAATTTTAAACGACAAAATTATAAAGTATATGGGTTTTACAGGACTTAAGAAATTCCAATATTGTTGTTCGTTCAAATAAATGACAATGACAGTGTCTTCATTTTATTTGTATTTTTGTAAATATAATTATCTATTACCAATGGATACATCGTTATTTACACTCCTTACATCCTATAGATAAAGCTGAGCCTTTCAATCCATATTTCTCTATTTCTGTAACAAACTAAGACCTAACTTCTCTTCTATTGACATAACTTAACAGGATATAATTGCCCAACTCAGGCTTCTATATACTTACAATCACTAGCTCCCTATACCATTCCTCCCAAATTCAGTCTCTCAATATCTTTATAAACCTGGTTTTATACTTTTTAGTAAATCTGTCTCTGCAGCTGTACAGCCTTCCTCCTGGAAAAATGCTCATGTAGCACTAGCATCAAAGGAAAAGTGATCTATCCAGACAAATCTCTGTTACTCCTGTCTTTAGAAAAAGAATTTTGAAAAATGTTTTTAAATACATGTCTCTCAAGACATAATATTATCCCTAGAAAACAATCAGGGTTCCTACCAAAATATTCTACTTTCAATCAATTATCAATCATCCATGATGAAATTGTGACAAAGTTAAATATACAAGAATGGTATTTTTTATATAACTAAAGCATTTGATAGGGTTTCGCATGAGGTTAAAGTGGTTTTTATCTTCCCTTTGTGATAGAGGGCTGACAAGGATATCTCAAGAATCAGTTCTAGGACCAGATATATATTTTTTCTTTATATGATATTTAGCAATGTTGTTTTTATCTTCCCTTTGTGATATTTATATAAAGAATCAGTTCTAGAACCAGATATGTTTTTATCTTACCCATATGATAGAAGACAGACAAGGATATCTCAAGAATCACTTCTAGGACCAGATATGTCTTTATCTTGCCTATATGATAGAGGACAGACAGGGGTACATCAAGAATCAGTTCTAGGGCCAGATATGTTTTTATCTTCCCTTTGTGATAGAGGACAGACAGGGGTACCTCAAGAATCAGTTCTAGGACCAGATATGTTTTTATCTTCCCTTTGTGATAGAGGGCTGACAAGGATATCTCAAGAATCACTTCTAGGACCAGATATGTTTTTTTATTATTTAGCAATGTTGATGGTGATGATATTTTAAATCTTATATGACATTGGAAAAATCCGAATTTGGACTAGTAGATGGGGTATTATTTTAATGATGAAAGTACTATTTCTTGGCGCATTGATTTCGAGATGTTACATCCTAACATGTATTTTAACAACTTAGTCATTAAAAATGTTAGTCACTTTGGTTTAATTTTCAACAGTCATACTAAGTGTCTACCGATGAAAATACATCTAGGAAAAACATACAAATGAATAAATATATTCAGGATATTAAATATAAAACTGAGTTAATATACCCTACATTCATTCGTATTTTGTTTTAAATATGCTGATAAAATATGGGCAAACAGAAAGGGAATGCAACATCTTGGAGTCAATCCATATATAGACAATACACTTAACAACTGACTCGAGGCGGGGCATGCTGTCCTGTACAATGGATCTGGACTAATGTCACTGGTAAAACAAAGACTCTTCCATCAAAATTTCTATTTTTAAAAAGATTTTCCACAGATGTTTTCTTTTTGTTAATGATTCAATAACAATACTAATCATCCTCTTCCACACAAGTGACTCTTTGGTGTACCTCTAGCTGGAACTGTTAGTTCGTTGAAAAAAATCATGTGTGATTGGAATAGCCCATCTTTATTCTGATTCCTACAATGACATCCATAAATCTTATAAAACATTTTTGTCACAAGCATTTATTGATGTACATCATCAAATATTAAGGAAACAGAAAGGTAAATATTACCCTATATAAGAAACTCTACTAGTTATTTGAATTCAGATTTTTCATTCATTCTCGCCTAGCTGAGAACCCTGTCTGTGGTCATCCTTTAGAGGACTGTGCTCACTTCTATCTACATTTTCCTCTTTTCATTATTCAACGATAGCTTTTTCTTAACGCCCTTTCTTCTCTAAATGATTCTATACCTCTAAATACTCAAACGTTTCTTTAAGGCTCTCATATACTTGATGAAAACATCTATAAATTTGGTTTTATGTTGATTCAGAGATCCATTACCGATACCGGACGTCACTTTAGGAATCAATTATAATACAAATACAGATAGTTTAAATATGTGTCTTCCTCCATTTAAGGAGATATTTGGACTTAATCTTGACACAATCTTAAAGTAGTTTATTAACTTATGACAACTTATGGTAGCATTTCCTTTTTCATTTATTAATTTAGAAATATATTTGAAATATTCGGAAACAAATAAAAAACAAAAACAAAAATACGTTCCATACGTTAATTACTGTATCTGCATTCTTTGTAATAGCAAGCATGAATTGTGAAATGACTATCGTTAATCAAAATATAAATCGATCTCGATATTCGCTCTGCTTAATAATGGATGACTCAGCATTGTATGATCGGAAGCTCCGGTCCTTTAAGCCAGACTCAGAACCGGATTTATAGGTGAATTTTTAAAATCTGCATGTTTTGTAACATAAAAATAAGATTTTAGTGGTACAGTCCAGTAGGAAAACCAAACAAGTACAATGCATTAGAATTCTAAGTTATTTACATGTCATTTATGTATTCAGAAGTTGTGTTATGTTAACTTTCTAGTCCTCTTGGGTGCATTTTTGCTGCCATTTTAATTAAAGAGTAAAACTGTTTTATTGTATCTTCTTCTAAATAGAACATTCCGTTCAAATTTATAGAATCATAATTGTTAATTCTTTCTACACTGATCATAACGATTATTTCATGTTCAGTCTTCAACATCATCCACAAAGCATTTTTTTTAATGCGACGAGGAGCAGAACCATCACGAACTCTGAAAAGCATACAGGAGCTGTAACGCACCCATTATAAAAACACAATTTTTCTAAAAATGTGTGAGAGATATTGTTTTGGTCATATGGGCCCATTGTTTCCAAGGAGAATTTCCTGTATGAGGTATCGTTTTCAGTGTTGACAATTACATGCAATGAATAATATGCTAATGATCATTTAGAAGCAACAGGTGTGAGGTACGGTCATCAGATATCGAAGAGCCGACTGTTAAATGAATACAACTCATTAGTATTAATCCACGGGAAATATATTTATGTAATAGGTAACCTTTCAGATTGAATAATAATTGCATTCATGATATGTTGATAATATGCTAATGACCAAGAATACGCAACAGGTGTGAGGTGCAGTAATTAAATATCAAGAAGCAACTATGCTTCAGTAGCTTGATGCCAAGGTTATAGTATTAACACCGTTGTTGTCGACCAATTGTTGTAGCAACACGTAGTGAGTACAATATCGTCACCATGCTACGAACTGGCAATAGTGCCAAACTTGAATGGATGGACTGCCGTGAGACTGGATAATATGTCTTATCCCTGGACAATCGGAACTCATCTGACCTGTGATATACTCCAAACAGTCATCAAACGTGGCGTGGGTAAAATTGTGCATATTACGAGTAACCCGAAAGAGGTTTTCGTCTCACTGAAATGTTTTTAGAGGCAATACAGGCACAATCATATGAAGAGAATACGGACGGTCTTCTAAGATTATTACTTCTGGATGAATGAAAGAAACAATGTTAATCATTTCACATAACGAAGTAATAAATATCGTTTAAGTGAAATCAGATTTAAGATAAGCGGAATAACATTTCGAAAAATTGAGGAAATAAATTTATTTAAAGAAATGAAATAACATATCGGAAAAAATGCGAAAAAGAGCAGCTCAATACAAAAATTTGAACAGTATGAAGAATGTAGGTAAATATTAACCCTTCGGTATTATTTTCCAATCTAGAAAATCGTACTGTTGTCCAGTTTCATTTGAGCAGAGATGTAAGGAGACAAAGTAAGGATCCCACAGGAATGACGTCAATTTACCTACCAGTTGTTATGTTCCATCATAACTTATATAACCACTATAAGGAGTCAAAGCTCCACCATATGTCGATCTAAAACAAATTTGGCAGCGTCACAGCTATTTCAATGGGGAGATACCTTACTTCCTTGTGCGATAGGTAGTTGGACATGTTTGATGTTTTTGCTCTGATTGGGCCCGTTCTTGTTGTCATTATTCTCATTTAAGAATTTCACATCACTTATTAGGATTTACCAAGACATTCACAGCGGAGTCATCGCTGAAATAGAAGACGCGTACCCTTTCGGAACTCGTGGTCTTCATGTAAATCTCTCCAAGATTCTGTTGTTAAGAGCCAAATAGACGTTTTTCATGAAACAGTTTTCAGACAAATAGTAGACTAAACAAACTATCTATTTACAGAAGGAAGCTATGAGAGCAGCCATATTTTGTGTTTCATTGTTGACGTTAATTGAGGAAGTATATTCTTACATAACAGAATTAATTAGAGATTCATTGACGTGTGTATCATGTTGCTGATGTATGCTGTAAATTTTTTTCTAGATTGTTTTTCTTTGCCTCTTCAGGTTTTTTTTTTCAATGCCGGCTTCCCAAGTCACCTTCTTGATGCATGTTGCATAAATGGGTAATCCTGACCGAAACCTGTTTATTGGTGTTGAATTCTAGCTCTCCTTTACGTGTCTATGCACATTACGTAAATTAATGCATTTAAACCATCATGCTTACGTCGCTTTATTTAAAAGTCGTGGAATTAACTAAAATGGTTGAATCTTTCGCAACATTAAGTGTTGTTTTAAACATCTCGGTTACTTGGTTATCGATGTATTGATTAGGTGATGTCCGATAAAACCAGATATGCAAAGGTTAAGGGTGGGCTAAGTTCAGTTTTCGCTCATTTCGCCAACTGGCCATTAGAGTACAAATAAAGTTGGGTGGATAACTGGTTTGTTTTACAGCTCAAAACGTATGTTTGTATAGCTCTGGGCGAAAATGAATCTCTTTGTCTAAGGGCGAACTCTTGCTAAAGCTGTCAACATGCACTTAGTCGGGGCTGTTAACGGCAACGACAAGGACGGTATATTGCAGTTGACAATCCATTAAAAACCTAAGCAAATGCCTTAACACGTCTTTTTAACTTTCTACTACAAAAATACATGATTCGTGCTGATTGATGTGTTGACGTCTTCTGATGTTTATAGCAATGGAAGGTTCTGATAAAGACAAATGATGCTAACGTAAGTAAGCCAAGTGCCCCACATTTCCGTAAACTAAAACACGTACATGATTGCGCGCGTATGTGTATGGTGATAATGAATATTGATGAATTGCACAATCTCTAGATGAAGATTACCGACAGCAATTTTTGTTTTAGCAATATATGTTAGGGGTTTAGGCTGGAGTGAAAATATTCGGTCTTATTTTTACTATACGTGTATGTATATGCGCGATGATTGCGGATATCCTTACATTTTATGCTAACGTGGTTTAAATGTGAACAGATCGTTTAGCTCTAAAGACGCGCTGTCAGCATGATATATCTATGTGCAAAAAGTAAACAAAACATTACTTAAATCATTTGCTCTCACCGCTGTCAATGACGCCCAAGTTGTGCAATTGAATGCACTTTTTTCTTTTTTCTTATTCATCTGTATCTGTGCTATATTAAGTTAACTGTGGAATGAAATGATGCGAAATCAGTTAACAATGCTCTCAACATTCACATTATCAAGTACGAGGGACTTAAAAGATAATGCCTAATTTCCATTGTATCGTAATTTTTATCCGTCGTTTGTGTTGTGTATACCGCTATCATTTATGATTTAAGTATAAGCAAATGTAGACTTATAACGCGTCTTGTTCAGGGTATGACAAAGGGAAGGACGTACTAAAGAGCATGTTATAATTCAAAATTACATTAGTAACATCCTTATTTATGAAGATCTTAGGCGGTACGCGCAGTTTAATTAGCACAGATATGCTTGGAATGAATAAAATCGGAATAAATAGCATATGCAACACCAGCATGCGAATCTATGTTTGAGTTAAGAAATAATCATTGTTGTGACGTAGGAGTCGCAGAAGTGACAATCAGGAAAATAAAGAAATCTCGATGTTCATCTGAAGCGAGGAAATAAATACCCCCAATAGGACAATGACTGTAACTGTTGTGATGAGTAACACATTCAAACGGGACACGTTCGAAACAATGGTGGGAGAAGCAAGATCACAATTAAATCATTGGAACCATCTCAACAACGAAATTGAGACAGTTTTCGTAATTAGAATTACATTATCTGTTTTACAAATTAACAGCGTGAGCCTCCTCGGCAAGTGTAATAGATTTTCCGGTTGTATTTCTCATCCCACTCCACGTGCTAAGACGGATGTAACTTTTGGTGTATGATCCCAAGACCATTACTTTTGTGCCGGTAAATTAAAAACGTAATTGCTTCCACTTGAATCTCCATTGAAATCACATCCAATAAAGTTAGTTCATCTATCCGTTTCTCTTGAAATTGTAATCTTGATACAGATATTGTATTGTCTGGTTTCATATGAAAGATCCATGAGAGACTTGCAAAAGGTTTTCAGCAATGCTAAACCCTTCGAGACCATCCACCAATACATTGCTTTCCGCCATCAGATTTGGTTCCCTTTGCTTTACATTTTATCCAAATGAATCGATGACACACTTGCCAAATTAACTAATTAAGTTACTAAATTGCACGTCGATTGTTACAAAAGAGATTATTAATTTTTTTTAACGAAATAGGAAAGTTCGAATCATAAATTACATACCAAAATAAAAAAAAAAACAGTAAGCATATCGCCGATATTATTAAGTTTTAAGCATTTTGTGAGAAAAAACGTTAATTTTTTGTGAATAAATGACATTTTGAATCTCTTTCATATTCAGTCTATTAAAAGTAATTTAGCCTATAGATAGCTTTATCCCTTACCCTAACCCTGCTTCGAAACTTAAGCATTTGAGCAAAATGTTGTTGGATTTGTGTATCACCCAAATGACTTGTACAGCACAATACTGTGTTTTCAGAAATGTTGCCTGGCCAGCGAGTGACTGTCAAACTTGACGGTACATTTATCTTTATTCCTAAGAGTTCTGATCACAATCTCAACAGAATCTGCTAATTTGGCCACAGGAAACGGAGCTATTTAAAGTTTATGAACATAGTACTGTCGGATGGTTATATTCTTGGCACTGTAGGGTCTTTTCCTGGAACGCGATAATGATGCGAAGATTACAAACGCCATCATAGATAGTCTTTCAAGGCTGGAAAAAGATGACAACGTCATTGTTGATCGATGGTTTAGGAATTTTTGGTAGATTTTGAATTTTTGAATTCATTGAATACTAACAGCCTGTCTCAATGGAATCCGAGGACCCATATATACTCAAGGGATAAAAGACGCAGAATGACATTATTTGCAATATCTGGCGAACGCGTCGCTCAAACACAATGAAAATCGGTCAAGCAACTCTCTAGGTTAGAGTGCACGTGGTGCTGTATCAAATGTTGTATTATTGTATTGCATGACGATGTCTTCTGGGGAAACCACGAAACGGGAAAATATCGTGTACAGTGGTGTTGTGACATTGAGTTACACTGCTCTTTATACGTAGTCTTCATAGCGACATATCATTTTCCGATATTTTGATTAATATCTGAGATCATTAAGCAATATCACGGCTGACGGAAGTTCAGAGGGGTCAGGCCATTGCAACGTATTGTAAGACGTCTCAGGGAAAATGGGTGAAAGACCTAGGTCTTGGCCAACTGCGCGTGACGTCACATCGTCAAAACAGGTTTATTCATCTCGCGCATTTGCGCAATCGGCACCTTACTGCCACTGAATCTGCCCTTCAAACCATAGGTATTCATAACCGCCCTATCCATGCTAAAGCTGTAAGAAAACGATTGCGGTAAGTTGGTCTGCGGGCACGTCACTCGTTTGTAGGGCTGCGCCTTACCGCTTACCGCTTTGTATGGCTTGGATGGCTGCAAATACCCCCAGAATATTTCCGTTAAGGCAGTGGAGACGGGTCTTGTTTACTGATAAGTCACGGTTTACTCCGTTCCGAACAGACGTTCGACGTCGTGGAGAACGTTTTGCCGACTGCTGCATAGTAGAGACGGATAGGGATGAGGGTGGATTGGTTATGTTGTGGGGAGGAATCTCACATGGAGTTAAATCGCCACTGGTTGTGGTAATTGATAATTAAACTGACGCTAGGTATACAGATGAGATCTTCCGACCCCATGTTGTCCCATTATTACAGCAAAACAATCTCACATTCAAGCAGGAGAATTCTCGGCTCCATGTAGCGAGGAATTGTCGCGACTTTCTCACTAAAAACGATATCGACCCACTGACTGACCGCTATGCAGCCCTGACCTATCCCCTATTGAACACTTGTGGGGCCAGCTGGATAGACATGTTCGACGACGCCAGCCTTCCCATGTTACTCTGGCCTAACTGAGAAAAGTCCTCAGGGAAGAATGGGCTAACATTCTAATGAGGAGGATAAACTCACTAATTAACTCCATGCTTAGGCGAATCAGGACTGTTGAGAGAGCGAATGGGGGACATACCGGGTATTGAATGGTTAGCTGCCACAATCAGTCCATTTCGATTTCAGATTACAGAGTTCTATTTCAAGTCCCTTCAATTACTTTTAAATCACCTACCAGATAGAAATCATTGATTTTGCAGTAAGGATTAATCTTCATTATAACTTTGAAATAATATATATTATACTCGACGTTTTATCTAAAATCATCTTCAAAGTTTACCCTGCGTTGCTTTATCCCTTGAGTATATTTTAGAACAGGTGAGAGATACGCAAAGGATAGGGCACTGGCTAGCAACATGAAAGCGCACCTTAGTGTTTACAACAACTTAATTCAGTTAGTGAAAAATGAGTTTGATCTTACCAGAAGGGCACCGTCACTATTTGTCAAACTAGATGCTACTGCGGATTATTGTCACTTTCCAAAGTTAGACATGGAATACCGTCGAACAATATCCATGGCACAAACCAAATAACATTGGTACTACTGGCTACATAAGTGAGCACTTCAGTGATAATAGTGACCACGAGATCTGGGTCTATCGGCACTCTCGAGACATGATACGATGTCAGATCCACTCAATACATAAGGAGCAGTGTAAAGTCCAATGTTTGGATTCAGCGTGACAGCATCGACGCCATAAATACCAAATAATTATTATTGTCAGTGTCCTACTGGACGGAGAACCATTGGGTATGTGCCCATGTAGCCTGTGTCCTGTGCTATCTAGGATGTTACATGCATTTGGAAACCAGTAAGCCTTTGCATCCAAAAGTCAAACAGATTAAGACAAACCTCAAGTAATGTAGATTTCGCTACCAATCACCATCTCAAGGCATTTCAAGGCATTATGTATGGTGAACTTGGACAGTTACAAGTACAAGTTTGTGGTTATCAGGGTACATGACGGCCTTTTTGAAACTTAAAATTTGGGTTATGAATGTAAACTTTACAATACTTCAATCCAAAGCAGATTTTCCCCTTTGCTCATTGTTACTTAAAAATAAATACATAGCAATATTGAAAGTCTATTTTAATTATTTAGTCTTACAATGTGAGACTGTATACTACAATTTAGAGTGATTTGGTCTCAGTAGGAATACAACTAGTTGTTTCCCAGTAAACAAAAAATGGCCGCCTGCCACACTTCGGTATTAGTATAGTGAGGTAGTTTGACGTTAGTTAGAGGCTTTTATAAACAGCTTAAAAATCAATACATAGCTTTCTTGTGGAACACCTAACTTGTAACAAAATTCTTAAATTCTTAAAAACACTGAAACATAAGAGATTAAGTCAACGCCGTTTGTGTCAGTGTCTGCTAGACGTCAGTCTCATAGCCCACACATGAAATCCGTTACAAACAAAATATCCTTTTGAACATTGTAACCTTTTGACAGGAACGACATCCATTTAGAACGTCCGTGGTAATTCTATTCTAAAATCGCATAAATCCACAAGAGAATATAAATATTACCGAAGAAATACATCGCTTCGTGCACTCTGATTGCATTCATGTTAAGTTAGATATAAATACTCTATAAACGGTGTTTTTATTCCTTGAATTACTGAAATAAGTTTACATTTTTGTATCAAAATGATTTTTTGATAATACTATTTGTAGGTTTTGCCTAATACAATATTGTTGTTTCAATTACAAGAAGACAAATATGAATGCATGGAAATGGTTTTAATCATGATTTCCTTTTCCAATTTTATTTGATGAATATTAATGCAAATTTACATTAATTATTAATACTGAGTATTTGGTTTTTATATTTTCTCCGATTTTCATTACTTTATGTTGGAGGAACATGCTGACTGTTTCACAAAATGAAGCATTTGATGTAGCTATCAAGGTCAAATTGTCCACGTGTAATAGTGGTATTACATACAAATAAGCAGGATGTCATGCAAAGCTCCTTTAACCTATACTGGTATCTTACTCTGAATTTTAGACATTTTAATATTGTTTTATGTGTGATATAAAGGCATTTGGCATTGTCCTTTCTGCGTTAAGTCATTCATAACCTGATTCTTTACGCTGCGGCTACAGATATAACCATTTCCTGCGTTCATTAGCAGAACTCATGTGACATAACCTGAAGGCATATGAGTTTCTAATGTATTTTAATATTTTTATGATTTGTGTATACGTGACTTAAAGCTTTCTGCTGAGTAATGAGTCATAATAGAACAAATCTCGTATTTCGCTTGTGCTGTGGTGATTCTGACGGTTTAGTATGATGTCAATAGTAGTGACCTCACAAACAATTGGCTTCAAGAACACTTACTTGACTAAGCTCACAGCAGAGTATAAAGCAATGAAACTTTAACCTAGCTAGGGAAAGGAAATAAAGTAATCGTTGGTACTGATATACCTGATATTCAACCCGAATATCTTCCACATGATCATTAATCTAGTTGTAATAACTGAAGTTTTGCCCACGATGTTGAGAATTGACAAGTACCAACAACTCATTTTATTTGTCTATTCATACACACAAGTAGCAGCTGCCAGTAATAGCATGGCCTTGCCCCTCAAAGCATCTATAACTATTTACCTGTTTCCTACACAACAACAAGTATGTGCAGTAGTCACTGTCATCAGGACGCTGACGGACCCCCTATTTTCCATTCATTCTATTATTCTATAATTTATGATCATCACTATGGTCTCATTGAAAAATATTCTACTTCCTTGTGCGGTATGAGTTTCAGTTCTCCTTAGTGTGCCTAGTGACGTGATTCTTTGTTTTCAACGGAACATCCGGAACAATGGTCTTATTCTTTTTGTGCCTTTTCAAAGATTTTCCCGTAAACCCTTTTGTAGTTCATATTTTATTCTCGTGCTTTAGTTTTTGAGTTTGAATTGAGATTATGTTGATTTAAAAAAGCTCGTCCTGGGAATTAAAACAGTCAACAAATATCATTAAAATCTTTGAGAGCCGTCAATGAAAATGAAAACTACAAGTGCTGCTTGATGTACAGGTATCTGTGGTAATGAGGTCCGGAACACATGCTTCATGTTCACCTAGAGACGCCGAACTCCAACCAATAGCGCAACAATTTCTCCGATTCCTATTGCTTAGGTATTGTTTCATTACAACTTTCTATAATTTCGTTGAACTTTCAATACAGTTAAATCTTCCGCAAGTCCTAGTTATATCGTTTATCAACAAAATTTCGATTTCAACAAGTGAAGATATAGGCAAGCCTATACAATTTTGGTTGAGCATAAATAAGGTGTATGCAAGCCTTAGTGTACATGGCTTACCATTCGGAATTGCCGAACTGTTTTATATCCCTCGGTATCATGAACAGATTCTACAACTGCATGTTTAGCTGCTACTCAAACAGATATGTGCCTTTGGTATGACTATTGATGTTTGCAAATGACTGCTGCTCTTCCTTGAAATTTTGAAGCAACATCAATAGAACAATATGTGAAGAAAATTGCATGTTACATATTTTATTGAAGAATTTGTTAAATTAATTCAAAATCCCACTGATAAAGCTTCTCTAATGGAATCAGGAGTCAAGGAGCAATCACATCAAATGTGCATCTTAACGGCATAGTTTGCCTACTACTAAAGACAAAATGATAAAGAATAATGTTTTGTATGGAAATTCAAGGACGTGAATCGTTGTTCGTTTAAATAAAAGTCTCTTCATCATTCTAACATTTAACTTATATTTTTGTAAACACTGTTTATCATATTACACCGGAACAGGTCCGGCATTAGTACCTAATACATAACTGTAGACATCGTTTTTTACGTTCCAAATGTCAGCAAATGTACCTGCATGTTTTGTAATATAAAACATGAGATTGTGAAAATGCCATGTTTTTTTTATCTGCGATTTGAATTGATGTTGATTTACTGATAGCTGTTTTGTTTATAGAGAATTATTCATCATATTCCTTCTTGCTCTCCATCATAAAGGATGACTCATTTGTATAAACGGAAGACAAATGAGGTAAAGATTAAACCTCAATGCCTTCTTCAAAGGGATTTTGACCAAATGTGGCCAAAAGTATTAACATTTTGTATACCAGTAGATTTATCTACTGTCCCCTTCCCTAGCGGGCATAGAGGTCGGATCCAGTAAAAATATATAGTATTAAAAAAAACTACTTGAAGCTGCTTTACATGCGACCAGGAGCAAAATCATTATGCATTCTTAAAATAGTTAAAATTTACCCATTATTATAACTATAGATATACTTGTACTATATGATCGGCACTATACTGGCCATATAGGCCTCTTGTCATCAAAAATGATATTAACGTAATAGGTAATTTGAATAACAAATGCATGCAATAAATAATATGCAAATGACCAATATTAAACAACAGGTGTGAGGTACAGAAATTAAAAATCAAAGAAGCAACTAGAACTTAATGATGTCCAGGGTGTAGAATTAACATCATTAGTATCGTTCGATTGTTAACGTGTTAAATTCTCTGCAAATGCAAACACTGGTGTTCATTCCTCGTAGAAGCAATTGAGATGGATATCATAGAAATGACAGATGAACAGGGAAACTGGTACAAGTACAAGCGATACGACGGTAGACCTTACGTTCCACTTGTTTACGGCAATGTCAAGGATCAGCTACAGCTGCTCGACAGCTATGAATTTCGCAATGACGACGTGTTTCTCTGCACATATCCCAAATCAGGTATCATAGCAAAATGTTATATATTTCGTTAGTAGCCATTGCTGTCTCTTGGAAGAATTGTTTAGTTTTTATTAACTTACTTCAATATAAATTATAGCAGTCAAAGGTATTACATAGATTTGTTTGTTCCTTTTGAAAAAAACCGATTTGAACTGAATGTAATCATCCCGTCAGCAAAAAGCTTATACTAGTATTTATATCGCCATATTACCAGTTTTATTTCCTGTCAGTTATCCTCCAATAGGGCAATCGATATGGATGTACGTTGACGGTGAAAAAAAATCAAAAAATTAAATATTCACTATGGGGATTAAGGAAAACTATTTTTATTATATAAACACATAATGATATGTTTTCAAACATAAAACTGTAAGACTCTACTTTTCTGGACTTTTTTTTTGTAGGAACACATTGGGTACACAATATCATCAACATGTTACGGACAGGCTCGATGAAGCACCAAGGCGGACATGAATTGATGGAGTTCCACGATATCAAGAGACTTGATAATATGTCTCATCCTCGAACAATCGCAACTCATATCACTTACAATATACTCCCTTCAACCATCAAATGTGGCGTCGGTAAAATCGTATATGTTATGAGAAACCCAAAAGACGTTTTCGTCTCACTGAAGTGCTTTTTAGGTTTGCTAAAGAAAAATGTCTACGAAGGGGATACAGACGGTCTTCTGAGAATATTTCTTTCGGATGAATGTAAGTTACGTTGTTAATCATTTCAAATCACGAAGTAATTTACATTGTTTAAACGAAATCAGATTTAAAAGAAAAATAAATAGACGCAACAATATTAAAAAAATGAAATGACAGCTATTCAAAATAAGTGTGACTGAAGACATATACCAAAAATACACCAGATGGCAATAATGTTATGTAGGCAATTCGGCTTTGTTTAACACTTGGTTATAGATGTGCGAGTGTCTGTGGCCCCGTCGTCCATGTTAAGTACTGGCCCGCTGTGGCGTATCCTGCTGGCATCCTTAACCGACCGCCTAAATTGGCTGTTTTCCATGTCGACTATTTTGAAGTTTTCCCTATCAATGATAAGAATTTGATTAGTGGAATGATCTCTAAGTGCAGATTTACTTATCTGGGACTGAGAATGTTTTCGCTCTGATCTAGATATTTTTTTTTGATGTCCATTGATTTGGACTCAGAATCTTCTACTTGTTTCTCCGATACAAGATGCGTTGTAGTTCTTGCATCCGATATTGTATATGCATTCTTCGACATTCCTTTTTGGTGTTTTATCCTTAGGGTGGACTAGGATATTTCAGAGAGTCTTGTATGTTTTTTATGGCTATTGAATGCCATGACCACGGTAAATCTTCTGAACGGTTTCCGACAGGCCTTTGATGCAAGAGATGGCAACTTGTCCTTTCGTTTTTTGCTTTTATTTGGTGTTTCGTCTCTTAGTATTTTTGCTTTTATCAAATTCATTGTTAACTTTCTGGATTGCCCAGTCAGGGTACCAACATGTTTTCATGGAGCTATGGGTGTGATTATAAGCTCTTGCTTCTTGTCTTGTTTTTCTGTAACATTCGTTTCACATCTGTTGAGCAAGGTTCGTACAACGCCCAACTTCTGGTGTAAGAGGTGGTGCGATCAGAAGCAAAGGTATTGGTTCGTGTGCGTCCTTTTCCTATTGACCAATACTCTGATAGTACCGTCATCTTTCATTACTAGGAGGTTGTCAAGGAATGGCAAAGCATCATTGATTTCTTCCTTACAGGTAAAACTGATGGTGTTGATGGTATCTTCAGTCAAATTTTTCTGGGATCAAAGATATGGGACATATTGTTTTTTCTGTTAACACCAATTTTGTATCTATGCTCTATACAGTTGGCATTGGAGTCGGCGGTTCTTGGTTCAATCACACAAAGGAGTGGGATAATGCAAAATCAGTGAACACTGCTCTCAACATTCACACTATCAAGTACGAGGACATCAAAAGGGTAGTGTATATATGTCTTTGCTGTCTTTACTGTCAATTGTTTCGGTTGTGAATACCCAGAATTTTTAAAATTCAAATATTAGCAAATATCGATGACGAAGTGTGTTACAATTCAAAGCCAGATTCGTAAAATCTTTATCTCTAAATCGTTTAAATGATATGTGAAATTCAGTGGCAAGCATGGTGTAAACAAACATCAAATTTTCTGGATCACAGTGATTTTGGGGTGAATTAACTTAGAAAATAAACCAAAAAATAATAATAATTAAAAAAAAAAAAAAAAACGTGTTCTAAAAGAAGCATTTTCTACATGTTCTACACAAGAATACGACACGCCAAGTATTCGATGTAGGATCACGAGGTGTCAAAGTAATCAGAAGTGTCAACGTTCAACATTCCTCCCCAAACGCAGAAAACGAAATGCTAGTGTGACAGAGTTCATTATTAATTTCAATGACTCCGCTAGAATTCGAACCTGGGACCTCTGGCATACAAGAGAGAAGTTTTCTCTTACTGGGCGGTATAAAGCGGCTGGTATTTACCAGAGTTACATACCACACCTCCAGGAAATAATTCGCCCTTGAGTTTCCAGGGGTTACAGCGTTGTCTGAAGAACAATGCTAAGTATTATTCATGTGTCTCGACATCAGGGCCAATGTAATAGAGGTCATTATGTTATTTTAAGGCCTCCAGTAGGACTCGAAGCTGGGACCCCTGGCTTGCTAGTCAGATGCTCAGCCGATCGAGCTAAAGAGCAGTTCTCTCCAGCCAAGTGGGGTTACATTGGTGTGAAATAGAACTTTCATAACTAAAAAAGTTTTACAAATAACGGATTATCGATGGTAAATGTCATAGATTTTTAAAATGTATTCTTCATCTCGCATCCCAACTTGTGAACAGAATAGTATCCCATGTTATCATCGCTATGAATACATTTCCTGACATTTTGGAAGCCAGAAAGTAAAAACTTATTTTTCCCTTGCAATTATTTTCCATTGCCTTCAGTGTAATGTATTGGAGACACACAAGTCAATAACATATTTACATAGCAATCTAGATTTAAAAACAGTAGAGTTAAATAATGAATTAAACTATTACAATAAGCTTGTTACTTCCTTTTTAGTTGATATTTTGAAAATTATAGTATTTTTTTTTATTTCATGTTAAGGATCCATATGGGGAAATTGAGAAACTTGCTAAGTTTCTGGAAACAGACAGTAGCGTTACTTTCTTGGACAATATTGTGAAACATATTGAATTTGATAGAATGAAGGAAGAGCACACAAAAAGCGCCGGCGCTACAGAGCAATGGGCGCACCTGTGTGAGAATGGTCGTCTACCGTTGTATCGAAAAGGTAAACTGTATGTAATGACATGTAATGAAAAGTTGATCGACAAACACAATTTGGGTGACAGATCACGATGATAGTCTGTTATAATTTGACTTAATAGGTTAGTAGTTATTTAAATAAAGTGATGCTCAAAATATCATATTATTACCAGTTTCTTATGTGACGTCAGTGAAAATTCTTAATGTAGAAGATATTTTTAGGTGACTACCAACATTGCAGAATTTCTGAGACATAAAAAAAAGCCTTTTACTTCAAACGAAACATCAACTAAAACTCCTGGAATGAACATATTGCTTTTTTGTTCGGTATGCATGTGATTTTCCAAATCTATTTGATGAATGTCAATGCAAATATTTACCGTTTTAATTAATTACTGTTACTGTCCGCAGGAATCATCGGAGATTGGAGGAACATGCTGACTGTTTCACAAAATGAAGTATTTGATGCAGCAATCAAGGACAAATTGTCCACGTGTAATATTGATATTACATACGAGTAAGCAGGATGTTATAAAAATCGGCTTCAATGTATATTAGTATTTTACGCTGAATTCTAGACATTTTAATGTTAATTGTATTTGTTAGCTGTAGATTTTGCAGTTTTTTGGAGTGTGACCAGCAATCACTTGGGATTACCTGATGGCATATTTTCTAAAGGTTCTAAACTGTTTATGTATTATTTACAATTTGTATTTTGTGTTTTAGTTTCTGTTGTGTGATGGTGGTATGGGAATTATAAAATACGTCGTGTACTTTTCTTATGTAGTTTTGATTCTGACGATTAAGTATGACGTCATTAGTAGTGACGTCACAAACGAAAAGCTACAAAAGGATAACTTTGTATTACACTTTGCTAGCCCAAGAGTAGAACATCAATCAATAAGGGATTAATTCCGGAAAAGTCATTTAACTATTCAGCAAATATTTTAAACGAGACGAATAAAAAAGTGTTGAACTCTTCACATTCAATCTGTCTTGTCGTTTTTTATTTTATGGATTACATTTTTACCTGAACCACTCCCGTATTGATTGCTATATATATTCAACCTGTTCATAAATTGAGATATAATAGAAAAATGTTTCATCTTGTTTGATATTTTTGTTAGAAATCACAGAGAAACAAGAACGATATAAGCATACATGTAAGTACATTTCTTGCTCATGTAAAAGGTCATTAAGTTCATGCCGTATGCTAACATAGTACTTGTTAAAGTCCTGTTATTTCTCTTTCTAGTTTATTTTGAAAATTTAAAAGTTATTTAGCTTGAATATTTCGCAGAAATAACAATATTATGTAATGAGAGGAAGAATTAAAGGTTTTATGTTACGTAATTATAAACCGTTCATTACAACTAAATCAATTATCTCCAAATTGATGCTCCTTGAAACAATTCATCAATCCAATAATTTCTTATAATAACCCGTTTTATAATTGTGCTATCCTAGCATCATAGTTATCGTGTTGATTGAGTCTTTTGCATGTCTATTGATGTAAAACGATTGAAAGACACGTTGTACCAGGTAAATAGTTAATTAGGTTGTAGACTAGCATTACTAGCCAGGCACTCTAAAATAACATGTTATTTGCAATATATATATATATATATATTACGTAATCAAGCAACGTTGAGTGTTCGAATATATTGAGAAGTTGTGGTGTTAGTTTTACGTTCAGAATGGTAGCAGTTTATTTCTTCTATTCAAGATAAAATCTACAGACAATAAAATGGCTGTTGATATGGCAGTGTTTAACAACACTACATGCAGCAAACGTGTTTTATAGCTGGACTTAAAAAGTGAATCGATCGAAATGTAAAGGACACGATGTAGACCCATTTGCACATCATGTTCTTGAAATCGAGGAAATAAGGTTTAACAACCTCTGAAATAGAATTTGTTGTAGTCATTTTATTTAGAAGTTATTTACGTTATTAATGTCACCTATGTATGATTTCGTCTTAGTGTGCCTGGGGTCCGTTATTCACAGCTACTCTTCTGCATTAAATCAAATAAAAATAAATGTATACGTGCCCGCTTTAAAAATATATTTAATTAGTTATTTTGCGTGTTTGTTTATTTCTGTTTGGTGATAACTAATGAAACAAAAGTCAAATTTTACGTGTTTGCATCATATCTGTCTACCCTACATCCGCCTTCTCCCCAAATGAATAGTGTTTGTGTTTATAACGTAATAATTCTTAATATACCGAAAAGCCTCACTCAGAACGCCTACTGTAATCGTATATTTAGAAAATATTATGAAAATATATCTCGCGGGGTCGGAAACCTGTTTTATGACCGATATTTCCCGTATTGCCGCAATGTCGACTTCTGATGAGAGATCATTACCAGCATGGTCTTGGTGTGTACTATTTTGAAGGCTCTATGAAATTCGAGAATAATCGTGCCTGTACTTCTCAAGACATAGCGATTGGAAAGTGTAGCTAATAAAATCCAAGGTGGCCGGCCATTTTACTTTTCTGATCAGTCTCGAGATTTGATACTTGGGACACCTATATACAAATTAGAGGAATTGACATCTCAATAATTGTTTACGGCGAACGGATAGACGACGGGTCGACAGACCACGGACGAAGAGCGATTTGGTCAGCACACCATCTGACGTTGGTGGAATTAAGTGTGAGTGTTGGAACTTATTTCTTTCACATGAATGTCATTACCTCTATATATCCTCCCCACCCACCCCCACCTTCCCTTCCCAGTTTAAAAAAAATATATATATATATTTATCTTGCAGAGTAGTTTTCAAGAATATAATATCTCAGTTATTTCGAGATAGTCAAGATATAATTTGTAAACAAAAGGTTGCAATTTGTAAAACAAATACCATTTGATTCATTTTCATATAGTAACATAGAGTTGATAAACAAAAAAATATATCAAACATCAATCAAATAAGCACACATAATTATATATTTGAATGCTAATGGAAACTGAGTCAATTAACAATAATAAACGACAAAAATAATTTTTCCTGCAGCAATAACCGTCCTGTTAATTATTCATTATACAATTTGATTCTAATAAATTCTTTAATTCGATGTATCTCCTCGAACATCTTAAGAAAGTTTTGAAACAATGCAACTCAAAATGCTAAATCAATGAATCATCATAAATTTAAAAAATGCATTCAGTTCCATTCTTCAAATGGACAGCATTTTTCAGTTTAATTTATAATAAGATGCAGTATCCATATAATTGATTAAACTGCATCGCACATCTGTGTTATCCTTCTAGGGCTCGTAAACGTTGTTTAGATCCTAAATTTCAAAGCCATGGAGGCGACTGAGAAAAATAAAAATTGATCGCAAGACGGGGAGGCGCATGCCACGCGTATGTGTATAGTATAAACCTTGTCACACTTAGATTACAACAAGCCGAAAGAGATCCTAACTTCCATGAAAGTTTTCGATATACTTCATCAACCGGCGTCAGTCGGTAACAGACATATATCACAGATTTTGTGATATAATCAACAAGCTCTTGAATATCGGATCGACTGTTAGTGCTGTTATCTGGGAGAGAAAGCATAAAGCTATCAAGAAATGGAACAGGATTGAAACCATCACTCTTTTCATACAGCTTAAACTGAAATGAGAGATCAATGTAAGAAGATTTTAGCATCCCATGAGCCATGGAAAATAACGTTCTTTTTAAAGACACATAGCCTATATGTGTAAAAGTGAAATCGAAGGCTTTGGGGGGAAAGGTAATAAACGTTTGCATTTACGTTGACGGCAATTCATGCAATAATCAGATAAAAACATAATTATATCAGATAGAAATATACATGCTACACTAATAAGATAATATAAGTCTTTCCGACTGCCCTCTATGTATGCCTCCAAAGGAACTTAGAGGAGATGCGTATGGTACTATGCTTCACACCACTGAATGTTTTTTTTTGTATTTGTTGTTTGTTTTTTATCGTTCATTTCCATTTCTTTTTAATTTTTCTTTCCCATGTTTTCCTTTTATCTCTTAATTAAAAGCAGGGGCAACCTGTCACGTTTAATTAGTAGTAATCTAAGATTATTATCATGATATCCGTAAATAAATACAACAAGGATATTGAAAGGTGGAAATTGGTGGAAATTAGGGGAAGCTTTATGGTCTCCATCATATCTCATTTGGAAATATTCTCCGAGTTCTAGAAGTTGGCGATATCTCTTCATTCCACTATTTAATTGATTCACGTGTACTTTCTAGACAATCCATTTAATGAATCTAAATTAATTACGACGTGAATGCACCTTTCCAACTAGATTTTGACGACTACTGTGACTAGTCGTGATTTTCTTCAGTCCCCTCCTAGGTTTCAATAGTTTAGGCCCTTGGCATCAAAGATTAGTCCTAGAAGGACGAAACAGCTGTAAGATTTAGTTTAATGCATTGTTGTGTGAACGATGTTTATATGCGAGTGTTTATGATTACACAAAAGACAAACACGTGAATAACACTTTTTGATACACATGCGAAGTCAGATAAAGAGATAGAGCCAAACAAAGAATATCACTGATGATTAAACTGATGACGTCGACGACGACGACGACGACGACGACGACGATGATGATGATGATGATGATGATGATGATGAAGATGATATCATATGTGTTAATGTTGGTATGTGTGTTTTGTCTTGTTATTTTTGTGTATTATGCAAAGTTTTGTGAGGAAAATGCATCATACTGCTGTTTCGTCCCTACATAACTCGAGATGATGCATCAATTAAAGGGCATCACTTTTGAAGGCTGTGAGACGACTTTGAAAGTGATCGAAATAAAAGTTAAAGACTAGTTTGGGAGCTGTGATAGCCCCATACTTCATATAAATTTCGTAATTTTTATATATCTGATAGTTTTATGATAACGTCAAGTACATGAGTATTTTCTTTTAGTATTCTTTACTTTGACTGGTGTGTGCAATCAAGTTGTACAGGTCTTTAATTTGATGAATACATTATATATGATTCAAAGTGTTGTGATGAAAGTACTTTGATACATATCTCTATGTTGAGTAAACTTCAATCGTATCGCAATAATCTATAGTAACATTCATACTAAATGAAATGGTTAATTAGACAACTGGTTGAAGGGTTATAGTCCCAAGGAATAGAAACTAATCTGATGTAATGTTATTATAAACAGTTTATATACATATACGTATAGAATCTTATATTTGAAACTCCATAAACTTATTATATCTAACATGATACGACTTCCAATGTTTTAATCTAGCATCGCATTAATTTCTGACTGAAATGAAACTTTCCTTTCCTGGCAGTAGCACATTATATGTTACTATTTACCAATGATATGCTACTCAAGATAATTATGTAACCATTTAGAATAATCGGGAAATATATTTTGATGTGTTGTTTACATTTTATCTGGTTTAAAAAAATTAACGTGGCCGTATTTTCAATAATAAAAATGCATTTCATAAGCGTTTTATACAGCTTCTTAGAGCATCGATAATTAGTTTATTTTTTATACGTCTGTCTCGAGGACATCATGATGGATCATTTCCTTTTCAGAAACGTATCTTGTTTCCTGATATTCTAGCTGGCCAACTGTTTTTAAAGTGTATGATGACTTTCATTTTAATGTCTTTTTGCGCAGTTATTGTCTTTTGTTATCGATTTTGAGATCCAATGTTTTGTAGTGTCGTTGATATGATCCAATTTACATCTTACATTCTGCAAATTTATCTTCACAAATTGTATTTTTTATCACTGAGCTTGCAAAACGGTGCGTTAGAATACCAGTTCAGTAATGAATATTTCCACATTTTTGGCACATGTGATGTATCGACTGAACAAGTTTCCTGGTTTTTGTCATTTCGACCAGTTATATTCACACATTGCACGTGTGATAAAACTGGAGGGGAAATAATAATTAATGAAATACTGTTATTTCTAAATTTTAATTCACATATCCAATACATTAAAATTACATAATCTAGTATTAATAAAAAAAAATGTAATCTCAATGCTCTTATGCGCTAAAATGGATTAGTGTATTGGTTTTACCTAAGAGATCCAGCTATGTGGTATTTCCTGTATACTAAGTACAGCTTTTATGGCTCTGTAAAGTCTAGTGATATAAATTGCGTATGAAAAAGCCTAGATCCTACGAGATATTTTACAAGAGTGCAAGCTGAATGCAGCGCATTCACATGCGAATATTTCATTTGAAGAGTATGTATTAGCCTTTGTGAAGGATTTCTGTCTTGTATCTCATTGAGTCTTACAGAACCCAATCGGATGCAGCCTAGGGCCGTCATAGACTAAGATAGCAGTCTTTGATATCCTGATATCTTCTTTTCTCACGTGCATCCTCTTAAGGACGATGTAAAACACATAAATGCATTGGTGGAATCATGAACGCCATGATGCACAAGCAATTACAATAAACTTCTACTAATACCTTGATTGCAAAAAACCAGCATTACACAGCAATACGACCAATGTAAGTGACCATGATATCATTTGATCCCGATAGATGTGTAAAGAGATATTAAATAATATGATGTTTAAATGTTTCAATACAATAGAAGTAGATACATCAGAGCAAAATGAAAGTCTTGTCCTTATAGGCTTCGTACTAAACGTTAAAGGACTTAATTCATGCGTTGAAACCCATTAGTCGACTCAGGGGAAGAATAATGGTTGAAATGGAATAAAGATCTAGATGGGGAGATGCATTTGCTCAATAATCAAATATATAATGAATTATATGATATTTGATCATTTCAAAAGAACAAAAGTGCGCATGTATATACCGAATCGAATTTACTCTGATCATTTAAAATATGGCATACATGTAGAGTAGGAAACTAAACTGTTGTTCCAGTATGTTTGGTAGTTGTGGATGTATATACCGTTTTTGATGATGGTGATGGTAAGTTTGATTGCTGACTGTTGGCATTGCTATTCACTTTTATCACGGCATTTCAATTTCTGTTTGTGTGTTGTTGTCGTTTCTTTTGTTATTGTTGTTGTTGTTGTTGTTGTTGTTGTTGTTGTTGTTGTTGTTGTTGTTGTTGTTGTTGTTGTTAGGGTAATGGTGGAACGAATGGGATGTTGACGGTGTTGTAATTATTGTTGTTTTGGTGGTGGTGATGGTGTTACTGGTAGGGTGATGACAATGTTGAAATTTTTGTTCATATGTATATACCTTATCAATTTGATGGCCCCTCCTAATCCAGCATTGATAGATGCGTTGATACGATAGCCACTTATCCTTAACGCTACTGACATATCAACACAATGTATAGAAGGAACAGCACTCTCTGCATCATATTTATCTGTTAAGGTAGCTTTCGATCGATTAACGCCGAATGATCTAGTCTTCCATACAGGACATATTAATGTATATATGCTTTATCAAACCATATGTACACAAACGGAATAATTCTGTGTCATTCTTAACATGTTTACATTGTTCGATGACCCTGGTTCCCAATTCTTCGTGAGTCACATCTAGGGTCGCTTCTGTTGGTGTTGGTTTTCGCAGAGTAATTAATGCCGATGATGACCAAGTGTGAAATTGACAAAGGTAATCAATAACGTTTCGGGTTAAGAGTGCAAATTAATTTCCTCTTCAAACTGGGTCAATCAATCAGATTCAGGGCGAGGATGCTTTAATTTGTATTCTTATTGAGTTAAGATAAATGCTTCACAAATCATTGGCATTAATTACATCTACAAAGTTATCTACCGGAATTACAGATATGTTCTTGAACAAATCATTGTTTTGGATATATGCCGCCATGTCACCCAACAAAATATTGCTTGGAGTACATTTGAATTTTCTTACTCTTTCCACATTTTCTATAGAAAGTAATTTAAAAAGTAAATAACGTATCAGCTGGAGTTTACAGTAAGTCCTTTAACCATTCCTCCTCGTTAAGAAAATTGAGTCACATTAAACGTTTTGTAGACAAATGTTACAATGCATGAGTAGATTGGATAGATAATATACAAGGGAAATTCAATCATTTTTACAAGCGATTGAGGAAATCGTCATTGAAAACCTTCTTCTGATTGGCAACCTAGGTACGTTTTTTTAAATCTCTGCTATGAATATGTTATCAAGCGTACTTGAAAAAGTAAGGTTTACAACTGTTCTACTTAATTGAATTTGTTATCAAAGGTAAATAAGATTGATGAAAGTACAATCAAATCAGTATTATGTTTCAGATTTAAGGAACTCCAGCTTTTTTGTATTTAGCCTGCATGCAGTTTATATTGATTTAATCATTTTTCAGATAATTTATTCCTGAGCAAAGCTAGAGTGTACTTTAGATATCAACGATTTTTACACACTTGTAAGCAGGTAATGTTTTGGCGAATAAACTTATTGCATTGAGTGTTTACACACTTCATAGCCAGTTATTTTCGCGAGGATAGTAGTTTTACTATTCCGCGGTGCATTTACTTGATTGCGAAAAATTGAAACAAGTAAATAAGATGTCCTTTTACAAAGGCGACTTTATGTCGTCCCTTAAAAAAAACACAAGTTGGCAGAACCGACTAGATGGTTAATTCATTTTGAGCATTCCTACTCTCCCCATCAAATAACTACTAACTGCAGTATCTTGTACATAAAACAACAAATCATATTTTTCTGATTTATCTATTTTTGTAATCATGTAAAAAGTTAGATAATGCTTTACCACGGCCCATCTTTTAAGAACACAGCAGGAGCCGACTTGTTATTTTGAACAGAAGCAGAGCGTTCAGAAGACACCTTCCACACACACACACACACACACACACACACACACACACACACACACACACACACACACACACACACACACACACACACACACACACACACACACACACACACACACACACACACACACACACACACACATATATATATATATATATACCTTTCGTATGTTTATGTTACATGTCCTGCAATGGTATAGATTTACGTCCCTCAAGTTTGAATATTTGTCAATTAAATAATACTGTTTAGGGGTTAAACGGTTTCTTCATAACAGAGCACTTCGTCCTTCCTTGTTTTTTTTACACAGAGACGCCTGAAAACGTACAAGAAGAATAAGACCATGTGTTCTGAAAGAGTAAGCGTCTTCTGCTGCATCGACGGCAGCTGCAATATGAATTTGTTAAGCCAAGTAAGTAATGTCTCGTTCTCAAATGAGAACAAGGAATACGACGAATACAACTAACTAACATCAGACGTGTCCAGTTTTATAATCCGCAAAGAAACATAATACTTTTCAATGATATCACTACGAACACTATAAACTTTCTCCAAAATTTTCTTCAACTTTCATCTTTTGAAATCATTTGTTACAAGTTTGTTCGTCGATTGACGTCTTCTTGCAAGGAAGCCGTGATAATAGGAACAAGCCATTGAACATCGAATCAACTGCGACATGTAAAAGTCACAGCTTGCTGATGCAAGAGTGTTGATCTATAGCACTGGAAGATTAACAGTTGGTAAATTGAAATCATCACGCTTATCACATATCGTGTTTTTTCATTGTAGGTAAAGTTCAAGATCAGCGACTGATGTAGAAGAGTCTGCCATGTCCTTTTATTTCCAATTATGGTAGGTATAAACGATAAACGCGAAAAAATATCTTGGTATTTAAAGACAAGACGTTATCAATATATCTGAAAGTGAAAGTTAACGGCTTTGCAAGGTCTTTGTGGCCTGTTTTGAATAGCTCTTTGATAAATTAAACCTCGTATGAAAAAAGTCGATATATGGAAGAAACGACATTCTTTATATAATTAAATGTGGCTTTCACACCCACTCGAATAAACGCCAGTAAAATTGCAATTAAGCCAACTCGTTCAAATAATTTCACTATACATTTAAGGTCATTGTTATATAAATAACAAATTACTTCATATGTTGAAGGAATTTTCAATTAATCTAGATGTGTGAATATGTTGTAATGTATTACTTCTTAAGGTCATATTAGCCTTCGACAATCATTAAAAAAACCTTTCACCATCCCCGTTATTTGTTCTATAATATTTGATGCTAGTTTCTTGCAAAGTGTAAAGTGTTTTACACGTCAGTCCTCATTAACCGCCTTTTTTCTATTTATAGGTTATCACTCGCAATGCAATGTCAGCTACAGCAATAGAGGTTTGAAACAAAATCAACAGTCTCACTCGACATTGACAATACGAAATTAAATATAAGCCAACGAAATGTTTATATAGATACCCTTAAAATCAAATAGATAATTAGAATAATGATGAATAAAGAACCATTTTTTGATGACATATACTTTGTGATTATCTTCATGGAATAATGAATATTGTAATCTTATTCTCGAATATCTTACTTAATTGATATGAATACGATTATAACCTTGTTCTTGTTTAAGAACGTGGCATTATTTTTATTTATCTAAATATACATCTTCGAAACAGAAGACGTTTACCCTTCCAGAACGCTGGTTATGGCTAGTGTGTAACCTCGTGTATATTCACACCAAACAGGTTCTGACCTTGTGATAATACATTCCATTACACAAACAATAAATTCACTATACTTCATGGATTAAATACCATTCATTGCCTGTACCAATCTTATTATAAGGATTTCTATTGAAGAAAGTATTCCGATTTTTTCCCTAATTGAGGTATTGATTATTTGAGATGTCTCATTTCAGTCGAGGAATATCTATAGGAAACCATAATGGTTTTGTTATCACCATGGGATATTTAAGAATGTGAAGTAGATTTTAGAGATCAGATCATATCCTATCAATGCTTAGTATTGCAACTTGATGAAGGAAAAAATATCTATATAAAAGCAACGACCATCATTTGAACTCATTTAAACAAAATTCAAGGCTAAGATTTAAATGAATAGAATAAAGCAGATTTCCACTCAGTCATGCTGAATACAAAACCAACTTGAAATGATAAACAGACACCATATAACGGTAAATGTCAAAAGCTAACACAGTAAAAGCCTCTGGTCATTCGATACTATAAAGAGAATCTGGTTTAGCCCGCATTTTCCTGATAACTGGCAATTGGTTTACAATCAACTGAAAAATAAGAAATAAAAAAGTCTTACAGTTGTCAATAAGTTTTGAATTTCCCGAGGCGTATTCTGAATGAAGCTGAAACATTTAGGATTTCTAATAATTTAGATCTCGGCACGGTTTCAATTGGCAACCTGATCGTTCATGAAAGAGGATATGTGCGCCTTGAACGAAATCAAATTAAATCGACTATAAGACTGAAACTATGAATATTCGTTCAACATCTAACAAACAGACATGCCTAAAATAAATGTAATGGCCAAAGCGGTATATTGATTTGTTTAAAAATCACCACGAAAATATCAACATGGCAACATAATTATAATTCAAACTCAAATTTCATAAAACTAGGGCAAAATATGAAAAAAGAAAGATTTACAGGGAAACTCCTGTAAAAATCCAAGGAAAATAAGGTGTTCCGTCTACTGCTTCTTCGACGACACCAGCCATGTAAACCTTGGTCAATCCAAGTAAGTAATGAAGTTATTTTATGTTTCATTGCCATTAATGGTCCTAGAGAAACATAACTTCTCATTGATGCAGTGAGATGCTTCTAATTCTCAGTTTTGTTTTGAAAGATGTTACCACAGGAACACATGCTTTTTATACAATCCAAACTAGCGTTTAGCTGGCAGGCACATAAAAATTGAACGTAGATGTAAGATTGAATTAATTAAATGCGATCAATAGCTTGATATGTCACTATTTTACATTAGTTACATGTAATAGACGAGTGACATACTAGGCACGAGTGAAAGGTTCTCTTTGCCATTTAACTGATAACTCATAACGCATAATGAAATAAAGAATATTAAATAAATTTCTCGACAAGACAGACTTATTTCGATTTGGACGGTTTAACTTTCACCACCGAGACAATGATGTGGCGTCATGAAGACATGGCTTATTTATGACGACACAACTTATTTATTACACATGTGTCTTACGATATTCATGTCATAGCCATATGTCTTGACACATCAGGTCAGTTGTGTGATAAATCTTATTTAACAGCGATTATTCAATTGAATACTGTTAATGTGTATACAGTAAACGAAAAATGTTCTTTCAAGTGAAAATTTGATAAAAGATTACACAACAATTCACCGGAGCAAGCATCCCGTATCCGTTTATTTGTTTGACCTACAGAAGAAAGTCCACAACCAAGTAATGGAATGTTGATGTTTTACTTGACATATTGTGTATTCTTGACTTGCCTTCCTTGTATATCGTGTATACGATTTCTATGATAGAACGGACTACTGATAGGGAATTTCTCTATGTAATGTTTTAGGGTCTACGTGTAAGTATTTCTTTTGTTAATATTCGTTTTGTCACATTTCAATTTAGATTAAATGCATGTAGTGTTAACCTACCGGTATTTTGTTTTAATGGCCGCCATCATGACCTTATCTGAAAATATTTACTTCCAATAGTTTCCCTTTCCCTGTTCATTTATTTATTTATAATGGAAAGATTTCATTTTTTTGAATTGGTTTCAATATAAAACCTGAGGTAAACAGGTTGTAATTTTTCACTAAAGTCATGAAACTGACAATTGTCCTCTTTGTTTTTATGTATAATGTGAATTTTCTTCTATTCGTGCTTTGATGACTTTATGTCATTCTTAAAAAAACCTAAAGAGCCACTAGAAATAACAATGCTTATAATATTTCTTTCTTGTGGGTTTTGTTTACGCATTCGTGTAATTTAGGGAAAAGGTCAACACCTATTAATTTTCTTCAAAATTTGAATTGGCATGTTATTGTTTCTAAACAATCGCAGAAACCGAAGTCAGATTAATGTAGAAACTAAATACCACATGCGCGTTAAAGACTTCCTAAATCCTAAATATAGGAACAAACTCGCGTGTTATTTGCTTTGTCGTAATAAGAGATGGTACTTCGGAGAGGAACATGCAATTACTCATATTCTGAAACTACAACGTCGTAAACTATGTGGACAGCTATTGCAATACATTACAATCGGAACGTGGTGAAGAAAATGTGATACAGTGCGATGAAATGAAGGGCATGCAAACATCAACGAACAATCGAAACAGACGTCAAATTTTGCATTCGATGTTTGAATATAAAATTTTAAAAACTGGGAGGTTATAAGACCTCAAAGAATAATATATTCTACCTTTTGGCGTAAACATGGATTTCGTTGTTTTGTTTTTTGTTGTTTTGTTGTTTTTTTCTTTTTTGTTTTTTTGGTTTTTTTTTTTTTTTTTTTTTTTTTTTTTTTTTTGTTTTTTTTTTTTTTGTTTTTTTGTTTTTTTGTTTTTTTTATTGTTTTTTTTTTTTTTTTAAATGGGGAATCATTTGAATAACCCTAGACGCCTGCATTATATCATTTAACGTATCTTTGAATTGTATGCATTTACACCTTAAGAAACAAAATGTGTGGTATTACCAATTAACGCTTTCAAAACGATACTTAAAACAAGTATATCAAATGCCAAGAGGACTTTCCCAAAATATCTATTGTTTTCTATTAAAGTTTTGAGTCCAAAGCATTATGATTTTTTGACGTAATTCTTAAACTTTCTCAAGGATTTCTTATCATTGGCTATAATGAAAAAGAAGCTAATGACATTCTGTACAAGCAAGGAAATTTTATTGAATCCAAGGAAAAAACTGACCAATTACACTCTGATACGCTCTTGCGACCTCGAGATTCGTTTGATGTATATGAAAGGATCAAACTATTCTCATCGTCTTGTCCACAAGGTGCTGCACATGGAACCTTCAATTTGTCATGACATATACCAAGGATTCAGAAAGCGAAAGTGATTGTTACCCTTGCAGTATCGAGGATGTCGATTTGTGAGATTTTTTGATTTTTGGTTTTTTGACTATATCACGGACTACACAACACTGTAAACGTGTCTTTGTGTTACTATCTTGATCTGTAATAAAGACGCTTGCAAATCACGTTATATTCGTTAGTAAACTTTTCATTTCTCCTGTTTCCCAATCTGTGGATATTTATCCCTCTACATTTTTACTAATGATGAAAAGGGTCGTTTACATCACGTTTACGTGACATTCATTAAAATAATATGCTATTTTTGAAAGGCTTGGTGCTATAAATCACCAATGCGGAGGAACTGAACTACAGCATCAGGAAAATCACATGATATTTGCAGGAAATTGTCTGTTATAAAAAATCTTTAATTTCTAGCATTGTCTTGAGCAGACTGATCATTATTTTCATATCTGCCTTACTGTGCGATTTTTTCATAGATGTGTTCATAGTAAGTTTGAAACTTGAAACTAGATACAAAGTCTATTTGAATGACTATTTCGATTTTTTGCCATCTTCTTTACTAAAATTTTCATTACTTTATCAATGTGAATGATAATCTGACAAAAACCAACAAATCTGAAACATTACTATGTATTCGATTAAACTTTCTGTTCAGTTAAAACATTTAATTCTTATAACGAAAACTGATATCCAGATTTTCTATGCGGGGGCAACTGATAAGTATGGTTAGAATTTGTGTTCCAAAAGGGAAAGTGGCCCTCTGTTGCTTCCTCGAACACATTCGCAGATACATCATGGTAGATCAAGGTAAACATTGCTACGTTCTCAAATAAGAGTCATGTTTATAACGATGAAACCACCAGGTATGTTAACGAGCTTAGTGCATATTCAATTTTATACTTCATATTTCATAAGGAATATGATATTTTCAAGTGTAATCATTATGGCGACTATAACATTTTCCTATAGTTTTCTTCAACCTTGATGAGATTCTCTCCATGTCCCGTGTTGTTAATACATCTGTCAGTTGTCAACTCCTTTCTCGGGAATCGAAGAAATTGGAACAAAGGCCTTCGATATCGAATCAAATGCGACAGCTTATTTTTATCCTTCGATGAATTGTCATTCTTGTGGTAATGTAATGTAATTATTATAAATACGGTACACCGGATCCGGGTTCATAATGTTAACGTTAGTAGGGCGGAAGGAAAAATCTGTTTTGCGTTTACAGCGTGTTAATGTACATGTATATAAAGTGCGTGCAGATGAGTACAGTTCATACCAGAGAATATTACACATATTTTGCTTAGCCATGGCTATGTAATTAGTGCAGACTGTTTGTGTTTAGAAGTTAATATTATTATGCAAACCGCTAATATATATTAGCACAGTCGGTTAGGCATAAAAATAATAGTGGTAAGTTATGACATGCAAAATGCTGGGAAAATGAATAGTAAATATGTAATTTAGCTATATGTATATATATGTGTGATATAACAGGACACAATAGTTAGATATAGTAATATTTGTGTCGTTCCAGCTAAATAAATGTACCTTAGATGCAGTCCTGTGAGGACAAGAAAACGATATGTAAAAATAGTCCTTTTTCGGCAAGACGGCCATTTATACTGTCATGTGTGGGCAGTTCTACTGCTGTATGTGGTCCTGTGTGGACAGCTGTATGATTCATTATCTGTGTGGACAATGATGTAATTCATCCAGATGTCCTGTGTGGACAGATGATCTGTTGACTGTCCTGATAGATGTGATGGATGTCCTTCGTGGGCAAGTCGTTACATAGATGAGCCTATTAGTAACTTATACCGTCTGTGTATGAGCAGATCACCATATTTCTGTATCGTGGAGTATTGCGAGTGGAGCAGCCATCCTCAAAGGGAAGGATTTAGAGAATATACGTGGACATTTCCGTGTCGAACGTTGTTTAAATGACTACTGAATGACTGCAATGTTTAGACAAATTACATAGGTGTATGTAAATGATAATAGGGTAAGAGTGTGCTTGGTTATGGGAGTGGTATGGTGAGTGATGTGTATCTGGGTATACATAGTGTAATAAAGTCTGGTAGATATTCTATATTTGGTGCTTGTGCCATTTTTATATCAGCGATGCTAGTCGTGCTCGTCCAGGTTACAATGAATAAAAAACGGATAATTTCATTTTTAACTGATGTGCTGTACAGACTGAATTTCCGTTGATCTTAGAAGATGAATTATACATGAAGCTATTATGATGTAACCACGAGTGCTGACAACCCATATTCTTTACACACGTTTTTGTTTGTATAAATGTGGAAGATGTTTCTACCGATACTAAATGATCTATGACTACTGCTGTTTTTGACAACATGATGTATAAACTACTGTGGTCTGTAGGATTTACTGCTTGATTCCACACCCACCACCTTTACGTCGTTACAACACAAAACCTATTTATTGGAAGAGGTAACATGAAATACCGTCTACTCGATGTCACATTGAAGCTCTGGTTAAATTCAATTCAATACAACAGTCTTCAGCGATTAATACGACTTAAAGTATCGTAAGCTTGATTCGGGAAATGGTCACTGACATTGATCAGGGATATTTCTTCTAATTTGCACTAGTTAAATTCACAGGTTCATGTGATCTCGTCCATTTTCCGCAGTGAAATAATTCCTTGACTAATGTCAAAACATATCCCCTGCGTCCTAACTTCCTCCTCAACACTTGCACAGCTAGCATTATTCCCAGTGAAACCTCTTATATTGCATGATAATGCAAATGTGTGTCGTGTAGAGTACAGATGTAGTCATCATCGTTGGCATCCGTCATGTTAGTTGTTTTGAAGTATCAGTTACATGTGATATTCTAATAAGTAACCCGTTTTATGTGACTAAAACTGAATTACTGTTCTAATAATAAAAATATCTTGAACAATCAAAATGACACTTTTTATTTGCTACTGTCTATTTTGTACTTTTTGTACTTACTTATTGTCTTTGTACACTCTTTAGCTTAATTAATATCTGTCATCATTTTTCCAATTTTATAACCAGTGTTAAAAGCATGTGTAAAATTGTAGAGAGTGCGTTCCGTAGCTTTACAGCTAATTACGCGAACTCTCACCTTAGGCATTTCCCTATGACATTTACTAAGTCAAATGATTCACAATATGGGTCTGTTGTAATAATGTTTTTTTAATCCTACTATTCTAAATACTACTGCGTAGAATTATTACTTCAAAATATATGTTCGTTGATTTCGTTCGAATTTGGAAAATTATACTAACTCAACTGAAAATCAACAGGCAATTTACTGTAACAGTACCGTCATAAATGTAGGAATTGAAGAAGACAAGAAAACTCGCATCCTAAAGCACATTTTTGGAAGCAGAATTGTTTGAAGATTTGTCAACAAATAGACAAGCAGTGAATCTGTGACTTCGATGCTGAATTAATCCAGAATGATCGACATTATTTTACACTGGCAATGGATATTCAACTGCTCCTTTAAATGATTTTAAATGTCTTCTAAGACAAAAGATATTTCTAAATAATAGTAATACTGTAATTCAATAATGTAAAATCAGCATTTAGCATGTGATATGCAAGTCCATTCTGGGTCTAAAAAAGATTACGTTTGGAATTTGGTTTTGATTAATTGTGTTGCTATGCTATTCTCTAGCCTACCTTGCCTACCAAGCAGATCGCCAATCGTCAATTACTTCAACAGAGTTTCGCAATATGTAGAAAATTTCTTTAAAATGTTAGCTGAGTTATTTGTAAATTATGATGATAATCATCATTTAACTGTCTTACCGTTGTGGTCACCAAGAAAACCCATCAATTAGCTATGTCTTGTATCTTCTCCGTCCAACGATACTCTAGACTTGTGAACTGCCTCTTAAAATGAGTAACGCTTTCTGTCATGCGATCTGTTTCTACGAAATGACAACACCCTTCGATGATACATAGTGTTATCTGCGTTTTATTCCTCTATTGGCGTCAGCGAAAAAGCCTTGTCTTCATGTCTAAATAATATGTCATGGTTTCACCTTCTCTGTGCCGAAAAAAAACTTTGTACGTCATGCGTCGATTTTAACATTTTCAACTTCTTATCAAATTCAACTTCTTTTCAAATACCTCTGAACTGCTTTCAATGAAATTTTGCAGAAACCTTCCCTGGCCTTAGATGAGCTAAATAGTAATTGTACAATCCCCACCTCACAAGGGCCTAAGAGGCGGTGTCAATAGGGGTCAAATTGACTCAGATTCCAAAAATCTTTTTCTCAACACCTAGGTATGGTAGATTAAATGTTGTTCATGAATGGAAGCATCCTAAGGTGCTTTATAAAAAAAATCGTGGCCTAGGGTCTCACATTACACCGTAGGGAGGAGATAAAGTTTACTATAGTTTATGTAGGAAAAATAGATTTTTGACTATAGTTTGTTAAATGTCCATTGGAAAGCTCTCAATTTGTTTAGAATTATGAGCAGTGGATGACGGCTAGATGATATGCATATATTGATACTGACTGACCCCTGCGGCTGATGGGGAAAAGAGAAAGAATGAAATAATCTTCATAGATGTAAGCGTCTGAAGGTGCCTTACCAAAATGGGTGTCACATTTCTTCAGATGATGAGGTTAATCTTACTATTATCTTTATAGAATAACTGAAATTTTGGGCATAATGTTGTTTATTTCCCATTGCAAATTACTATAGGACGGCAGTTCTTTGATGGTATGCATCTAGAGACACTGGCTTACTATCATCAATGTCACAATTTCTTTAAAATGACACTTAAAAGCTACTTATCCTTTAATCTTTATAATCAATATTGCTTATCTCAGGCGCCAGTCAAGGCTGCTAGGCTTCTTGTTTAAACACAAATAAAAATTACATAAATAAAAGAGAAATATATTATAATTCGGTAAAATTTTACTCTGTGTTTCCATCTGAGCGCTTTACCGATTTGATTAAATAAATAAAAGTTTAAAGTATATCATCGAAATTGAGAAGCTATGTATATTATTAAAGGAATAGTTATAGTAAAAATCCAACCGCAATTTAATAACAACACAATATTATACACGAGTCAGACCCTACGCCTACCAAATAAAAGTCTTAATGTGATCAAGAAGAATTTGCTTCCATTTCAAACAAGCACGTAAATTTTAATTGATTATTCTGGTGAATTTAACCAAAGAATTGTCTGAAGCTATTTGCCAATCTCAATGAGGTATAATCTATATCGTTCTCTGTATGTAATCTATCTGGAAACATTGGCTGCCACCGTTGATCTCTGATCTGTTTTTTTCTCTTCTAATCAGTATACATGATAATGCAGTAAAGTACCCATGTGAGATATGAAATCCTTTTGATCTTTGAAATGTCTGAGACATAACACATGCCTTGTTCGTTTCTACTTTGGAATATCTCATATACATCATGAAACAAAATCTTAATTGATCAGTCGAGTACTCTTCGACTCGTACTGTAACATACTAATATACACTGTACTTTCTCTCTATTATCCACACATCGCTTTACATTCTCACACACAGTCGCAGACATAATGAGCTCTCACGTTAGGAGTCAGTTTGTCAAGCTAGTACCATCTTCCATATTGAAAGAAAATGCCTACATAAGAAACAACTCGGGTTTAACATTCATCAAACAGTCCCCATAATCGTGCTACAGCTCAAAGCTTTTACCCAAGATCGAATAATCAGTCTCCAAACAACACTTAAATCAATTTCTTAATAAGCTAAGAGTTCACCTTAGTGAATAACACCTTTCAAAGCACGTTTCAATACATCTGAATTACATAGATAATAGTCAAATAATGAATAAAACTGCATTATCGACATTGGTTTCTCTGTTAGACATGAACACAGTTGATGGCATAAAACTTTTTTTCAGTTTATTCCAATCGTGGTATAAATGTTTCTTTTTACACTGGACAAAAAAGTAAAGGATCATAGAATTTAAACAACAATGTATTTGTTACTTACATAAAAAGTAGTAAATCTTTAAAGTTTATGATTACACATTCAGGTTTAAAGGTTTGCACCTGCTACAAGAATAAAATAACAATTAGTAACAATAACTTGCAAATCAATGTGTTCCCGATGATGGATAACCTGAATCAAAAGGATGGTAGAGATTAACCTACGTTGATCCTGATTGCTGCTCTGCAACGTCTGCGCATGCTCTTTATTAGTCATCGATGGTAGCTAATCTTTTGGATACGTTGTCATTCCTCCTGCAGTGCCGTCATAAGTTCTTGAACGTTTTGTGGAGGGTTAGTGCAATCCTAAACCTGGTCCTTCGAGGTGTCCCAAGCCTGTTCAGTCAGGAGAAAAAACTGGACCACTTCATATCAACAATGGTCGGTCACCACACGAGCACGGTAAGATTAGCATTAGACAACTTCCGGACAAGGCCTAACGGTATAGTGTAGATTCTCATCCCTAGCGAACAGCAGTTAACGATCCAAATGTCGATGACGCAGAAATCTGAATGGAAGACAATACTGGTACTTGCTCAAACCATTTCTGATCTAATGCCAAAGCGGTCATGTTAAGTAATACAGCAGTCAGTAAAACGTCCACCCTTCTTTAACTTCCATACCCTCCTCTTTTAGTAATGAACGTCAACGCAAAGTCTGACTCGCCAATGAAGAGGACAGATCACCAAAGACGCAACTTCCAGTTTAAATTTTGAGCAGCTCATTGCAGTCCAGCTTGTCGATGGTACTTATTAAAATTCGGCCTCACGCAAAACTTCGAGCCAATAAGCCATGAACTCCTGAGATTTGTGACCTGTTGAATTTCATTATTTAAAGAAATAGCATTCACATACCACTAATGTCGTGCCAAATTGCAGATGAATCGATACCGCCGAACTATCGTAGAGCGAGGCGTCTAGATCTGGGTCATTGGTGGACAGTATTTGTTTGTCAATAGCTATGCCATAGACAACCAAACACACTCTGAGAAACATTAAAGTGTACGGTCACATTTCTCTGATCATCTTGCAATAAGGCTGTACCTCGTGTGGCTTCCATATCACTTACATGTCTTCATATTATTCGTTATGTTTCAATTCGCTAAAACACATTCGCAAAGGTCTAAAATGCAGTAGGTTTTAGTTAAAGATTTGAAGAAAAAAAAAAAAGCAAAAATTAATAAATAAAAATAAATGGCTCTCAAAATTTCACCAGAAGTCATCAATCTGTCACTTTTTTCCACACCATCGAAGTTCACTAGTGAGGTACAGATTAACCTCTTGTATACACCTTCACCAACACTCCGGGTATCCTTTTCAACACTTCAGGTAGCCTTGTCACCACTTTATGGTTTTCATATCCTGTATACGATAGTTGTAATGACCAATCAATACCTAATGAGTTGAATAACGCCCACCTACCGTGGTAGAATGAAAATGCCGTTTTAAAGACTCAATACTTGGTATTATATGTGTTACATACTTTGCGTTGTAGAAACAATTATTTTCATTTACTATCTTGTTTTGTTGCAATAGGGTTTTACGTGTGTTTCCTTTGTAAGCTGCGGTGCTAAGTCATACGATGATACAATTCTTGTACATTACAGATGTCATTCAGTGTATCATAGATCATTTTACATTGAAAAAGGTCACCGTACGGCTGTTGTAGTAACGCGCCATCTGTTATTTACATACCAGATCCATGTTGCTAGATATTTATCAGTTCGGATTTCGTCTTTTCAATCCTTCCATTTCTTTATGGCTCGATAGCTTTTTTTCTAATGTTTTAATTATGATAGAAATGATTTTTACATCTTCCTTCTGTACATTCCTCTTGCAAAATCTTGACGCTTTCTCACATTTCTGAACATTATTCAATTATCATTTTGGTTGTCTCGTTCACAATATATATTTCAACCATCCAAAAAAAAACCTTTACACGAAGAAAGTTTTTTTGAATGGCCATCCCTCCCCTCATATGACTTAATAATGGCGCGTTACAATCGACCTAGAATCAAAGCGAAAATAAACTACCCACAACATATTCATGTTGGTTTCCTATACAATCAATCAATAACAATGTTTGCACAATAGAGTGAACGCGCCGAGCAGGATGTTTCCATAGTAGCAAATCAAGTTAAACTAACAATTATTTACAGTTTAATAACTTGGTGTGATAATGTCGTTTTATATTAAGAAACTGGTGCATTTGGGAGATTCAACAAGATTTAAACATTAAAACTGTACACGGGAATATGTCATCACAATTCGTCAATTGTAATCAATAAAAATTCCACAAAGTTGCTATTGTTGCAATCCGATTGTGTTTGTGTCAAAAGCGATATTCCGGGATCATGGGTTTTTTTTCTTTGCGAGTCCAATCATTACATTAGAAAGTGATCCGGTCCATTTTCCACGATAACTGCCTTTGATCTCTGAAAGCTTTCTGATATTATCACGGTATCGGTCCATATTCATTTGAAATTACATTCATTAAGATATGTTTGTACAGATATATTAGGTTGTGAACTTTGGTGATATTTCTGTTGTAGTAGTTCAGGAGGGTTTCCCAAGCGATGAATGTCATGACGTCATGAGGTTTGAGAATAGGCAATCAGGTTTACAACAAATTAAATCCACAGGTGCTCAAGAAGTTTTGTCAGAGATGGATGACAGAAGGCGAAGAGAAAAGAACATTTTAGTCTTTGGAGTCAAAGAACAAACCAGCTCAGATGGAAAGGAAAGAAAGGGGAAGGACGAAAAAGAAATTGAAGAGATGCTCAGAGCCAGTAGTCTTCCTTCAGAAGCTCGAAAATGTGTTACCAAAATATTTCGCCTTGGTAAATTTGATAAGGAAAAAGAAGACCAATTTTAATGTCTTTTGGAACATCAGAAGATAAAGGACTTCTCTTCAAGAACATCAAAGAATTATGATTGTTATGAGTCAATTCAGATTAAAATGACTCGACCAAGGCCGGGGGAGAGAAAGAAGCAGCGCTTAGAGATGAAGCAAAGAGGAAAAGCAAGGAATCGGGGGAATTTATTTTCCGAGTCAGAGGCCCTCCCTGGAATTTGATAAATAGTGAAACAGCAAAGGCAGAAGACAAAAAGAAAATTTTGAACTCTAATGATTACTTAAACGAGTGATAGTTGATTATCATCGTTATCTAACTCGAGTTAGTTAATTTTCAAATTTAGAGCCTCGTGTCTTTTCTAAATTTGAAAATTAACTAACGAGACTTTGATAACGATGATAATCAACTGTCACGAGTTGTAGAACTTCTTTCTACCATAACATTTCAACGTAAAAAATATATATATTGTGTACAACATTGTTTCGCTCCCATTGGCACCTTTGCGTAAGAATACATCGTAGGTTGTCTGATTGGCTCATTAATATGCAAAAAGAGACAAAATCGCTATTTTTGATGCAGGAGACTTATTTATTCAGTAATATTGTTTGGAAATATCCCTTAACATTAGTTCATTGGAACACGTTACAAAATTACACGAATTGTTTATCTTTTAAAAAAAATAATTTGGAATTAGATTTTATTGCGGATAAGAGTAGTGCTTCTTCGCGGGAAAATGTGAATGCAGACACGATTAAGCTGGCGTGTAATTTCGAGAACTTCTGATCACTTTCATCAGAACTGTACATCACAATATCAAAGGCTGGGAAACCAAAATTACTGCATTTACCAATTACTATCCCCTTTCCCCCTCCACACAGTTTTGCCGCATCACCGATCTTTTCCGCCGGCAAGAATGACAGATCGTCACTGTCAGCCATGTTGATGATGGACAGCAGACGATGAAAACAATCGCATGTGGCGAAAGTAGTTCGGGGTCACAGATCATTGTTGAGTCAAATGTCAATGCCTCGTCCAATAGATTTGGCTGTCACCAATAATACACGTGTGTATTATGCGTATGAATATACAATGGAAAATGTTTTATACAAATATTGATAGCTTACCTAACAAATTAGATGAGTTACATTGTAGAATAATACATGAGAGGAACAAAAATGTAGACATTATTGGAATCACTGAAGTTTTTCCTAAACAAATTGCAGATATGTACCGAGCAAGGCCGAATTATCAGTACCATGTTACGATCTCTTTATTAATAATAATGCCGAAAATGTCCAGAGGAGTTTGAATATTTGTCCTGAGAAGGACTCGGTGGAGTGAAGGTGAATACTGGCGAATCATTTAAGGAAAGTGTATGGAAAAAAGTTAAAATGGCTGGAAACGCGCGTCTTCTAGTTGAATGCATTTATAGAAGTCCGAATTCAACTGACGAAAACAGTCAGGAACTACACATGTTACTCAGTTTAGTTGTAACTCAACATGAATACAGTCATCTATTAATTTTCGGAGATTTCAATTTGCCAAAGATATGCTGGGATTCTTGGTCAACCAGAGATGATAAAGACAGCGAAGGTTTTATTAAGTGTCTCAGAGATAATTATCTATATCAGCATGTAAAGAACTATACAAGGGACAGGAAGGGGAATAAACCTAGCATCCAAGACATTATTATCACCAATAAAGAGGAAATGATAAGCGATATTGCTTAAGAAAGTTCAGTGGGTAACAATTCTGCGTCTTCCAACGCTAAAATACTGAAGGCTACGTGGGGATATGATCAATATCTTTATGATTATGAACATTTTTTTCGATGAGAGAGTAACAGGAAACCTTTTCCAAATGGATAACACGGGCAGAGCAAGGGGTCATTACCATAACATTTTTTAGAAACGGTGCCGATTGGAAGTCAGGAGAAACTTTTTTATCCAAAGGGTAGTCGAGCTTTGGAATAGCTTACCCCAGTCTGTGGTAGATGCTACCTCGGTGAGACAGTTTGAAATCAAACTTGATGAACACTTGAAAATTTATATGTATCGCGTGACAGACTAAATCTCTTTTCCCTCCGTTATAAAGGCAAACGTAAATAGTTTATTACGGAAAATATTACAATAAGCTGCTAACTTGATCCACTTTGAAATTGCATCTGAAGTTATGTACATATATTTATATCATTATGTTATTCATTGATATGAACATAGAGGCATAATGCCTGCATTCATTATGCATCATATAAATCATATTAAATCATATTGACTAATCTGCGCATTAAAAAAATGTACAGGTGTAGTAGGCGCGTTCACAGGTAAAGTGCGATATCACACGTGCTGCACGCTCTTTGCGACGTCATTCACAGGTAGAATGCAGTCGTATAGTAATTCAAAGCCTCACTATTAAGTCTGAATGGGGTTATACACGTTTATTTAAATACCGACCTCACGGATATGTCTTAAATATTTTCCGACTTCGTCCCAGCACAGATCGTAAATTTGAAGCATGTTTACAAAACAGCCTTAGATCAATACGAAGGCACACTTTCGTCCTCAGTATTTCTGGGATAAGGTAGTTTTAACTATATCGATATAAACATATATCATATCTTCTCTTTTTTAGTGAAAATTGCGTATATTTGGACTTTCAGGACGTACCAAGTTTTGATGGTGGTGGAAAGCCGAAGAAAAAACACCCACCTGCGGCCAGTACCTTGCAATTTTTTTCCCTCTTGAAAATCATATTCAAGCATTTATTGTCCCATTCAAAGGGCCCCGGGGGTTGGAGTCTATGTTCGGCCTCTAATGGTGTACACTAGACAAGCCAGAATATTGAAAGGTTATTTAAGAAAACGACTTCAATATCGTTCTTTTATCACAACCAAGTTATCATCAGCAACAAAATACTTGACAAATATTGCCTTCTTATTCTTGGCAATGAAATTTGTAAATATGTATTTTACAAATCGCTTAAAAGTAAATGTATAGAAGTTTAAAACGTCAACATTTCTTTCAATATACATTACAAAATTTCGTCTGTTAAAAACGCAGTATCTAACAACACCCAGAGTGAAGTTCATAAACTAACTTTTAACATTCTTCCATTTTTCGTAAAATCTCAATAGAACGGGACGATCAAACTTATATTAACATCCATAACACTTGCTTGAGCTATTAATTGGTCAAGCAAACATTTTAAAAAAGATAAAAAATCCTGCAATTCTGGAGAAACTAAGAATATAAATTTGGTGCATTTCTACAAACCGGGCAATTATCCAAATCGGACATTCCATATGTAAAAACTGAATTATGACCAACTTTAAAATGTATTGCTGTGACATCTACAGGGTGATCCGGGTCATGGATTATTCCAAATTCCCGATCTATCTACAGGGTGATCCGGGGCATGGATTATTCCAAATTCCCGATCTACCTGTTCACCTGGAAACTTCTTACTCCAAAACTCAACCACTACCGGCGTGACCAATGCCTAACTTACCAGTACAGAGTATATATCACGCGTGGAACGTGGAGATATGCGCGTGCCGTCTGATCTCAGTAGTGTTACAATAGGATCTACAGTATGTTTTTCATAGCTATGATTTAGCATCTTTTTGAGTATTTTCTCTGGGAAACATTTAATTACATGGCTGTACTGTGAAATAATTTTTTTTCTTGGAATGTCCGGATTAAATCCATGGATTATTTCGAAAAAGGATTTATTAGAAGCAAACTTGGAAGTACTTCGTAAGTATAATTTTTCACATATACAAGACCTGCTTGAATAAACACATAGTTATTCAGTACTTTTTCTCCGCTTTGAAAGGGAATATTAAAAAATAGAGGTTGATAATAAATGTCATCACTAGCTTCCTCAAATTTAAAAACTTAAAAATATCTGACCAAGCTAACAGCATTTCTCGGTATAAACAGGAGTACAATTTAAATGCGACCTTTTGAAATTGCAATAATATAAACAGGGCAATCCAAGCTTCATATTCTCAATGAAGAAAACATTCCAGTGTCTTTCCATGATATATTATCATTACTCATCAATCTGAAAACAAACTTAATTCTGAAAGTTCAAGTTATTGCCAGCAAACTAATTATTGTTTTATACCTCGAAGGTTGTTTACCATTGTTTCAAAGAAACACAGATTTTTAATGTGAGCCTGGTATTTTTCAGATATCAATGTAACCGGCAAGACATGCCGATATAACTGTAACATGCCCTTGGATCGATAAATATCTTTAAGACCGAATTGTCAAGATCTTGCGAATATAATTAATTTTACCGTCCCATATAAGAGACTCACATAAGTTTACATCCGAACCTAAATATACACCCAGTACAAGTATTGCACCTTTTAAAATTTTAATTGAAAATTCAAGAGACTCTGTTTCAGTCACTATACTAGTAACAACACACATTACCTCGGACTTCTCTGTATTAACTTGGCTCCTGATGATTGGCCGTATTTTTTCAATACAGTGAAATCTTCCTTTATATATTGTTGACTTGATAACGTGAATGTTGTGTCGTAGCAAGCTGAAATACTTCGGTTTCCCTAACCGACATAAGGAATTGAATCCCACGAATATTATCATTCTTCAGAATTGTGTGACCTAGAGATTCTGCTGTTAAAACATACAGTATCGCGGAGATGGGACAAAGTAGGAAAATAGAGTTAGAAATCCATTACATTTAACACTGTTATGTATACCATTGTAAAAAATCAATCCAATTAAGAAAGAATTCTCCAAACCCAAAATTCTGAAGTGCATTCTCGAGATGAACATGACTTACCTGTAAAATGGTCAATTTTAATCCTAATAAAACCGAAGCCATATTGATATCCATGAAAAGCATCACTCCAGTTCATCCTCCTCCATCTATGAACAATATTTTGCTCACTGAATTTAGTTAACACAAATATCTTGGTCTGTTTTTATCAATTAATTAACAATTAACAAAATTTCACCTAAATTGAACATCATTCGCAAATTTTAATTCACTTTTGATCACACTTTCCTTTAAACTGTATATTTTACAATTATCCGGCCTATTTTCGAACATATGGTGATACTATCTGGTGTAATATTACTAAAACTCAACCTGAAATGTAAGATGATCTCCAATTAGAGGCAGCGTGTGTTATAACTGGTGGAACTAAACCGTCTAGTAGAGTAAAACTTTACATTGAGACAGGGTGGCTACCCTTAGAACAGAGACGCAAACATCACAAAGTTATTTAATTTCATAAAATGGTTCATGGTCTTATCCCACAGTACCTCCGAGAAATTCTTCCTCATCGCAAAAATAGTATCCATGATCACAATACTCGTGTTAGTAGGAACTTTCGTACCCTTTACTTTCGCACAAGCCTTTTCATGAAATCGTTTCTGCCGTCCGTTATCAAGCTCTGGAACTCTGGGTAGAATAAAAAAGGAACAGTCAGTTACTAAACTGAGACATCACCTAAGTGTACCAGGCCACAAAGTTCCACTTAAGTGTACCAGGCCACAAAATTCCACCTAAATGTACCAGGCCACAAAGTTGCACCCAAGTGTACCAGGCCACATAGTTGCACCCTATTTCTATAGTGGTAGTGGACTGGGTCAGATTCACCTTGGTTGGAAGGAATGTAGTTCTCTAAATTTATTTCTATTCCATTTCATTCATATACACATAAATAACAAATATCTCAGATTTATAACTTTCGTTTAGAAACGGAGACAGATTAATATAAGTTTCCTAATCCGATACTAATGATTGTTCTTGTATTGTTTAACGTATATTTATATACAACACTGAAATGAAGTTTTTAATAAAACATACAGCATCGAGGAGATGGGACATCCCTGCCTTACTGAATTCAAAACAGGAAAATATTGAGTTAAACATCCATCACATTTATCAATGCTATGAATGCCATTGTAAAACATTTTAATCAAATTAAAAAAGAATTCTGTAAACCTTCTCATGACAAATATGACTTACCTTGTCAAAGGCTTTCTCATGATCAATTTTTAATTGATGGACCTCTAAATTATCATATTCTAAAAGTTCCGTAATATCCCTTGAACAAGAAATAATACCCACCTGCGACCAGTATCGTGCGACTGCCCCACGTAGGGTCGAACCCGCTACTCAAAGGCGAAGGGCTAGTGGTAAAGACGGTGAGACGCCTTAACCACACGGCCACTACGCCCTTCATCTCAGACCGGTAAAATTAGTAAAATACACATCTGATGACATTTTTAATTGGATGTGTCTGTTACAAGTGTGCACAACAGACGAGAACAGTTAAATGCCTTTTTTTATTTCAAATGTTCTTTTATTGGATTAAAGACGTCGCTACGCTTTGTATTTTGCCTTTCTTATGATATTTTTGTTTCAGTAAAAGTCCCCCATATAACCAGGTATTAAAGCAAAGACCAGTATAAAGAAGCAATTCCTGAAGCTACAGACATAATTCAGAATAACACATAACTTACAGCTTTCCAAACATTATTTACATCATGTGTACATAATCAAATATTTTGTCTAAAATCCGTAATTTTTATTTGAATAGTTGCCTTTCATGTCTCACTACTAAAGCATTTTGTTACAAAAATTCAAATAATTATTGTAAATCAAGATTTCATACGCAATAGTGAACAACCAATGTACTGAAGCAGAGGCGCCTACATCAATATCAAAGAGTTGATCGTACAAGTGTCCCTGTATGGTTTCAAGCCTGTGTCGTCTGCCAGATATCATTCACAGATTTCAAAAGCGCTAGGGTATTGACTCGCGCGCAGTTGGCGATGTGAGGTGAATGAATAGCCGATTCTGTACGATATTGGTGGTATCTGAGGCAAGCTCGCTAAGACAGCTGTGGATCAGCACTCTCTATTGTTCTGTAAAATATTCGCAGAAAGTCACGACAGCTGAGCAATACCAGGTATAATGTATGAACAACTAAGAGTGTTATCACCGGTTTCAAAAGCATTACCATCACATATAAAACACGAAACTTAGTGACTAAAAGTATTATTACTATTTCATCAATTGAACTTTGAGTTGTTCAATTTCATTTGAAACAACTTAAGATATATTTTAAATAAAAATGACTTCCAGTGTGTCATATACGCTTTTCCACGAGAATACGTCATTTGTGCCTATGGTTCTTGGAAATACAACTTTTAATGACACAGACGTTTATGACTATGACTATAACTCATCGATGAGTTATCTGCCCTTGAAGGAACTTTTGCCTGTTTCCATGGTGTACGGGATAACCTTATTGTTTGGACTTGTTGGAAATACTCTTGTCATCGTGTCAGTTGCACGATTTAAGAAAATGCAGAATGTCACTAATATTTTTCTGCTAAGTTTGGCCACGGCGGATCTTCTCCTGATTGTCGTCTGCATTCCAGTCAAGGTGAGTCATTTGTGTTTCCTCTTAACTATGGTAATTTAATCCCTCATAGGATTTAAGTCTCCGTTTGTCCATCCGTCCACTCATTATTCCCTTATTCTATTCATTATGTATTTTCTGTGCAGTAATGGTGTTGCTGTGTATTCTTTTACAATGTGATATAACTGACGTTCATTTTAATAACATTAAAAATACAAAATCTCAATTTCTTTACCATTTCCGCGCCACACTTCGAAAACCATATTACTTACCATTGCAAAAAAATTTTACCAATATCAAACTGTAACCTTATTTTTTCCAGTCAGCTTCTGTTCAAAAAAAGAGAAGATTACCATGGAAACAAATAGCGATAAGCATTAAAAAAAATTATTGTTCCCGGTACTCACCCGTAAATCTATTGTTTTTAACATTACAAAACATGTTCCTTTTCATCTTGATTTTGGAGGTTTTATTTTTCATTTTGCTTCTCCTTTCTTTTGGAATATCTCTGGGTTTTTGCCCAGGACATGACCCTTGAGGGAGAGCTGACTTACACGAAAATTCGATTCCAAATCCTGACAATATTTGAGATATTGCATTAGCATGAAGCAGAGCACACTTACCGTACCAGAACACCTGACATTTTTTGTTTTGTTTATATTTTTCATGTTTCATTGATTTTGAGTTTTATTAAGATTTAACTAAGATGTTGATATTGTCTCTGTTATTTCTGTAGAAAGGATCTATTTTACAACAATATTTTATTACAGTCACTTCGACTGTTTGGTTAAAGTACGCCAAAGAAACATTTTCTTACCGTCACAACGCATATTTTGGTCTTTTAAAATTATTTCTAGCTCAGACTAAATTCATCAAGAGTATTTCAATATATCAATTGTGTTTTAATTATAAAAATAGCTTTTAATTTCAAGTGTGAAAAAATTGGGATTAGACTTCAGCAATGGGTCGTCAGAATCTATGGTCGATTTTCTTTTTTTTTTTAATATATTAAGCCATTTTTTAGCATAATTAGTGACGACATTCATCCAGTAAATTAAATTATCTTTACACAATCATTACTTTAACATCACATGTTGGTTGTAAAATTAGAAAAATCTGAAAATCCTTTTTAAAAACTCATTCGTTATTCATTACTTAAATTTTCGTTGAAGTGTGAAAAAATAAATCAGAAAAGCGGGAAGGATGTTCTTTTGAAGCATTGAGTAGCAAGTATACATCCGAAACACACAACCTCCGTTTTGGAACAAAATATGAAGGCGATATAGAAAGGTTATCAGTTTGCATTTGGATCCCGTCTTATCGTTTAATTTACCTCTTCTTCAAGAAACTTTTTCAGACTTATCGTTAAATCATCACCTAACCAACGACAAAGTCAAAAACATGGTATGATATACTGTTCAATGTAAATATTATTTTGAATAATTCATTTTTCTTTCTCTCTATCATTTTTATTTACTCTTTTCAAAAATAGATATATAAATACAACATACAATACACAATACAAGACACCATTTCACTCACAGTACCTCACATCCTTGGCTGAATTGATTTTTATTGTCAATGAATAAGTGACCTGTTATATAATACTATGGAACATACAGTATTCAGTCGGACCTCACAGAAGTATGAGATCTGACTTGCATTGATGCAAGTAATAACATATACTGAATAACTTTCCCGATTACTAGTCTAGTTACAATTTTGGATAATTATCTCGATCTTTGTTGGAATGTTTACCATGACATGTACATGTATATTTATTTCAATATAATATAAATTCTTGTTACACTATACATATATATACTATGTATAACATGTCACCTTTCACACACTGTTTGTAATTGTAATGTTTTACAAGCAACATAATTAGATTTTGCCCTTGAATTTGTTTACCATATTTAACAAAGAAAGTATCTTGTTGCGTAAAGTTAATAGATACAAATGCATAAAAAATATCCAGTTCTCAATTAAGTTCCATAATCTTTCAGCACGTCCACATTTATATAGAATTATGTAAAACAGTTTCCTCTCTCTGGTTACAAAAAGTATAGTGGTATTATCTGTCAAACAACTATTGGTTGTCAGTATCGCATGTGTAATTTTGTACATGAACCACCTTAGTGTAAGATCTTTTGTTGTGTAAAACAAAACATTTTGAAACAGTCCGAGACAGTAACAACATTAAGTATTTTGACCATTTATCAAGATATTTGATTGTAAGCTAATATTTGAAAGACAAATATCATACAATTGTCTATAGTCCCTTTTCTTTTTATTTATCATTTCAAATGTGATAGGTATAAAATGCTGAAAAGGGTTCCCCAATATTGTGAGTATAGGAATGCCTTATAGACTTATAGACATGACAGCAGTTCTCAAACCATAAACCAATGTATACGCAACAAAAAAAGAAACGCATAAAGTTCCACCTTGCAGTACACCTTAGCTGTAACGGAATACTTGTGCGGGTATTTCATCAAGAATTATCTCCCTTCTCGAAAATCTACCCTTAAATTATTGTTTGACTTTGTGCTTCTTTATTCTTTAGTCCAAATCACGCGGCGTGATTAAGCCAAGTCGACTTTTTTTTCAAATGATTGAAGTTCAGCCACATTAATTTTCCACGTTGGCATTTTGATTTCGTCATTGATACCACTCAAATTCCGAGGGATGGATTAATTGCGATGATGATGGATGGTCATAGCCAAACTATTGTCGCATGGTCCCGTTTACAATTAACCGTCTCTATACACGCCCGCGTGTAACGACCGCACAAGACAGGGCGATTCGATTGCAAGCCTAATGTTTGAGCATCGATTTTTCAAATATATTCTGCTAATGTTCTAAAAACTACGGGAAAAAGGGATTTTGTGTCTTCTAGATAACTCTACATAATAGTTGTCACCGAATACCATTGACTTGTTGGTTGTCATATTAATTATATCTGCTAATATTGATTTCAAACTAGCGTCTGTGCTTATAATTCTTCGCATCCACGTCATTTTTAGTGCTTTATTAAAGGACAAATGATTGGTCTTTCTGCATCCACCAGTTTTAAAATCTTGAAAAATTTAGTTGATCGAAAATGCTCTCCAACTACTTTATCATTTGGCCTAGGTAAAGTCATATAAGTGTGAGTCATTTAGGACGTAACAACTGTTATTTTACCTACCAATAACAGTTAATCTTCTCTTGCACAAAAGTTTTAGAATGTTGTTAATGTCATTAAGTTTGGTTTTGAAATTTATCTCTGTGATGTCATCTAAATTAAGATGAAAACGCATACCCAAAACTGAGAAAGGTTCATCTGTCCATTCCAAGTTGCACTCTCCAAAATGCTTAACTTGGTATTGTTTTCCAACCCCATCAAAATTAGGTGTTAGCCATGAATATTTTGAAAATTGGTCGAGAATGTCAAGTTTCTTCTTGGCTTTTATCAGAATTCCGATAATCTCAACACATAGGAAGAATAAATAGGGTGAAATCGGATCTCCTTGTCGACAGCCGCGGCCTATGTGTCAGAAAGGCGAGAAAAATGCGCTTAAAAGTACACAAAGCCTTACGTTTTAATGACCTTTAACCCGGGCCCAAACTTGAAAAAATGCAAGACTTTGTATATGGACTGCCATGATATGGAATGTAATGTTATGTAAGACTGGAAGAACCTGAACATCAACCAACCTCGACTCTCCTAAGACTACATGCTATCACAAACTCAAAATAGCAAACATCTTACTGCCGGGTTTATGGCCGATATGCAAGCATCGACTGCATAATCATAGTTCTGGATGCCCTATGAAACACGGTGTTTTACGACACCTGTGAGGTGGATCACCCACGCTCTTATTTCCAGACATTCCTTTTTTTATACTTCAGTCAAATATTAATTTGTTGTCCATGCTAAAAATATGTATTACCAACAAAACACCATAAAGGTGTGAAACTATTGATATATGTTTTGTAAAATCTGTGCTATTGTTTCCTCTGTTTTGTGAGAAACAACAGGTATTTCAATTACTTTGAATTCCTTAATTTTATAGTTTTAGAAATTGAATCGAAAAAATTTCAACCATAAATAGTCAAAGACGAAATAAGGAATTTGCTTTGGACTTATTTTTGAAAATATAATTCCTCATCTTATAAAGAAGTGTTAGTTCTTTAAAACAATCGTGGGAAACATCACAATTGTGGTGGTCCTGGAAAACCAGAAGCGGGCAAAATTTGGGTTGACCGAAAAGCTGTTTTGCCGGTCTATTTAGCTGGAAAAGCAACTAAAAATTGATCACATCTATGAAAATTCTACAAAAATGAAACTCGCCTATCTTCAAACTCACCCGAAATAATGTAATTACATTTTTCACTTTGGAAAGTTTTTCAAATTGTCAAATTTCGCTTATCTTGTTAACCTTATAATGAAATATTAGGTTTTTTGATATTCCTTATTGGTTTTTGGTTTTAAATTAATTCGTCATAAAATGGTTTGGTACGTGTAGTGTTTGTCCGTCACATTTGATTATCACAATCAAAGTAAGAAAAAAATAAAGAAAATACCAATATGTCAACAGGATCATAATCAGATTCAATAAAACTAGGGCAAAGTTATGAACAAAAGAGAGAAGAAAAGGAAAATGAGACCATGTGTTTCAGAAGAGTAAGTATCTTCTGCTTCATCGGCGACACTTGACGTGTAAACCTTGGCCAATCCTGTTATGTGATGTCATGATGCTATATCGATCGAATGTCTTTGTGAGTTAAGACATATATCAAGGATACATATCGTATATACCAGTAAGAAGTCCTAGAAGTCTCGTTTTCCTAGGAAAGAACTTAACAATGGAATCATCAGACATACAAAATGCAAAATCGGTTTGTTTTTTGTTCAAACGATATTCTCCAACACTAACAGTTCGTGTAAAGACATCGTCGCCTCATGGGAACAATTAATTTTCAGGAAAATGGACTATTGTACATGTAATAGTTTATATATAAGTCTGAAAACTAACTCTTTTACGACAAAAATTGCTGTGTATTTTTACACAATTTGCTAACGAGCGTCATCACGAACATTGATTCCACAACAGACCCTTAAAAGTAGCAACACTCAATACCAACAGAGACAACAAAAACTATATACAATTAATGAATTAACTTGCGTCATACATGTATGTATCTGTTTTGTCCTTCGCGGTCCCGGATTGAAGATAAAGGTCTAAATCGTAGTGACCAAAGAAGATAACAAATGGTCGGAAGAAATATCGGAAAGGAGATGGGGAGCACTGAGCTCCAAAATTTAATAAATCTTAATTATTTCATAATTTCGTAAGAATATCAGGGACAGATTTATGGTGAAAATGTGGAGTGCAGGTTACGGCAAAGCTCGAGGACTGGAACTCCTTTCATGAAAATTTATGACGTTGAGAGTGTTAAACATATAAGTAATATTGACATCGAAGCAGTGAAGTTTTCATTCCATCCAATCCATCAGCTGTATAAATGTACGTATTGATTTTGATTCGGTGATAGATAAATGTTTTTCATTGCTTCGTAAATCCATGACTGGATGCCTTGCATGAACAAAACATCTTTCTCTTTACCTAAGGAAAAGTAAAAAGACAGACTTCCAAATCTAAGCCGTTTATGACATGGCGAATTTTCCCCATTACCCAAGAAATAATTGGTTTCAATATACCGTACTAACAACGTACAAACGTAGTTAATGATATCCGCTAATGTAACAGTAATGTAGTTTAAAACCCTAGATCTATAATCACTAATATTGTACACAATTCTCTTTCTAGTTGTCATAGAGAGTAATCAGGGACACGGAATGATTTGAGAATGTCTCTTAAAAATGTCAAATAACACGTTAGAAAAAGGAAGGATAGGCTAGAGACTTGTGACGATAGAGAAAAAAGATACCGGAAAATCCATGGAATCGACTGTTGGTTTTAATGAATCTTGTTAAGCAGAATCCATCACTTGACATGATATAAACTTTATTATTTTACAATATTGCGTTATTTTCCCAACATATTTGGCCCATATTAAAGCGCGTGAGTTGTCTTACTGTGACAGGAAACCGGAGTATCCAGGTAAACTTAAGCTGGTCGGGCAGGTAACACCTTGCATTTTCATATCCTTTCGGTGAATTGAACCCCGAACGTCTTGTCGAAAGGCGAGTGTGTTAACACTGCGCCAACCGACCATCCGTTATTTAAAGGTAGATAGCTCCAGAGCTCATAGACCGGCACAGCTTTGCAACCTGTCAGTAATTTTGCACCAATCCATAGAAATCTTTGATAGCTGATTCAGCTAGTCGTTCAAACAAACCAGAGTCGCAATTACTTCAATCAGTATAGCAACAGCAGGCGAATAACGCCAGAGCGCTAATTTTTATTAAATTATTTTTCTCTATGGTTTCTTTTTCACCGTCAAAAGTTTTACTTTGAATATTTTAACATTTCATGGATTTGAGGAGGATTTATATAGTTAGGTCATCCATCCCTCTGTTTATATTATCCCGAATCTTGTGAAAAATTGTGAATATCTGTTATACATTATATACGGTATACGACTATATGGCTAGCATACAGACAAAACTGCTTGTACATAACAAATACCTGCTAACAAAAATCTCTGGTTTCAGGCTCTAGTGTAACATAGCTAGGATTGCCTCTAGCCCATTTTTCTGGCATCACATTATGTTATGACGCCAAATAATGCTGGTACCAGGGACAACTGCATCACATTCTGTACTAGCCCAAGGACTCTTCCGGCTCATTCTCTGGGTAAAAAAGGTGGCGGAGGCATATCCGAGATCGCTTGGTCTATCTTAAGGTCAGATATCAGTCCTTTTCCTGTGATAAGGTGGCAACATATGGCTGACGTATCCTACATTTAATCAAAATTAGGCTTGAGGGTTAGATAGGTGAGCATTTGTGCAACATAATGTATTATGTTCTTACGCTGCTAAGTGTAGCACCAATAATGAGGATGTCGTCGACAACGTAAACCGTCCCCTCTATCCACACTAGCATCTGGTCAAGTATTCTTCGATATATCTCAGCTGCTGGCTTGGTGCCAAATGGAAGCTTTAGCTGTTGGTATCGACCCATTGGCTTGTTAAAAAGTTGTCAGGTAGGAGAACTCAAGACTTGGCATTCAACACCGAGAAAACCTTGGCTCCAGGGATGTCTATAATGACTTCCTGTATGATCTTCAAAGTGTGGTGTTTCCACTTTATGCTCTTGTTTAGTCATTCGGGTCAGTACAGATTCGAACCTTGAGTAATGACACAACCATTGAACTTTTTCAAACTGTAGGTTCATTGACCTTAGTTGTATAGCCATTCTCCTCCAATTCATGTTTCTGTTCCAGTTATGTTATCTCTTTGGATTTTACTGCTGCTGGGTGTTTGCGCTCACTGGTGTACAATTGCTTGTATCAGCTCAGCAATATTGATGGTGCTATATTCGCCTGGTTAAGGGCTTGCTGTAAAACAAGTACCCCTAGCACCTATGCCGATTGGAAATGGAACATCTGTTTTGTCCGAATTAAGCAAATAGAAAATTTGTCAGTTCAGACAACAGTAAATGTTTGTGTCCCTCGTTGATGTATGGTTAACAGTTTCTCAAATATGTCAACATAAAGAGTTCCTACATCGAGTTTCCATGCCGTACATATTTTGCCTACACATGTTTGTTCCTTTCTCATTCTTCCTATCTTAAGGCTTCGAAGACTTCCCGGTCTTTCACCTCTGTTCTGGTCCCACATCCGCCAACACAGTGGTGATCCTCTGTACCGGCGAGGTGAGCGTAACACGTAACTACATGTGTTGTTTAAATCGCTGGACATCTAAATACACACTACTAGTTCCCCAATCTACTATGAATTCAAAGCACGGAAGTCACCTTCAACATGTACATAATGTCGCTGAGGCTATTATTATTAAGCGTTTAACACATGTCTGATCCTTGTGTAACTTCCATATTTCCTTATAAGGAAGCCATCCGATATGTAAGAAATTACTAAAATCACAACAAAACAGAGCGGCAAGTGATCGAAGGGCACAGATATTATAGTATAATCAGCAAAATAGCTTAGTCAATGCCCCAGCCCCTCCCATCGTGACTTAAACCTCATTTAAGTATTTTACATTAGGATATTTTTAAATGCCATTTATAGATTGTACAAAAACATAGTTGGTTATGGAGTAATTGTCTTTAAAACCGATTATCAGTTCATTGTATGATTGTGTAAAGCATTCACTAACTTCATGGTTATTTTGTGACAATCAAATAAAACTTGTCTAAAAATATACCTCCTGGTACAATTGTATTTGCTTCAGTTCCAAGACATCGCTATTTCAATGTCTGTACTGGAATTGGATTGCCGGTGTTATAGTAATTTGGTCGGAATTACCTATAATGAGAACACATCGCAGGACGACAATTTTAGGGCAGCAGTATAAGTCTTGATGTTGTGAATATGAAGAAAAAATCATTTGACTAGCGCCAGGAAGTCGGCCATAGGTACAGGATGCTCTCTGTAACTTCCGGGAACAGCTTCTATTGACTGATTGGCATTTGGTCCTGGAGTGCTTGTCCCATTTTCATATGACCTACTACAACTATGTTTTAGGGTAAAAGCATTAAACGTTTTGTTTGTTTATTACGGAATGTATATGATGGAATGTCTTGTATTGAGATCTGGAGTGTCGTGTACCGCTGTTATCGTTGTTATAACAATTCGATAACTATACTTGGTCGAAATTTTACATAGTATTTTACATTTCCACCTATATTTGGGTATTCATTACGACCAACTTTAATTTTCTTCAGCCTCTACAAGGTCTCAGCTCTCCAGGCTCCCGGTATCACTGTCCTAGAAGGACGAAATAGCTGTAGGATGTAACATCACTGACGAGTCCTAGAAGGACGAAACAGCTGTAGGATGCAGTTTATTTTTTAACAAATTGTATATGCAACAACCAGTACCCAAAGTAGAACATCTATTGTAATTTTATAGCATATACATTTTTTATAGGAATGTGATACTAATAAAAACAATCAGAGTAACTGGTATGATTTGACATCGTAGATATTATTCATCTTTCACCATTCACACTGAAGATTTTGAATCGAAGACGTAAACAAATAGACGATTGATATTGATTGTGAACACTCTTGTACAAAAAAAGTTGTTAAAGTTATTTTCAAATCCTGATATGACGAAGAGTTCCTTTTCAAATGATGAATCATAAGCATGGACGTAATGGATTTCGATAAATGCACAGAAACTGATGAACGGATACATTTTTTCTCTGATGACGGCAAAATAATAGATATTCAATTAATTACATAAGGGGGCGTCGGTATTTCCTTAAATGTGTTCCGTTTTCAATACGTCCACTTATATTCACGAAGTTTATTCAACTTTTGAAAATCTGCTCTTATATCACATCCATTTATATTTTAAGTTTCGTTGACTATGCCTCGTTCCCTTCATTAGAGATGACCAGTATGTAACTTATTTGCTCTGAAGTATACAGTGTACGAGATGACAATAACATCACTATTCGGCTGTGGTATAATCATAGGTATTCTAAGGCTGTGAAAAATATCTACATGTATTGGTCATTATATACTATGAAATGAAAACCGATACAGCAACTCTTTGTTAGAATGCAGGTCATAGACATTACAAATACTTAAACTTTTTCATATTTGATTGGAAAATACAAGGTGAAATAGGAGCAGCTTGGCGTCGTTATGTCCCTTTTGAAATGAATTTTAATAAGTGAAAAAAAAAAAAAAAAAAATCAATATGACTTGTATTTTCACCCAATTGGTGGTGTTGTAATTATGTGCATATAAGGAGGTAAACTTCAAGATGTTTCCTGTATGCAAATTAAAGTAATTTAATTAATTAATTAAATACGGTATAGCCAAATATGAAATAACTGCATCATACAGCTTTTCGTCCTTCTAGGTTGAAACAAATGTGTGACGAAGTGTCTGTCATAGCTCAGCATATGCTTATCTATTGTTCAATTTACATTATATTGTGTTATCTATAATTGTGCACGTGTGCTTGTACAAAAATATTAATATTGTTTTAAGCAGTACCAGCCTACGTGATACGTATTTAGTTATAGACATCAATATCAGAGTTTCAGAGTTTTTATTTGTGATGTACGAAATCTGTGTTTTACATGTAAGTGGATTTTTATGTATTAATGCATTATCAGAAGAATCATAGCTTGGATCTGATAAATAGAGTAGAAACCAGCAAAACAGTTTATATATATATATATCATATTCGTTTAGTGTCTTTCCATTTATTAAGTTTTAAAGTACTTATTTGTAGGCTAGAAAGCAAATCCTGATTCAAGCACGATGATCTATCAGTGGGTCAGGTCTGAGATTTACAGGTTGACAGGATATTGAAGTTCATGTGCAACAACAGACGAGCCAACCGCAGACATAAAGATAGTCACTTGCTAGAATAACAGAAACTTCGAATATCTTAGTCTGATTTGTAGGCTTAAGTGGTATCTTGTTTCGAGGAAATTAAGTAGTGATGACACAATCGATAGCAATAAAAACAGAGTTCGGTATATTCTGTTGCATTGCTAGTATATAGTTTTAAAGAATACCTCTTGAGGATTTTTATATGTTTGTAATAAAATGAAATCATGCTTTGGCACTGAGAAGAATTTCATTTTGATAATGACTTCATTTACAGCAGAAAGTCATTTAATACTGCTATTTGCCTGGATTTTCGCGTGCTTATTGCTGAGACGTCTTAACTTAGCATCATTTAAACAAGACTGTGATCCTTGTTTGATATTGCTTCTGATGAAGGGTGCGCATGCATTTTCTTGATAAAACGAAATTTACGAAAAGCAATATAAACGTTAAGAACAAGATGCAGAAGCCTTGATTGTACTCAAATTAAACCTTTAGGATAAAACTGGTAGAAATCTTGATATAAATTGCAAGCATCTTGCTTGTAGTCATCATGGCAACTCACTGGACACGGAATTCAATTTCCAGTCTTTTGACTTTTCCGAAATAATTGAAAAAAAAAAGAAAAAATCAAATAACACTAAACGGGTATTTGTAGCAAGTTTAATATAATTTCCAAGTTAATTTATTTTCATTTAAAAATAAATTTCAGTATGCATTACAGTCTCACGTTTATCAGGTCACGAGTTCTCCAAACATTTGTCACTTAACGTATTGCTTGTGTTAAGCTGAAAAATCTAATTGATAACGCTAAAGTCAATTACCACAGGGTAAGGGGGCATTATGTGCTTGAATGGTATTTGTTTTGTTTTTCCAAGGTAATGCATCTTAAAAATTTTACTCTATTACATCACTAAAAGTCTAAAATCACAGTTCTCAATTACACCCGATTACTAAAATAAATCCCACCGACGAATTTAAATGCATGCATGTGTAGTTGATATGTTGTTTATATATAATATATATATACATATAATTCTGATTTAATTATCTTTGATTCTGTTAGACAAGTTTGTAATGGTATAAATTTGAACTTGCATCTGCTACCATCCCGACATTAAGTCCTATTAGTTTCAAACCATTTTAAGGCAATATTAATCTTCGAAATTGGCTATTTTTGTGTCACGTGATATCTGAATGAAGTCTTTGAAATGCATAAAAACTGCGTTTCGATGGGAAAAAAAAAGAAATTTCAACAAAAATGCCCGTGCTTATCCGATTCAAAATTGAATCTTAAAAAAGGCGTTGCTTACGTCTGCCTTTTGAATGAAGAATACCTATTTAAGATAGCAAAGCGAGATATTTTTAAATGGTTGAGAATTTTGTTTTTATATCAACAGTAGCTGTCAACATAACAATGGGTAGTCATGTGTTATACGGTATTATTATATGAAGTATTGAAAGTTCATCTACAATATTGTATCCGTAATGAGGTCGGAATATATCCGATTGTAAAATTAAATTAAAATGTGCTATTTACTAATATATCATTTGCACTATCCTTAAATTAGTGATGACTCCTCCATGTATGTATTTACCTAACATGAGCAAATCAAATATGTGATATTATGTGTCTAAGTTCTATCCAAAGTATTCGCATTAGCAAAATTACAAAAAAAAATGATAAGGAGTTTAGGTATTTGTAATGTCATCGTACTAAAGAAGACATGTGGAATATATTAACAAACAAGGAAAATATTTAACGCTCTTACGAGTGTTGTATTCTTCTACATTGTGACCTTATTCAAAGCTTCTAGAGAAATGCAGTATTTCAACAGAAAAAAAACTGAAGTGAAAGAGATTGATATGACAGCAAGTTGAAGCATCTCTTTTTTCTTGCATCCATTCGTGAAAATGTATGAAAGGGGAGTTGCCGGGAAAGACTTACAAGAACGTTCCTCCCAATACAAGCCTATCCATATGGTTTCATTCTTATTGGGTCTGTCTTCTTACAGTAAGAAATTGATTCTGGCTTAAAGCAGGTCTTGTTAAAGGATAAACAGTATTACTACTAACTATGATTGACTCAAATAAATGAAATCTAGGATATGAAAGAAAAAGAGACCAAATTCTCTACCAGCATAAAAAAACACATTAACGTACATAATCCCGTAACACTCAGGTCACATAATCCCTTTACACTCAGGTTACACAGTCCCGTTACACTCATGTAACATAATCCCGTTAGACTAAGGTTACATAATCCCGTTAAACTCAGGTTATAGAATCTCGTTACACTCATGTTACATAATCCCGTTACACTCCGGTTACATAATCCCGTTACACTCAGGTTATAGAATCTCGTTACACTCATGTTACATAATCCCGTTACACTCCGGTTACATAATCCCGTTAAACTCAGGTTATAGAATCTCGTTACACTCATGTTACATAATCCCGTTACACTCCGGTTACATAATCCCGTTACACTCAGGTTACATAATCCCGTTACACTCAGGTTACATAATCCCGTTACAATCAGGTTACAAAATCCCGTTACACTCAGGTTACATAATCCCGTTACACTCAGGTTACATAATCCCTTTACACTCAGGTTACAGAATTCCGTTACATTAAGGTTACAGAATCCCGTTACATTAAGGTTACAGAATCCCGTCACTCTCTTGTTACAAAATCTCGTCATTTTCATGTTACATAATCCCGTTACACTCAGGTTACATAATCCCGTTACACTCATGTTATAAATCCCGTTACACTCAAGTTACATAATCCCGTTACACTCAGGTAGCATGATCCCGTTACACTCAGGTTACATAATCCCGTTACTCACATGTTACATTATCCCGTTGCACTCAAGTTACATAATCCCGTTACACTTAGGTAGCATAATCCCGTCACTCTCTTGTTACAAAATCTCGTCATTTTCATGTTACATAATCCCGTTACACTCAGGTTACATAATCCCGTTACACTCATGTTATAAATCCCGTTACACTCAAGTTACACACTCAGGTAGCATATCAGAATTCCATTACACTCAGGTTACAGAATTCCCATTAAGGTTATTACATTCTCAGGTTACAGAATTCCATTACACTCAGGTTACAGAATCCCATTACACTCAGGTCACAGAATTTCAGTTACACCCATGTTTCATAATTCCGTTACATTAAGGTTACAGAATCCCGTCACACTCTTGTTACATAATCCCGTTATACTCATGTTACATAATCCCGTTACACTCAAGTTTCATAATCCCGTTACACTCAGGTTACATAATCCCGTTACTCACATGTTACATTATCCCGTTACACTCAAGTTACATAATCCCGTTACACTTAGGTAGCATAATCCCGTTACTCACATGTAACATTATCACGTTACACCCATGTTACATAATCCCGTTACACTCATGTTACATAATCCCGTTACACTCAGGTTACAGAATCTCGTTACACTCAGGTTACAGAATCCCGTCACTCTCTTGTTACAAAATCTCGTCATTCTCAGGTTACATGATCCCGTTACACTCAGGTTACAGAATCTCGTTACACTCAGGTTACAGAATTCCATTACATTCAGGTTACAGAATCCCATTACACTCAGGTTACAGAATCCCGTCACTCTCTTGTTACAAAATCTCGTCATTCTCAGGTTACAGAATCCCTTTACACTCAGGTTACAGAATCCCGTTACACTCCGGCTACAGAATATCGTTACACTCAGGTTAAGAAACTCGTTACACTCAGGTCACATAATCTCGTTACACTCAGGTTACATAATTCCGTTACACTCAGGGTACAGGATGCCGTACACCTCACGTTACAAAATCTCTTTAATCTCATTTTGCAGAATTCCGTTACATTATCTCGTTACAAAATATATTTATTGTCATTTGTTACTCTTAAAAAAGTATTTTTTCGATATCGTTTTCTTTTATCTTTTTATCAGCTCAGTAGCAGGAGGAATGTTAACAATACACCGATGATTAATTGCATTCTGTAAAATCTATCATCGATGAATCGTCTCCATGCTATAGAGACAACCACCGAAGTTGTCCTTGCCCGTCTTCGAATGGGCCATACATACCTTACACATTCATATATGATGGAAGGCGAAGATAACCCTCGGTGCATAGGATGCGATGAGCCAATCACCGTTAAACATGTTTTATTGGACTGCATTGACCTTCTGTCTACTCGAGAATTTTCTATCGTAACATTACAAGTCTGAAGACGCTTTTTTGAAACTGTTAGAATTTATGAAATTCTATGTTATCTGAGAGATGTTGGTCTATATGATAGAATATGACTAACCATTTCAATCTTTTGTGATGATATAAGTATTTAAGAGTTTTCAACATTTCTCTGTTTGTTTTATTTCCTTTTTGGATCGCTCTGTTTTCACCGATCGATGGTCCTAATGACCTTTCCTGTGTCGACGGGCCGTTAAGATTGTAATAATAATGATGATATTACTTTGTTTTTAGAATAATTACTCCTATACGCGTCATGTTTGATATGATGTTGTATGTTCTAATTGGGATATGGTATATTTAGCCTACCTGGCCAAGTGAGCTTTTGACACTACGTGGCCTCCGTCGTCCGTATGTCCAACTTTTTTTTCTGTAAATCGCTACTAGCCATGAACGACAGATGGGTAGGTCTTGGCACTAAGAGGCCTCAGGGACGGGGACAAAAAGGGGAAAATTTCGTAAGTTGTTTTAAACCTTTTCCCCCGTGGCTGGAGGGACGGGTCTTGGCCCAAAAAAGGAATGACTGGATTTTACCCAAATTTGGGTTGAGACATTCCTAGGGAAGGAGGAGTCGGGCCTAGTATGGGAAATAGAACGAATCCTTTAAATCTTACTCCTGCTGTAGGAATATTTGGATTTGTTCAAATTTGATATTAAGTATCCGTGGGTAAAGTGAAATCTGTTTTTGTATAATCCTTGGATCTCGCCCCTCTTGGTCGTTTGGAATAGGCTCAAAAAAGGACGTTACACATTTTTTTTTCAAAATTGATTGGATAATTATGCAACTAATGCAGCTTCCTACTAATTTTGACATTTCTTTCAATCACCTTTGCCAGTTAAACTTTTCACTATTTAGGGCAAAGGCATTACTGATGAGTCCTGGGCGAAACAGCTACACGATTTTATTTAATTCATTATTTGGTTTTACTGTATCTCATTCTAAATCGTGTTAAAAGATGTTATGAACTTGTGTTTGTTTTGTACAGTCATCTAATGTTCCTAAAAGAGACCTTAAAATATTACAGTACTTTATACATGCACCTTTGGGGAAAATGCGGTTCATCCTGTCATTTCGTGTATTTTACGTTCATTTACTGCCTATTTTAAACTAACTTTTCAATATCGAAGTAATATTTGTAGACGTTCTCTTCCAACCAGGACAAACCATCGATAAATCACTCCGCCAATTTTGTGTCTACACCTTTTTTCTGTCTAAACTCTGAATAAATCTAACGGCACAATCAGCAAAATTGCGTAACGGTCGACCAAAAGGAAATTCTTTTAATTGCAGCACAGCAAACCAAGACTATTTATATCCGAACCAGTAATTCTTAAATTGCTCCTAGTTGTTAAAATTGATCACGTCCGAAAGTCAAAGATCTTTTTTCAATTTCAATTTCTTAATGATTCACACACGCTGTGTGGGAGTAGGGAAAATACTACGTAGCTATTTGGACTCTAACTTTTCTCTATTCCTCTTAGATCAACGCAATGTATTGGTCGGACAAACGAGGGTGGTTAAGTACAACTCACCATTTTGGTATGTTGTGTATTTTCTGTGAAGCCAGACAATGTTTTAATCTATGAATTAAAGAAACTTTACAAGACCTGAGCTGTCATAAATAGTAATACAATACCTGTATTTTGACGGAAATATATAGAATGCTTTGAAATGTGCTCCATACGAGACGCTCCTTCTGTAATAACGATAGAAAAGAGGGCTCGCAGCAATTATTAGACACGTTAATACTTACTATTAACAGTGGCTGGAATGATAAATGGCTATGTAAATTGGGCCTCGTGATGTTACATCAGTTCGCATGGACTTTTGCATGTGAGAGTGAATGAGTTTTAATATAAAAATCGATTGTTACAGTGCCAATATTTGTATGTAAGGAATTCTAACATTAAGATTAAAGTAGGATTTAATTTCACATAATTACGCTTTAGATATATCAACATGACAACCAAAACGTCGCATTATAAGACAAACATAGGATTTATCATACTTGTATTCATCCATTGTCTCCTACGAAATTACATTCAATGATATACTTAACTTTTTATGTGTCAATACACAAATATGTCATTCACACGATTGGAGAAATTAATTCCAACTTTAGATTAAGACGTACTGTTTTGTAACCTCCTTTCAAAATGTCACCATAGTATTGTAAAATTACAATAATGACCGAAGATAACCCGAGTGAGATAATTTCGTTCAGAGAATGAAAAGAGATCAATTTTCACTGATAAACTGAGCAATTCCTTTCTATGAAAATATCAAATTACTAATACATTACAAGTACAGACTGGCATGTTCATGTATTATATATCATTATCTACCCCTGCCGAAATCTTACCAAGTATATTGCAATGGGAACATGTAATTAAGTAAATTGATAATTTACGTATTCATGATGCTAATTCTATATTCTGTAAAAAAAAGAATTTGTAAGCTTAGAATGGAGAATAGTGAATATGTGATTATAATTATACCTGTACTGTTATGCCTCGATGTAAACATAATAAACAATGTTTCCAGGTTATATCGAGCATTATTTTACTCCTAGTATCATAATGGTGAAATTCTAAATTGTACATTTATGGCATACAATACAAAATATAATAAAAAATGTTGAAACACAATTTCATCTGTTTGTTAAATCTAATTATATGTATCTACATTTGCATAGCAATGTCATTATATCATTATAACCAGAAAGAAGTAAGGCGTAAGCTTCCATAAATGACATCCCTCGCCTGAACAATTTCACGTCCTTGATGTATGCATAGTAACGTTGACGGTTCGCTGTCAAAATGACTGCTTCACAAGACAGGTTAAACTGTTGATAATGGATAATTCATTTAAGTTTAGATCAAGCAATTTTCGGTAAATTATATCAAGATACTTAGAGAATGTAGTTATAAGTATCGAGCTGTCTTATAGCATTTGTGGTTGTTTTCATAACAGTATTTATGGTCGCTATCATAACAGCAGTTGCGGTCGTTGGCATTTGCACGCATACTGATTTATAACTGTCATTTATAACAACCATTAATTGTTTTACAAGACAGGTCAATGCTTATATATATCCAGCATTAACTTCATCGGCAAATAACATTACGAAAATCTATCTTCGATGTCCACTTCTTATTTCAGTGTGTGGCCTTCTTCTCTTACACGTGGGACTTCGGTGAAGTGCTGTGTAAATTAGTCAACTATCTCCAGAACATTTCTATCATTTGCTCAGTGATGAACTTGACTGGTTTAAGCTTAGAGAGGTAAGTACGTGACAACGTTCCCTCATTATAACATTACTTAGTTTAATGGTTTGCTTATGTCTTTGTGCTATTCTTACTTTGTTCATCAAATACAGATACATGAGCCAGAAATGTATAATCAGAGATTCCTTTTCAGTCCAATATTATTCTGCATCCCTAATTGCAACACTCACCACGTTAACACTGCTTTATTGCTCCTCCTCTCGTTACCTTTGTCATCATAAAATCCCGAAATTATAAATATGGGAGAGATCCTGGCTGCCAATGTAGGTGGTTAGGGATCCCAGCAGGCTTTTAGCATACATATGGGTACTAACTGTGCTGCTCCCCTGTTGTCTGTATTGTTATTGTTTTCATATGTGCTGATTTTTTCGACAATATTATCAAAACAGGTCACAAAGACTTTCAGATTAAAGAGCAAGAGATTTATTGACCACGTCCGTTGTGTATATCCACCACAGTTAAAAATCAATGATACGACAAAATTTTAAACATCAGCCGTTTAACTCGATCTTTCCCATCAATGAAAGCAACATTGACAACTTTGTACCAAGCTTTTATGATAAGCCTGATGATTTCAATTTTCCTATTAGGAATTTCCCATTTCTGGATTACAATATACCTGCATCCTCAACCTATGGTGTGTACATGTGGCATTTGATTCGATATTCAAGGGCCTGTTCCAATTGTCACGATGTCCGCTGACTGTAGTATAGGGTTTCAAAAAATGGAGGTTGACGAAAATCATCAGGAAGATTTACGATCATCATAGTGATCTCATTGAGAATCATTCCTTTTCTTTTTGCGATGTGTAGCTGGATGTGTTTGATGCTTCATCACCGACACCCACCATGAAAGTATAGGTCAATCAAAGTAAGTAATGTGACGTTGAGGACGAAGTATACAACTGAACAATAGGGAAAAAAAGAGCACAAATAACCCACTGAAAAGGTACAGAAGATGATAAAGGTACAAAAAATTTGAAACACCAGTTTTACAGAAAGAATGAAAGTGACAGAATATCAAAATATTAACACAGTTTCAATTTTAAAAACAAAAGTTGTCTTGAGTCATCATCATAACCTTTTGACATAACGACTGGATTTCGTACGATTTTAAAGGATTAGCATTCACTTATTGCAACACATTATTGTGAAATTGTACTTTCCTTGATCACTTTTTTTAATCTAACGCGATTCCATTTGGAAATATTGTACTCAACGTAACATAACAGTCATCATCGCCTATATTATTGAACATTTCTGGAGAACTTGTGAATTTTCATCAACAATTTCTCGGTAGTGAAGAACAGAATGGTATTGTGTCTTATCAATTTAAAAGTCCCATATGTATGTGACTTTCCCATAGTGCTTAATACAATGTAACACCACTAACAAGCTGGCGATCTCGGGATTCACACCAATAGCTACTTGAAAAGTTATTAAAGTATCAGGAAGCAAGTAGTGCTAATGGGTGCCATCCTACTGGTGTCATTTGAATGTTTATGCTCCCGGATTAACCGTTCCTATCATAAATATCATATCTCTAAGGTTGTCGTTATGTACGCATTGAATTTTCTGCTTTAAGTTTTCTAAGTACCCTTCCCTTATGTTAGAGAAAAGATCGATAAAATCTCACATGAAGGTGTTCCATTTATAAGAAAATTTCAAAACCTTCTGAAAAGTGAATGGCAATGCACATAAAGGCTTGTCAACTTCGCCTTTGCCACGCCCTTTAACAAAGGATTTGACATTTCTTGCCATTGGGACAAATCCATGTTTTCTACCAGTTTTAACTTTGACCTCTATTCACGTTTCACGAAGGAAATCAATCGCCTTTCTTCAAGGCTAATTCACATCGGATGTTGTTTTGATGAACATCTATTCATCCCCTCACGATGAAAGAACCATAACAATTTGTGTGTAAATTGATGACGTTTTCCAACGGTGATGTGGTTAAGCCACCTAAAGTGATAACGCAACCTCTGGATGTATGAACTGGGTTTTTTCTTCTTCTAAGAGTTATTAGAATGATCATTTCATGGATAATCTTTGTGTTTTACGAGCAAGTTAGAGGCAAATTAGGGAGAAAGGTATCCTTCTGTTCAATTAGAAAGACAGCTCTATACATTTTAACTACCAAAGTCGATACAAGCTTACGAAGTATTATCCTTTTTTGTTTTTTAAGGAATGATGTCTGTTCAAGGAACATTCCATTAATGTCTACATAATTAGTCTGATAAGAAGATTCTGGAATACATTTCTTTTAAAGAATTATACCCAAGGAATAAAGAAACACAAGGTGACATTATTTGCAATCTCTTGCGAATGCGAAAAACGAAGGTTTCAGTACATGTAGTCCTGTATCGAATGTTGCATTACTGTATTGTGTGACAAAGTCTTACGGGGAAATCACGAAACGGAAAAATCTCGAACACAACAGTGTTGTAATATTGAGTTACACTGATCGTCATAGAATCTGGTAGTCTTCATATAGACACATCATTTTCCAATATTTTGAGTTATTTCTGATGGCATCAAATAATGGCACGGCTGACGGAAATTCAGATTGGTAAGGCCATTGCGATGACTATTCAGGGTCAAAGGCAAATAAAGGTTGCTAGACATTGCGGTATCCATTTTTGTACTATAGAACGTCTTGTTAGAAGTCTAAGGGAAACTGGGTAGGTTGTTGACAGACCTGGATGTCCGCGCATGACGTCAGGACAGGTTTATTCGTCTCGTGCATTTTCGCAATCGGCACCTTACTACCACTGAATCTGCCCTTATCCCATAGGTACTTATAACAGTCATATCCGTTCAAAAGCTGTAAGAAAACGATGGCGGGAAGTTGGTCTACGGGCACGTCACCCGTTTGTAGGTCTGCCCCCTACCGCTGCTCGTCGCCAGCTTCGTGTGGCTTGGGTTGCGGCACACGCCCCACGAATATTCCCATTGAGGCAATTTAACTGGCGCTAGGTATAGCGATGAGATCCTCCGACCCCATGTTGCCCCATTTTTGCAGCAAAACAACGTCACATTTCAGCAGGATAATTCTCGAACCCATGTAGCGAGGATCTGTCGCTACTTCCTCACTAACAGAAATATTCATCAACTGGACTGGCCGTCATACAGCCCCGACCTATCCCTATTGAGCACTTGTGGGACCAGCTGGATCGAAAAGTTCTACGACACTAGCCTCCTCGTGTTGCTCTGGCCCAACTGAGAGCAGTCCCATTGGAAGAGTGGACAACATCCCAATGAGGAGGATAACCTCACTCATTAACTCCATGTCAATTACTCCTAAATCACTTACCAGATACAAATCGGTGATAGTTTATTCTGTATGGATTAATCTTCATTCTTACTTTAAAATATTGAACATTATACTCGACGTTTTGCCTAGAATCATCTTCAAAGTTTAGCCTGCGTTTCTTAATCCCTTACTATATGTGCCGGCATTTGAAAAACACGTTTCCCTCGTACAAATGACTTTTAGTTTGAATTAATTGTATTGGCCGAAGGAAAGAATGCTTAGATAATTAACATTCTTCTTTGTGAAGATAGCTAATCTATCAAATTTATTTTTAAATACGTGTAGGAGAATGGAGAAAAATCGTGGTAAATGACATTTTCAACGAATTCAATTTATACCACATTACCTTAATCTTTAAACAAATTATCAACTTATTGTGTAATTCCTTACAAATGACATCATATCGAAATGAAATTGCAGCAGTCATATAGAGTTGTGCTGTAATCAACTTGTCGGCTTGTTTGTAAGTGTTATTTTGTCGTCGCCACATTTTTCATTGTAATGACAAACCGACCATTGATGTTATATTACGCTGTGATTTAGTTGAGGCAGATTCCGATTTAAGAGTGGTGTGAACATTAACGAGCGGTACTTGCTTTCTATTCATATCCCCAGAGTAATATTGAAACAGATGTCATCATTGCTTCATTACCTAGTCTGCTTGATAAGGAAAACATGTAGACTCTAAACATAATGCTTATTTCAATCTAACCGAATCTATTGATCAACGGAAGTAATAAATAGGAACAAAATTACATTTTCTTGTTCTTGATCAGATACTAGGGTGTTAAAAACAAGTTTGTTTTAATTAAAGAACAAATTGTAAACCCTTACATTGTTGCATTTTTCATATCTTATGATGGTGACCATACACTTGTATCTGAACTGAATCGGTTCGTAAATGAATGTTTATGAAAAAAAGTTTTTCGAAATGATTTTTAAGAGTAGCGTAGCTTAAGATGTGGTAAATATGACATAAGTAAATATCATAATAAGTTATGAAACACTATGATGAACATTGCTATCGTGAATTAGGTTGACAACAGTATGGAAATTTAGAAGAGAATGTATGAAAGTAAACAACTATCGAAAAAAGAAGGCCTAAAGCACCAGCTCAATATTTCGATGAAGGAAGAATTGATTCATAACACACGGAAGATTTGTTTCATACCAAGTTTGAGTCTAAAGACATCTCTAAACATGAATGGATTACATATTAAATTCCTTGCTTGTGATCCTTGTATTTACACATTTGAAAGGAGATTTTGTACTGTATATGCAGTATACGCCATAAAATGATAAACAAAAAAAAATTATTGTTTAATAAAGTATATTATTTTCGTCTCTGTTTACCATTCCTTAACAAACATAATAAACATAGTAAGATGTTCTTGCAGTCTCATGAGTAGTCAGCTACAAAACGTCTGAAGTGGCCCAGTCTTAAGTCTGTTTTAGGTCAGCCACTCCTCTGTCTGTGTTCAGTGTTATATTAAGCATTCTATAAGAGTCTGCCTTGTCATTAAAGGATGCTATGAGTACTTAGTTATACATCATTCTATACCACAAATCTGTCGAATATTGTACAAAAGACACACAAGTGAATAATTCCAACTTAGAATTGTATACAGCAGAGCCAGAAAATGAGTTTTACAGTATCAAATAGGTTTATCGTCCTTCCAGGACTTAGGAGGCGACCGAGGAAAATACAAAGAGATTAAAAGCAATATCAAAATGAAAATGTGGTGTTCACTACTCCCAGCATTCAATATATTGCATGTTTTGCATATGTTTGATAATTTTAATGGAACTATGCCTCTTTCCGAATGACTTAAAACGTGGCATGCAGGTAACGAAAACCTCGGTAACTAAAAGTTGAAGCCTTATTTTTGCCCTAATGTTAAACAAGCGCTGTAACAACTGAAACTAGATGACCTCAGAAGAAATCTTCCGTCTGCATGCTATTCCAGCGGAATACGTGAAAACTGGATGTATACGAATTACCCAAAATGTTAAGCTACAAGTGTATCCATCAAGGATAAAACATATTGGGGAAACTCTAAAAATTGTGAATGTCAAGAATCTCATGAATCCAATGGAAGCCTTCGTCGGGCGAATAGGAATGCTACGTTCGATTTGCTTAAAGGCTGGATAAATTACAATATTTTTTTTTCATAAAGTATCACAGCTTCGAATCCAAATCACACATCGTATTCCTTGACACCGATGTTAATGTGACACTTAAGCATTTACGCGAAAAGTAGTGTTTGTGCTTGCAAATATTATATCTAATGATTTGATTCTGAAAACTTATTATATCTGTAAAAATGAAATCCTACCTAGATATCACCCCTGATAGAATATTCGCTTATTATATTCCAATATTGAAAAACATTCGAATTACCAGGAAGTGATATTGATACTGGCTTTCATAGGAGAAATAGGATTTTCAATATGCAAAAATAATATGTGAAAATATTTTATTACTGGCTCAGGTAATAACGCAAAAATTATTCTTTTAAATCTTTACTTCTATTTCAGTACCAATAAATCGGGACCGCACAGTCTTGTAAGTTGATGTTGTAGAAGTGAGTTTGAAGAATTTCAAGGATGATGTTGATGAATCACCTGCTGTGGGTGCTAAGGCTCTCCACATCTAATAATTTATTGTTTCTAGACCGTAATGAATATCAAATCGGTTAATGATAATTTCGTTGCTGAAAGATTTCCTGGCAGACTATTGGCATAATCTTGAATTGTACCCCTCTCTTGAAGGACTTGTTTTTGTTTTATACGAGAGTAATTTATCAATGTATATAACAATGACTTTAAAAAAGGTCCTAGATGTAGCTTTGTGGCAAATCAATGATGTTTTTGAATCATCTACAGAACTTAACATTGAGGATGCAACCAATACTCTACATCAGCATCTTTCTGAGTTTTGCTAACTACCAAACCGACATGGTAAGCTTTCCACTAATCTGTATGCGGAGCATGATTTCTTCTAGGATTAATTTCCCATTACTTGGTGTTAACAACCTGTCCTTATATTTCGATCAAATTTCGCCATTATGAATTGTACACCAATGAACTTATGTCAAAACCTGCGTACAATTACATATATTTGGTTGAGAGTAGAATAAGTCTACACAATTGAAGTAAAAAATGTTTCATCGAAGCAAATGTCTTCACTTAATGTCTAAAACGATAAGTGACAGTGGAAGAAACCTAAATTTCATATTTGCATAACAGATGCCAGCCTTACTATATATCGTACCTTTTAAAGTTATACTTAATACTAATGTAGAGGGTTAGTTTATTAAACTACATTTATTTAAAATAATTGATAATTAACGCCGTTAATTCAATCTAAATCACTCTGTTGACCCGAATGGAATACCGCAAAAGGTCTTGCTGTAAAAAGAAATCAGAGTACACAGAGAAAATACACATGGTCTGGCAGGTGACAACGAACCTTTTCACGTTCGTTCGGGGAACCGAACCCTGATGTCAAAACCAAAGGCGACTATATTACCACTGTACATCCCGATCACCAAACAAAGGTTGATTAAGTGAAAGAGTGTAACGTATCAAATATTTACACATACTTTATTCATTTATAATTGATCTAATTACGTACGATTTTTTCCTCGGACTACAACTTATATACATCAGACATTGGTAAAGAAAAACATTAGTGAAAGAAAACCTATGTGTAACAACCACGAGTTTGTGAGACATATTTCTACCATAATTTAAAAAAACGTTTTTAGCTTTCAGTTCTCTTGTTATGTACTCACGTGTGTGTTGCTTAATTTATCACTTCGGACGTAATGATTTGACATTTAGTGAAGTGCCGTTAATTATCAAACAAAACAGACAAAAGGGATATAATTCCAAAATAAAAATAAAATTATTACAAATAAATCTTGAACTGCTTAGGGGTTTTTACTTACATGAGTGTATAAAGCGCCCTTTTGATTTGAGCTCATTCTATCAGCCAATCATAATATATGAAAATGTTATACCTCGTTTGGTATAACATTTATGTTTATACAACAGTTGGAATGATAAATTGATGCCTTGGACTTTGAATAAAACCCAGCTGTTGTTGTAGAAATTTCGGTGCATTTTTTCAACGGAAAGACAAACTCACTGAATATATTTCAATTTTGACAATATCTCAAAATGTTTGAAAGGAACATCCAGTTTGCTGGATTTTTCTCAGAATGTCTCATCCATATTCATTCGAAATGCATTGTGATATAATTGTTAGGTCATTCAATGTAATGATAACATTGACAAACTCAAATTTTCATGTAATGGAATTCATTGTTCATAAGAGTAATAGATGGTTGTCTGACTTGATCCACTTAACTACGTACATCGGACAATTCTAAATTGCAAATTATTGCTGACTCAACAATGTTGAAGGGAATTCTGCATGGCTCTAGGGATATCCGGCATGAATGCAATCAACATTGATATCTAAGAAATTATTCTAAAAAAGACATGCTTCCAAATTCATGTAACGATTTGTCATAGTTATAACTGGATGACACTTGAGAATCAAAAGTTTTTATAATTATTGAGAAAAGCACTCTAAATGGAGAGAAATACATTTTATATGTAAAATATGCATTTTTACAAATATGGTATTGTTCAAAATTTGAGGAAAACAAAGTGTGTAAAATTTATGAATAAACATTGAATGTCTATAATTCATTGTGCATCTATTCATCAATAGATAAGTAGTGTTTTAACATTGATTTAACGAATTTTGTTGATGTATTTCTTTAGAAACTATATGGACATGAAAGAAGGTATGTGGAAGAAAATGAAATTATATTACCTGTTACAAAATCATAAATATGTTAGTTATTTTGGGGAAAATCCGGTAAAGAGAAAATAAAGATAGAACATTAAGCTCACTAGTTGTAAAGAGAAAGTGATATATGACATCAAGTTCACTAGTTGAAGATAGAAAATTACGATAGGACATTAAGATCACTAGTTGTAGATAGAAAATTATGATAGGACATTAAGATCACTAGTTGTAGATAGAAAATGACGATAGGACATTAAGATCACTAGTTGTAGATAGAAAATTATGATAGGACATTAAGATCACTAGTTGTAGATAGAAAATGACGATAGGACATTAAGATCACTAGTTGTAAAGAGAAAGTAAAGAAAGGACATTGAGGCCACTAGTTGAAGATAGAAAATTACGATAGGACATTAAGATCACTAGTTGTAAAGAGAAAGTGAAGAAAGGACATTAAAATCACTAGTTGTAGATAGAAAGTGAAGATAGGACATTAAGATCACTAGTTGTAAAGAGAAAGTGAAGAAAGGACATTAAGACCACTAGTTGTAAAGAGAAAATGAAGAAAGGACATTAAGATCACTAGTTGTAAAGAGAAAGTAAAGATAGGACATTAAGACCACTAGTTGTAGATAGAAAGTGAAGATAGGACATTGAGATCACTAGTTGTAAAGAGAAAGTGAAGATAGGACATTAAAATCACTGGTTGATATACTATAATAAAATATAACATCTTCCACTATATTATGTTTATCACGATGACAATGTACACGTGTTATAGACTATACTTAGGTGCTGTTTTGATGTGCTATGTCAAATCAAGGACATAGATGTTAGTTGTCATTCATTATGCAAAGACCAAAACAGTGACTAGAGAGATCAAATGGAGAAAATCTTCTCTACAGGCACTTCACGATCCTCTTTCTTTCAAATGTTTTCGAAATTTTAAGAGAAACATCGATTTCTTCATCCCCGTAAAGTTTTATCTTTTAAGCAAATCTACGTCAAGGTTAAAGCCAAATTGTATGGTATCAGTGATTTTTATCTATGAAATGGAGTGCAAGATCGAAATTGATCGACTTTAAGACGCTGTATCTTGAATGATGCATAAAAGAGGTATAAATTGCAAGCATTCTTAAAATAATAGCTTCCGTTTTTTGGGGAATATATCAGATGGGATGTCGCACTGATCTGGATAGAATTACACTAACTGATGGAATTATTTCAACGTGGCGAGATTTCGTGAGAAAATGTGTTAAGAAATCTTTAATTAAATAATTTCCGAGAATATGTCGTTATTATGGATGGTTCCAGATTTCTTCAGTCTTAGTCCCTGCTTAAAGATATACGACTATATAAGTCTCTCTTGCGATCTTTTATGTTATTCTATACGCGTTATATAACCCGCCTCATGAAAATTGCAACCCTATCCCTATAGTTCCTGTTTGGAATGAACTTAACGTCTAATGTCTATGGACTGACGAATAAAACAACGCCTAATAGCAATGAGCTTACCTCAGTAGGAGAGAACTTAGCATGGCATCGTTAGCTTGACGAATTTTTAAAGGTAGAAAATTCCAATCAATTTTGTGTCTTTTCGAAATAAGATGTTATTGCAACATTTTCAAGTTTCCTTTAAGCACACGTTTGAAAATATATCAAGTTACAAGTGTGACATTTACATATTAACATGTATGATGTATTATCAATGTTGATGCGAAAAACGACAATACTTTGGGCCGCTTTTTCATGTCTGTTTTGTCGAATGAATAGTCTGGAGATAAAGGTTTGTTAGTAGGATTTGCCATAGTAGCGGACAATAGGCGTCAAAACCAATCCCAACAGGAATGGTCTGCCTGATTTATTGACAGTCTAGAGCTCACTGTGCTTTACATACACTTTTCTGACGAAGTTCGTTAATGCACTTTTATCACATACCGAATCGAGCTATGTAATGTAATAATTTTTAACACCGGATTAGAATTTTTATTGATACACACCTGCAACAGTTTTTAACAAATGAAAAGGTATGAATTCTTACTAACAGGAAGAATACAATGTTCTATACTCCCATAACCACAGATTAAACTATTTTGTTTCATCAAATAAAGATAAAATCTACATCAACACCCACTCGCTTGACTGAATTATTTGAATTATACAACAGTTTTAACATACAAGAATGAATCGCATACGAGGACTGAATGTTTCCAATAGAAATATAACAACAACAACAACAACAACCCCTTAATTTCAACCAAGTTCTCAATATCCCAATATTCAAAGACCAAAGAAGAACAATAACAACAAAAAAACTTTCAACACACAGTTTCGAGATTGATTAAAACTGTGGGAATGTGGTACAATCGTCGCCATGGTCTCATTTAAAAATGTAGCATTATGTATATAGATAATCCAAGATTTAGCGGCGACGATTTCTCCTAGAACACTTGATCTTACTTGCATTGTTCTTTTTTTTCGAATCTTGCCCGCGTTTCATATGTATTTTGAATAAAGACATTGTTGACTTGTTGATATTGTCTTGATGCTTCTCAAGATGTTAATTGACTTCTTGCATGTCTGGTCATTCTTACCTTCTTCATTGCTTCATATTTCACCCTCGTCATATTTGACGATATATATCAGACATGTTTTCAGAAATGCTTTTGTTAAATCCAGCGTGCTTTTCTTATGTCATTAACTTATTGATGAATGTTTTATGTTTTTAGATATTACGCTATCATACACCCGATGAAGGCAAAATGTGTGTGCACCATGAAACTGGCCAAGAAGACAGTGATAGCAATCTGGGTGTTTGGTTCCATCCTGGCCGTTCCTACCCTTGTAGTACAGGTAAATACTGTAACCTATGGCTTAGTATGTTTTTAGAAATACTATGTCAAATATTTCTTACAAATGTGCCTGTATCGCAAAAATATCGCCCAAGACACCTATTGTTTCACTTCTGTCGGAATGACCACAAAAGTGAACTTATGAGCTGTATCGTAAAAACTATTTTTTTCTCTTAAATTCATGTGAATTTGTGTCGAGTGAGTAATTTATATGAAAAGAGTTGTTGTTATCATGTCACAGCCAGTAATAAAATTTATTTGTGACTGTGCTACCACCTTCATCAAACAAATGAGTACTGGGAAACGTGTGTTTACTGGGGCATTAAGTGTGTAAGGTTATGCTTTTATTGAAGGAAAATAGACCGATTACATTACCTCTACAGCTAGGGAGATGAGGGTGTAACTTAAAGAATGTTGCAGGAAAAAAAGTTATCTTAGTTCAATTTTTCGAGTTTTCGAATATTTCATTGGTAGTTTTTGATAATATCTAACGCATATGATTCAGTTATAAAGCAAATTACTGAATCCCGTTCTTAAACGTCATAAGAATTTTAAGTTTGGTCTATGATTTGTCAGATATCTAACTATACAGAACATATTTAAGATATATTGAAATAATATAATGATAATTTAATATTAACATTTGAAGTAGGCACTGAATGTAGAACATATCAAATATCAAGCGTAAGGCCACAATAAAATCTACATATTTGGTGTAATACGATATTTTAGCATTCTGCCTGTCTCTTTAATCTTTAGGAAATTGCTTTTTCAACATTCAGTTGAGTAAAAGCTGTACGTAAATGTCATTCCATGTAATGGTCATGTTGCAAACACATTCATTGTAACAGCCGCCGTAACAGTGAAATCCGTGAACTGTTAATGCGCACCAATACATCATGAGGATATAATCAATACATCGAATTTATGGTCTGGAGTTTGTCGAGTTCATTCAGTAGGTTGTCTGAGTCTTCGTCAACACTCACGCCTTTTATACTGTTTCGTCGTCAATGTCTTACCTGAATACAGTCGTCTCCACTTTTGTGTAGTCTTTAAGTGGTTTAGCAACTAGTTTCGTGGTCGCTATCAAGATCTCAGTGAGAAATATAATTCAACCTTGTGCGGTCAGGATATCTTGCACTTCGAAATCTTGATTCCGTTGTGAATATTGTCTTTGTGACTGTTCGCAGTCATATCCAATTCTTACCTGAAGGAACACATTCGTTATCTTGTGAACTGTTGTACAAATTTATGTTTGTGAGTTATACTGAAGCGTATTTCGTGGGGTAAAAGTCCAAATCAAGAAAATAATATACGGAAGAAGAAATTAAAAAAAAAAAATCAAATTACTGGTTGACATCTTGGTCCAGTTTGGTTGTATAAGCGTACCTAAAATTGTGCCTCTCTTTTGGCAAAACTATTTTTGTTTTCATTCGAGGCTAAATTTATCACAAATTAAAATTAAACCAAAAATTAAAAATTATCACAAGAACATTGCGAAGGCTTCAATTATTCACATATTGATATCTTGTCTTTTAATAACAAGAAATTTATCAAGACCATCGTATATTCCCCCCAGAATTGAACATTAAGGATACAACAAACTCTTTTACATCAGTCTCTTACCATGACCTTTTCTACAATGAAACAAACATGGCCAGCTTTCCTCCAAGCTTTCTGATAAGCGTGACGACTTCATTTCCTCAATTCCATTTCTGGATAGCAACATCTCTGTATCCCTAACCGATGGTTATATAATGTCACAGATGAGTCGATATTCTAGGACTTGGTCCCGATACCACGATTTTCGTGAAGATAGCGACCACAAGCAGATAAGTGACAACTTACAATACAGGTTTTTAGAGATGGAGACAATGGGAAAGTTTTACGGTCGTGTTAATGATCTCACTGAGAAAATATTCCATTTCTTTTTGCGAAATGAAGCTTGAATTGCTCGTTGCCCGTTAGGTCTTATGGTTCTGTTGTCATTACCTTGTTCTCATTTTGGATCTTGGCATTGATTATTTGAAATGACTCGGGTTTGCTTGGCAGGAATGGTTTATGACACAGAAGACGTTTAAGTTTCCTGGTCTTGTTTCCCTTGAACTTTCTTAGGGGTCTCCTCGTAAACCATGATCTTCTGCTCAAATTTTGTCATCGTTTCTTGAAATTTGATTTTGAAGATTCAGGTGATATGTCGGTTTTTCATTTTTGTTATGTCCACATTTTACATTGTTCTTTGTCCCTTTGGACATTACGATTGTCATGGCCGGAACCTGATAAGAAAAAAACACATTAAACTGAAATGATGTTCACGGCACTGCTGATTGTGGTTAAGATTACGTTCATTTCAGTGTTTGCTTTCAAGTTTTCCTATCCTCAGTGCAATCTCCAATGGTTTTCACTCCACTTTCTCCAGCTGTATTCTCCAGAATACATGGTGTTGGATCACGTGTTTCTGATATAACACAAATTGGTTTGGATGTATAAATACAATTGATTTGAACAACAAAAATCTACTTAGAACAATTGCCTGAATGTTTTTAGAACATCATAACAATCTGTTACAGAAGAATTGGGAAATAGATTGGATTGCGTATCGTTGTTTTTCTGCTCTTTGCTAACCTTCGCAGTCTTTGCAGTTTTTGCCACAAAGATACCGATGAACGAAAGGGCAAAATTGTATCAAAATATTTCGGAAAACAATCTTGATACGCATTGTTTTAAGTTGTTTATTTTGAAGCAGACTAGGATAAAAGTATCGATTTTATAGTAAATGTTTTATGTGAGTGTATGTAAAAAGTAATGATAAGATGAAGAAAAATATCTCCTTACTGCATGGTTTATTTCACGATGAACGAAACAAGGTTTTGGACGTGGAAATAAGACAATGTGGCCTACTCCTGTAATTCAATTTATAACCTGTAATAAATTGAATTTATTCAAACAGGTCGTCTTTCTCTTTTTGGTATTCACACGTAATATGGCAATAAATAATTATATATACAAAATACATCTGCTACATTACTGAATTACAACCGAATAGCATGTGAGTGCCAACCATTTGTCTGAAGAGTTCTGTCATCAAATGATTGAACATGCCGAATTTGATATGATAAATACAGGTTGAATATCTTACCATCTCTACCATTGGGTTTTCTGAAATTTCACCATATGTCAATTCATTTGCAGTCAAATAAATGAGATTTGTCACGTTATCCTATAGAAACGACAGTCACTCTTAACTTTATCAGCTATATAGCTTGTTGGTTTCCGCACTCCCCTGGTTTTATCAGTTCGGATTATACAGTCATCAGAATATTAAGATGTTATTGTGGACGATTGAGTTTGCTTATTCAGTCCTCTTTTCTTACTACCTATACTGATCTGGTATTTGATATTAAAATTGTGTATGAAAAATAACGAAGAAAAAATACACGGGGACACCAAAAAACGAAAACGATTAATGGGACAAGGTGTTTCAGTGCTGCATTGATTACACCTGCGATCTAAATCTTGGTTAATATAAGAAAGATCACGTTCCTAAATGAAAGCAATATAAAGAACATTGAAACTATCTAGAAAAATATCGTATCTTCTTTTACAAATTATTTTCCCTTGCTATTGCGGAAATGCACGTTATAGCGAGAACAGAAATGTCACAACACACTCTGTAGGAGAACATTCTCCCTCACTTAAAAAAATTAAATGAAATGCTTTCGCCATCTAGCGAAGTAGAAGATAAACGTGTTTACAACTCTTAAAATCTTGTTTTGATGGACAGAAGCTTTGGATCACGAACATGTTGTAAACTTTATGTGGATTTTCAAAAAACTTTCTGATATACTTCCTGATAAAAGCCCATTAACAAACTATATTCCTTTATCTTCTCCAATCAAATAACCTCTTTGAAATTGACATTCATGAAAGGTTGATAACAAACAAAAACCTTGTGCAGACTCTGAAGGGACAATATGGTAATATCTAGCATCTCACAATGCCTCCTGATGTAACCATTGACGTTTCTAGTCCGTGACAACGCACTCCCAAGAGACGCACAGTCATAAATGTACTTATTTACGGATGGCACGAAACAATTCAGATCAATACAAAACAAGGTGGACGGTGAGTGCTGAGTTTCAAAAGAATTTTCATATTATGTGTGGGTTGAATGACGCATATTTTTTTTTCACAAAATGCACTCCAAAAATAACCTTGAATTCAAGTTTGAAGCCTTGAGATAATATACACTTTGGGACAATTTATTTCAGTATGAAAGTTTAAATCAAAACTGATTTTTTATTTAATAAAAAATTAACATTGTTGTACTGCTTGCAGTGTCTCCCTTTGTATTGGGTGCCGTGTGTCACAAAGCGATACGCCAAACTTAACGATATCTCGGTTGAAACTGGGGTACCCTGTACTATAACAAAACACAAGTTGGCTTTGCCACCTAAAGCAGCATAAGCACATGTATCACTGGTAAATCATATACATTCTCGCACAGTGTTTAGGAATGACACGTTTAAAATTGGCAAATACTGACAGATGGTTAGCTTACACGGTTAATGCAGCGTCTGAACCAAGCTCGACATATTAACGAGCGTCTCAGGTCTGGCCGACCTCGAAAGATTTCAGTTAGATAGACTTCTGTGTATGCTACTGCGAACAAGCTAAAGGAACATTTGAATATCTTTGATGTCGTTAAGCCGTAGTAACATTTATAAATATGTGACTTCAATCTGTCCTACAACTAAAACGTCCTCTGTTGACTGACAGGTACAAACAAGCAGGAACGCAAGGGCGCGTAATCACCAGACATGGAATATAAGTTCTAGGCAGAGTTCACTGTTCTGATGAAAGCCACTTTTCATTTAGTGTAACAGTTGGCAATTTCCGTGAAGAAATATGGAATACTATCATAATCAGATTCTTTGTACAACATCATTTGGTAGTGGCGATATTATTCTTCGTGGATGTTTTTCTTCAATTGTAACTTCACTTGTACGTCGTTAATGAATTTTAAACAGGCAAAAGTACAGTAATCAAATCCTCCGACCTTCCGCATTTCGATTCTAATCCATGGGACGATCGGCTTATCATCATGGATTACAATGCAAAACCACACAGAGCCTGTCTAGTGCAAGATTGCCCTGAACAGGACGCGATAACGTGATCATATGGCCTGCATAATCATTAAAGAATGTGTTTGAGTTTCTCGAACATAAGTCAATGCGCAGGGTCCCAAATGCGAAATAAATGGTGAGTTACGGGCTGCATTGATGTATGGAAGGAGTTTCCTTAGAGGAAGCTTTGTACCAGAAGCGTTGTGGTTATACCTGATAATGACATCTTAAGAACAAAAGACATAACATGTTTTGGTGAATTGATGACGTATCTTTTAATAAAAGAGAGTTGAATTTCAAAAATTATTTCTAGATTTTGGGAAAGCCGTTTTGTTCTGTTCACGTCTTTTCAAAATTATAAAACACTTCCGATTCTGTTAATTTCTTTTCCTATCGACTGTGTATAGTTTCGTTAGATGCCTAACTTCCAGTTCTATTAATTTCTTTTCCTATCGACTGTGTATAGTTACGTTAGGTGCCTAACTTCCGATTCTGTTAATTTCTTTTCCTGTCGACTGTGTATAGTTACTTTAGATGCCTAAAAGCATTCCTTTATATCTTGTCGAGTTGTCATGTCTCGCGTAAATACACCGAACAAAACTTAGTCCAATCTTAGATATGGATGGTCCCTTAATTATCGCAAAGTGCATACATCAATATTTTTTCTAAAAATCACAGTTTTCGTTTTGGCAGTCATAAAGAACAAAGTTGTATAATACATTTTATCATATTGATGTGCTTTTTTCACTCGTAACGTTAGACGAAGTATATCGTCTTCATTATGGAACCTATCATCTTCATTTCTCACCCATCTCATGCTTTCAGCTAATTGCTGCATATACCGTTATTCTATATAGTTAATCAAGACTACATAATTGATCTCAGGAGATCGTCTTTTGTCTCAAAACATTTATTAATCTACGATACTTTTGATTCTGTAAAGATACAAACATTATTGTTGATACATCTCATATCATTTTTTTTTCTATTTGATTCTAAACACGGTTGACATTATTCAGTTTGTCAATCATTGCAAACCACTTTATGTGCTCTTTCTCATCAAGTTGCTATTTCATACAATCAATATTGTGCTAATAAGGGTTAGAATACATTGACACCAAATCACCACAGATCCGGCACATGTTAAAATCATTAGCAATATGAGACCTCTTTGACTAGCGGAATGGCTGTATGGAAATTTCCCTTGGGAGCCTGCCTCATTTTACACTGTACTTTATATTGACTTTATGAGATTACTGGCTGACTTTAATGTTGTGTTCGAATTCGCATTATTTTATTATGTTTCAAGATTTCAAAATTAATGGTAACAGAGAAAATTACAGTGGTGTTGTTTATCATCATAAGTTTGCCTAAGATAAATCAACTTGACCAAACTCTTTTCAATTAATGAAATATGAATGCAATGTTCAGGAACTGTGCTTTCGAAGGCAAAGTCACAAAATAATAGAAAGAATTGTGATTAAAGTTATGATAAATGTCATTCGGCTTGTAACCAATTAACGTCATTCATGTCAGCAAGGAAATTGTTTCAAACTGCTGTTAATCTTGAACTGTCGATGACGAATGTTTATTTATGATTAAATCAAGTCATCAACGAATTGAGAAAGAAACATGGGTATGGAATATAAACATAAGCATTAAACTATCGTGATATGGCATTTATGACAATTATACATACCATCGAAGGACAGTCCAATCCTTAGGTGATTCAAGTCAAAAAAGAATTGCTGGAATGTGGATATGTCGGCTGGAAGTAAAACACTTCAGGTAGCAGTACACAGTTTCTTGGTGCTGCCATGGGTGATATATTTGTTCATTAGATTACCCCATTTCAAAGATTTTAATCAAAATTTAAAAACTAAATCCTTGCTTAAATTGGTTCTGTCAGGTTGATGTGGACAATGTGGGGTTTCATTTTTTTAAAATAATATTTTAGCTTTTTGTTGGAGATTACTATTTTAGCAGTCTCGAAGTTGTCTACGCACCAAAACCTAGCTTTACAGGAGATATTTTTCATGGTGTTTACACGTGGTCATGTTGTGAAGGAATTGCGAGTTGGAATTTGCTGAGATGTAAGTAGTTTGTTACCATGACAGTGTTGTTCATTTTAAGACATGTATTCAGAAATAAATGTCTTCTATAAAGTTGCAGTGTACGTTTGGAATTAGCAGTATTTTTGCATTTTTATCATTTTTTGAGTTGGCAACCGTGGCAATCACATGTCAGAAATCAGAGGAAATTTAGATTTACACAATTTTTATCTCTCTACTATTAATGAAATTGTTATGTAGTTTATAAATATATATACATGTAAGGGTGTTTTCCTTTCATAACCAAACTGCTATACCTGTATATCTCGAACATGACTAATAATTTCAGGAACAATGTAAATTAACTTTCCTGCTACCTCAGTAATATTAGATTTTGATATCATATCCTTGTAGCTGTAAAGCTCTAAATCAAATCTTGAGACATATGCTGAAGTACAACTGACACATTAAAACCTCCCTCATTCTTGTTACAGGGCTTGTTAATGTCGATGAATGTCAAATGATCTTGTGAAACGTTATGGTATGGACAATACCTATTACAGATATCCATGTCTTTTATTAAACCCCAATAGTAGAAATATCAAAATATAAAAAATAACAATAATAATAATTAATACAAAAATGTACTATAAAATACGATTAGTAACACTTGCAGGTGGGGGAAAATAAGTAGTTCAAATACTTAGATTACGTCGCCTATAGACACTGGAGTACACCATGAAACATTAACATTACACTGTATTACAAAAGCCTTTTAAACCTTAGAAGGCATGGTATAAAATTGATGGCCCTTTATCTAATTATTGTAGGTTGTCAGATGCGGTCTTCATAACACTGCCGATTGTCAAGGTGACGGGTTGATTACATAACACGGTTTTTAAACTAGGCATAGTTATAGACCACAGTTTTCTACGACTACAAATGATGGTAATGTGTCAGTGATACATTCGTTTCGACAAACCAGGATTGCCTTTATGTACCCAATAGCACCAAATAGAGCAACCAAGCCTTATGTGATTTATCAATGAAATATATCGCTGAAGCGACACAAATTCTTGTCTATCAGAATAGGTTTCCTGAAGATAGCTTTAATGCAGAAGAGAAATATCTCCTCCATCACCTATCTTTTGCGCATCAGTTGCTTCCAAAATCTTCCATTTGAAAGCAAAACATCGATGTTGAAACTTGATATTTGATTTGATAATTCCACGTCATGAAAAAATGTACAACAGCCAAAAAACAGGAGTAACTAATTTAAAAAGCGGATAAATTTCGGAACGGCAAGAGACCAGCTTAACAATTGACACAAATTATAGTGTTTTAGGATGGTCGGGAGACGCAGTGGTAACGCACTCACCTTTCACCTCTAGACGTCTGGGTTCGATTCCGTGAATGGACATGAAAAGATATAGGGTTACTTCACGACCACCTGGGTTTTCCATGGATATTCCATTTTCCTCCCATAGTTTTGATTCGGATTGTATTCAGACACAGCCTTAACAACTAGACAATAACATAATGTTATTTGGCGCAATTTTAATCGACGTTACGTCTTCACTTTGCATATCTACTCAGATAACACAGGTTTTAGCTTTATATTACGATTTTCAAAAATATACAGCAAGTAAAACAAAAAGAATAAAATTAGAAATAAAAACATGATGATGTTTAACCATTGAACGTCATTGATATTGTATCTATTGTCATTATGAATGCAATCTGGGTAACAATAAATAATAATGACGGACGTCTTCCTGTTTGTCTGTCACCCATATTGCATTCATGCCGACAATGAATACAATCTGACTAACAATCAACTGTTAAATTGACGATGAAAGGGACAGCTTAAGGGAAAACATATGCCTTACTCCCAGATAAAGAAATAAAGAATGGTTAAATATTTCTTACAATGAAACAAAACACAAAAATGCTAAATATTAACGAAATTCATTTGACGTGCTTTTGGTGGGCAATTTAAATTAAATGGAACTACAGTTGTTTTATTGAAAGAGCGGGAAGAAATTTAATATCAAGGATAACAAACAAGTAGGTTATAACATGTCATCAAAATACATAAGAGTCTTAAGTTTCAAGTTTATGACAAAGAAGAGTAGCCATATACATCACTTGATAATCTGGCGTAGAAACTTACGGCAGAAATATTGATCTTGCATTACTTCATTCACGGTTGTATGTGGCACAGCTGATGTCCCATAGGAACCTATCATGTCATGGTATCGAAAATTTAAATAAATACTAACTGACAGTCTTGTATCATATATGTAGGTCAAGTTACCATTTTATAGAGGATTAGATGTAAAATGAAGAATATGTTTAAAAAAAAACAACACATCAAACAAAATACTAAATCTATGCCAAAATTTCAAAGTAAAAAGACACCGAAGAAAAAACTCTTTGATACCAAACACCAGTTTGGTGTCGATATTTCGCAATGTATTACGATATTCCTTTACACCTATTCACGGATATGTTTTAATATTTATTTGAATATGTCTGTTTTTCTTCCAAAGGCTAAATCAATTATCATTTTTTTTTCTTCCTTCTTTTAATTTGTAATATCAAACCAATAGTAAATTTGTTTCAGTTTTGTAGTTTCTATATTAATAGCATACCTGTTACAGTGGGTTTTTTTCATGAAGTCACAAGATAAGTTTTTTTCCTTGTCTTTAACTTTTTTATCTTTATTTTGAGATTAAATGTTATTGCAACTGTATCAAACAAAGAAAGGAATAAGTAGCTCGCCTGGTTATGAAATTGCTGTCCCTTTTTCGTTTCGAAAAGTACAGTAATCTGTAAAACAATTTTCGAACGCTAAAAGCTTGTGACATGTTTAGTTCGACGTCATTAAAAACTATTCACATGAAAGATATTTCAATTTTTATTCCCTCGTGGTGATATTTTTTCCTTTCTGAGATGACTATCTTGCTTTCAAGTCGAGACAGCCACATAACGATGTGTGTTATATCCTAAGCTGGCCGCTTGTTTGCCATTCCGGAATATATATCTTTATGCCCAGTCTATATTGGATTTTGATGTATTATTTATGTTGCACAATCATCATTCTGGGGAAGAATTATCGTATCAAATATGAGTATCAGTTTTGCTGTTTTGTATAGATACCTTTATCCTATCGTTTCAATAATAATTCTGCATTGCAGATTTCCTTATTAGAAATGTTTAGATAATAAAAAGTGCAAAAAGCAAACAATGTTATCTACAACGAAATTATCAAACTTCAAAGTATAGATTAGAAAAGTCAATTAGCCATTGTTATTGAAAGCCTATGCAGTATCTTCTCGATTTTGTTGTCTTTTCCTGTCGACTGTTTTGTCTTCATTCAAACGAAGAGTTATTTTATTGTGAAGACCAAAATCATGATATTTTTTATATCAATACAATATTGATAATGCTTTGCATTTTAGCTTTGAAGAAACGATAAAAAGCTATATAGTATAATTGATTAGTGAGAATGAACACGTTAAAGTACAGCATGTTTATACATTGATATCTTTCCAGAAATGTGTTTCTTCCAGTGTGATAGGTTATTGTGCCACAATGACTTGAAATCCATTTTTAAGGTATCATTTAAATTGGTTTACAATTTGGCGCATCTAGTTCCATTGTCCTGTCTGAAAAGAGAATGTGATATTCAAAAAATTGAGAACCAGATGTTTTGTACACTTATCGATTATATATTTCAAGATTTTCAGCTAGTTTTCAATACATTCACAATTCAAAACATCATTTTGTTATTTGAAATTAAATCAGTAACCCCCTTGATGCAAAATTATATATATATCCGTTATAAATGAAAATTATTCTGGCTCTTTTCCGACTTCCATGAGGAGCAATTATAAGTTGATGTATCAAAGCTGATACCAAAAAGGTGTTTTCCATTACTTAGCTGAAACCTCATTTGTGTCATTCGCAAACATATCAAAATACGAGAGTGGCTCTTCCATTCATCCCTATCTATTAAGAAGGAGTAATGGTGTCACTAACTTGGCGTGTTATAGACTTTGTAATCACTAACATCACGAAGTTTGCTGATGCTACTTTACTGATTATCCAGTACATAAATCTTATCGCGATTCTCATTTAATTATCGGTCATAGGAGAGAAATAAGGACACTTATCAATTTCTTTAGTACGAAAAGCTATCACATTTGTGGTAAATTCATTTCCATCCGTGTAATCTCGTTCACTTTCGATATTCAATTATTTTCACAACATTTAGTTTAGCACCTGTATTTGATTCAATGACACTACATATCTTCGCGAATGCAGCTTTGCATTCAAGCCAACAAGAAAAAGTGGGTTCCGAAATCTTAAATTGATCTCATTTCAGATAAATTACTTTTAATACAAGAAATTGTATAACCATATATTCTGGCTGGCTAATTGATATGGGCTGTCGATATTCTATTTTAATATCATGATTTTGTACCTGTCGGACTAATTTTTTAGAAATATTGAATGAAATACTATTTCTCTCAACGGATTTAAATTTCACTGCCTTTATAAACATGTATTACTAGTACTTCAGGTCTTTGAAATGGTGATTTTTTTATTTTGACTGCCAATAAAACCAAAGAATTTTAAACGTATGTTGATTAGGCATTATTTACCATTGAAATATATTGGCAAATGTAACAATCACACGAAATAATAATATATACATGTTTCAAACAACACTGTGGAAGCTTAGATGAATAGAAAGCAAACTAATAGGGCAAGTGAGCTTAATGCACACAGCAAAAGTCAACATCGCTCTTGAAATACACTGTACCGCACAAAACTATTCGAATTTTGTTTGATTATACGAATTTCATTGTACATATCATTATGAATCAGGGAACTTGATATGAGTGCTTGGCTGTAGCTCATTTCATGTTTGATCGATTACTTTCTGTTTCATTTTCGAATTATACATGAAAGTTTTTCTAGCTCTCGGGTCGCTATTCCATCGATGAAACATCAATTACAGTGCAGACGATGAACATGCATTCCGCCATTATAGAGAAGATTCTGTCTATTTGTGATGAAATTATCATAGACAAAACAAAACTCTACAACCGCTTCATTGGTATTAATTTAATACCTGATCCTGAACATGTTCAGCATAGACGCTCTATTACACAGTTTGTAATTCCCTGCTTCATAAAGAAAGAAAACAATTTAAAGCTGTGATCAGAATAGAAATATCCGATAGCTGCTTTCAGACACTACTTCGTTCTCCACATTCGTAAAGAATGTCTGGGTTTTTATTCCGATGAGCGACTCATGTGTCACCGAATAAAGCGGACACTGCATTCCTTACATGCACCAACAAAGTCTTGCAGTCGCTAGAATGCGAAAGGAAAACATAAATTCAAACAGCAATTTGGCGATAGATGTAAGAATGTAAGAAATACAGACATTTGAAATAGAAAGGGATGGACATAAAATCAATCCAATAAATATTATTTCAGAAAAAGGGTTTTATTAGATTCAAAGCACAGGAGTATGAGCAAATATCGCGCAGACAAAACCGTTTGTTATGCTGCAACAACAGTTGATGGCCTGTCCTAAAATATTATTTAAAAAAATGAGTTCATCACCCACTTCTCTTCTCTATTTCTATTTTCGTTTAGAAATTTATGTTGTAAGTGTTGGTATTCCAATGCCATGACCCGAAATTAACCTCCTAGAAACGGAACCCTTCTGTACATGGTGCTACTGCTTCGAGCAAAAACATGATGCGACAGGTTTCTACTCATTACCTTCATCAATATTTGATGACAAGTTGATTTAATTAACTAAGTGAATCGGGCAGAGATCATTAGTCAAATGTCAACAAATATTCTTTTTTTCTATTCTTAAGAGTACATTTTACTCGACAAAATAATAAATCGATCACTAGGCTAATTTGTCAACCATCTCGTTGAATATGTTTCAATCAATATGAAAACAGTAATTGAAATTTATCAGCCAGAACTGTTCATGGCTGTCGTAATGTATAATTCCAAATTGACTCATTTAGAAAGCATATATTTCTTCAGAAATACAACAGCTTCATATCCCATCATTATAATCAAATATATCAACTCGCTACCAAATTAATAATAGCTGACAACTTTAATTCCACAAATTAGTTTCCCTTTCTCGAAAAGAACAAACAAAATACAGATCCAAGGTTTTATTAATTCATTCCTTGTATGCTATGTGTGTATTACATCTGGAATATCCATTTAGTTAGAATAATTGAAAACGGTATCTTTACGTTTAAAGTGTCATATAACTGTCTTGTTCAAAAGTGCATGAGTTTATTTTTAACACAACAATAAGAATCAAAATCTTGTGAAACGGAAATCTAAATCAAGAAAGCCAAATATATCTTGTAATTCTGACTTACTATCAACAATACCCTCTGGATATTAGAGATCCTATCATAACGTGTCTAAATAAATATACAGAAAACAATATTTCCAAGTTATACATAATATTTGATTACTTGTTTCAAATCTTCTCTACGGTTTGGTGTCTCACCATTCTTGTAGCATTTGAGTATGAAAATTCCTGCTTGCTGTATCCCCTTATTCCTATCTTGTTAGTGTTTTCTTGTACCTTCATTGTATAGTGCTAACCATAGGCTAGAAAGTCAAGGAAGGCTACGTGAATTGTTAGATTTTTGCATGCCTTGAAAAAGGTTTACTGTTGTGAAAGGGCCCTTGTAGTATTTAGATACAATATATATACTATTCCTTCACAAATCGCTGCTTTCAACGGAATCATTCTTGCATATTGACAGAGTCATAAGCGTGTGGGACATCGACAGATTGCCTACTGGTGCGTACTGAACCAAGAAAATACTACATATAGATTGATGCACGGCATTTACATGTTCCTCGTCATATTGGTCATACCTTTCTCCCTTATGTCGTTTGCCTATGCCAGCATATGTCGTCGCTTGTGGCTAATGAGATACCGCAGAACGGACGCCACCAATTATATCGGGTGAGTAGATTTTCATATTTAAGAGTCAAACGATTATCTTTATAGTGTCCAAGGTACTCATTCGGTTTTCATCTTGACCCCTGAGGATAATATGAGTAGTGGGCAATCTGTTGGTTACTGGGTGACCAGTGACTGACAATATTGCCACCGTCCCTTATAATGAAGTGCATGCAATAAAACATGTGTTATGTCGTTGCAGCTAGTTGCTTGTAAGACCTGCAGTATTTTTTGTCTTCAACCATGGCTTACAATTTGCCTAAATAGGTTTCGCTATAATGGATAAAAACATGTTTAGATAAAACAATGTAATTTATCGTTACATATTATGATTCATAACGATCAAATTAGCACGACTGTACACGATCCGTCTTATATTTCCTTAAAATTCCATATTGAACGCAATTTTCAAAAACTTACCTGTTGCATTTTGTCATCTATTCAGATGCGATGATCCAAATTTCAACTCAGTAAAGCTGGGGCAGAATGAAAACAAAGAAAAGATTTACACAGAAACTCATGTATACCAGGAAATGTTCGTTTTGACCTGTTGTTGCCAATACTTGTTTTAGGGTTTAATTAAACAACGGAGAAAATGTACAATTTTCATTCGAGAGCGAAAAGAAAAAAAATGAGAAGATTTTACAAAAGACATACACGTGAACCTTTTAATTCAATGGGAATTCGTTAGCATTATGTAGCTGTTTAGTCATTCCAGGACTCGTCAGTAAAGCTAAAGGTCTTTATTTTGAAGCCTAGGGATCGACTGAGGAAAATCCAAAGTGATCGAAAGAATTATAAAAATTCTAAATGGGAAGGTGCATTATTCCCACATACAAGATAGTTTTGGGTTTTTTATGTTTAAAACAGTTAATTTACTTTTTTGTATGTGAAAATCAAATATATATTTACTATATCAATTAGATTTATTCAAATTTTTGAATTTTTTAATGTTTAATCACAGACATTGTGACCTTGACATAACTGAGTTGCTGTAAATCAATAAAATTTTGCGAGGCTAAAACTATTTTTACTTCCCTGAGATCGAAAATCGGAGCATCTTGGTTTTGGTCCGTCTATCTGTTGGTATGCACACTTTGGCTCTCATCTAAAGATAATGCTTTCATATTGCCATGCATTTTTCACACATTGAATTTTATTACCTTCTCATTTTAAACCTACTAAACTAAGTACATTTGTATGTTGCTTTATATCAATGAGGTCTAGGACTGATTTGATATTAGTCAAAACATTCGCCAGAGATGCAGGACTTAAATTTTTTTTCAAATAGAAAATTTCTTTGATTTAAATAACTATTCATTACTGTCAGATTTGAACTAAATTAAAAATAACATTTAATATTAATGAGATCTCGAATGAGAAAAATACAAGGGGAATAGGGCCAAGTGTTCCGGAAGAGTCAGCGTCTTCTGCTTCATCGACGATACCCTTGGTCAATTCAAGTATGAAATGTCACAAGGTATAACGCAACGGAACAAAGAGGCAAACTAAGAAGCATCACACACGTTAAGTTTTACATCACCGAAACAAGTAGAATATTTGTCAATGATACTAAAATAAGTAACGTCTTTGTTTCCGTCAAATATCGTTTTACCACCAGATTTGAATAAAATTTGATATATGGCTCTATATCAATGGTAGCTCGGATCGGTTTGGTAATGGCAATGCCAATCTGTACAAAAGCAATGACACCGGCACGTCGAGATTGTCTGAATTACTTGTTAAGTCTCGACTGTTGACCCACACCTTTCATATATTGCCTTTCAACTAAATGCCCGAACCCTCAAAGACTGTTTTGCTATCACGAATGGTGTCCCCACGGAGGCATAATGCCTTTCAAATATATCTTATTTTTGTGGATTTCGTGGAAAGATAGTTTCAAAGAAATCTATTAATACTAGATTTAATCGTCGATGTATTCGAGGATTCGAGGATTAAGAGTACCCGTGACATCAACAAAAATAAATCAGAACGTTAAACGTGTTAAAAACGAAACACTTTAGAATTACAGTCACGAACCGCGGTGTAATGTAGTAATATTGAAGTTACAGTAACATTTGTCGAATGCAGTACAGTTCAAACAGTGACCTGCATGCCGCATTTTGATTCATTCAAATAGCAGTGTGTTGCTGTTCAGAATAGACACTTGCACTTGACTTTCTGTAAAAATGATTAGATATATATATATGTAGATATTAACAAATTTATGTACTTATTTGGCAACTGATTGATTTGTTTTCTTCCATTATCGCCTAGGTTTCAAAATTCGTAGCATCACTGACTAATCCCTCTTTCGGTCGATATTCGATTCCAATAATCCTTTTGTTGAATCTAAATATTGTTCATAAAACGTATGTTAGAAACGCCGGCTTTATATTGTTGTGTAATGTGTGAATGTGTACAATGAGAAAGGCCATTTCTATGTTCTTTTTCCTTTTTTCCCGTTTAACATAAATTGCAATTTATCAGAATTCAAAGTTTGTCTATAAAAGATACAGATAATTACAGTGATATAAGTTTAGTAGAACGAAACAAATATAAGCGGATTAATATTACTTTAATGAACTTCACTTCTAAGTATTACGAATCTAGGACACAATCGCATGTTATATCGTCACCGATAAAGAAAAAAAAAATTAAATTGTCGTATTATTCCTGTCCATTTTATGAGGACTGTGTTAAACTTTCTTTCGGTAAAAATGTTCTTCATTAATCGAATAGAAATTTGAATAAGGATTCTTTTGACGCGTCGGCAATATTTAATTTGTTATTGTGATTTATCTGAACATGTAAGAATTCAATCGATTCAAACTGAATCTTTGAATTCACCAGATGAAGTTTTGATTTTCAACCAGCCGTATCTGAATTGTGCTCAAGCACTTAGTTACAGTATCTTGATGAGGATGGCGGTAACAAATTGCATGATGGAAACTAGTAGGGATTCCATTTCAATAAGCAATCGTTTTGATATCAGACTCAAACAGAATTCTGTCAAAAACGAGCCATACATCTTACTTGGAAGGCGTCTTTAAACAATAAAAACGCTTGTTTCCGTCTGAAATCAACATCTTTTGAATGAAATATCACACCGTTTCAAATAAATGCTGTTTCCTGTTTTTTCATATGATGAGTTCACTGTAAATGGGAGCAGTCAAAAGAGTTGTTTTAATCAACATCAAAAGATGACATTTATGACTTCTTAGTGTAATAAAACTTCACAAAATCACCAATTTCTAATAAAGAACAATGACAATTAGTTTTTCTTTCTTGTCATTCAAAAACACTTGATTTTACAAGTATTAATACGGTTTCAATGTAATTTCCGGATTTCAATTAAGATGGCTTATCTTGGTTTAAATCCTGTGTTGTCACTTTCTGTCATTTTAACAGTACAATGACCGGGTCATTAGCTAAATCCTTGGTTGACAGTATGACTACATTCAGATTTTAAATCCTTAAGTTTTATAGATCTATCACAGGATTCTTACACAACTGCGACGAACGCATCAAACAATCTATTCATACTGAAATGAAATTATTAAACCCCTTAGTATTCAAGATGGTTCAAAAGTTTGGGGAAGAGAATAAAATTGACCAATATATCGAAATCGTAGCAAAAACAGTCTTACTTAGAATAATTCGTATAAATCACTTCAAAAAGAAAAAGAAAATACCGATTTGTAAATATATTCTTTATTCAAATTCAAAATCGATGAAAATATGGACGATATAAAAAGGATATATACCAATGTAAAGCTTTTATAACCGTAAATGTTTGAGTGTAATAAATTTGAAAGTTATTAAAAGTAAAGCCTTTTTCCTGATTCAATGAATCAATATACCAAATATATCAAACATCTCATTTGTATTAAAACTACACTATATCTTCATTTCTGCAACTCAAATATGGTTACTGCAGAATGGGAATCCTAGGGATTTAAATTCAATTATAAATTACAATTAGAAAAATTACCCGAAAGGCTTAAAATACTCGTAACGCGTTCACGTGTTACATAATTGGAATAATTTTAATTGGTCTTGTTGCATAATCAGACATGCCGTATGTGACCTTATTTCAGAATGAAAAGGTGTGTTTGGAAAAATGTGCAAGATAATAGAAATATAAATTAGTAACCACCCTTAAAACCTCGAGGACATGCCAGCTAATTGAAACATTGTATTACAAAGCGAGCTGATTGTCATTCACTTTGTAAGTTTATCGCCCCGAGGTAGGGTCTCCTTCTTGTTGTTGGTGGTGGCTTTCTCACTGAATAAAATACAGAAGGCCTGTCGCATACAGTCCAAAGCCGTAAGGATAACATATCTTAGCCAAGAACACAACCAGGTCAGCACAATTTGGGAAACGCATACAGCCACTGGTAGGGAGAACTACGGTATCGCATCGCAAATCTGGGATATTCCCATAAATATATTTAAACGTTTAACAGCTCTACCGACTGAGATGTCACGATCTTAATACACAAAGTCTAAAATGAGAAGGTCATAAAAAAGACAAAATACATTTCGTACATGGAGCTCGTCTCATGTGATTTTTGCATTCAGGTTGGTGATTTTGATGAATAATATTGCATTTCCACAATCTATAAACATTCTGCAATGTACAGTGCATGCATTATCTAAGTATATAATTGATAACATTTTGCATACGTGACAAAATAAATGGAAATATTGCACTCTTTGTCATACAATAAAGACATCTGTGAATAAGATTTGTTAATTGATTGGTCTTCCTTTCGTGCTATGAGACATAGATTTCTAAAGATCGATGATCGAATGAAGCAGGTGTATTCATCGATTTGCTATAAATCAAATGTAATCGAGGTTGTCCTTCAGAGCGTGTTTCAGTGGTAGTAAACAGTGTGTGATGACCTTGTTTTGTAAAAGATATCTAATTATCCTTTAGATTTAGTGAGATTCCAAATGAAAATAAATTACTCGGTTTTATCAAATAAAATGTAATTGTTTTGAGATCATCATATTCAAATTCACTTTTTATGTTTTGGATTCAGTCTTTATTTCTCAACACAATGCTTATTTCTTTTCTGTTTTGATAAATACCCCATAACATTCTGTTTTAAAACAATTTTTCCAGCAAAGAATGCATTGACATAGGAGAAACCTATTTGTTCTATATCAGTTTCTGGAAAGCAATCTGTACCAACCGTAATTTTGTTCCAGCGATGAAGAATCAAAGTCGTATTCCGGAATTCTGCGCAAGACATCCAGCCGTCCAAGCTGCCAGAGGAATGGTGAAGCCTTAATTGTGTTAAGATCACGAAAGTCGCCAATAGGAGAAGAAAACCAAACAAGGAAACAGGTAACCATATACTTATCAGATGGAAACTGTAAAATTTATTGAATTATTCAGTCAGTTTACCTCCTCGTCTTTTTTGTTTATATTTCTTTCGATCAATTTTGTTTTTCTATACTCTATTGCTAAGATTCAAAATTTAGGCCCTCGGCATCAATGAGGAACCCTAGAAGGACGAAACAACTGTATAATTCTGTTTGGTTGATTATTTGAATCTCCTTTATGTAATTTTAAATTTCAATTCTTGTTGAAAGATGTTATTCTCATGTATGTCTTTGTACAATCTTGCTGTGAACAAGTTTTCATTACCTTTGAAGAATATAATTACAATAATTCATACTTACAAACACGTCAAAGGGAAGCATAGCATTCCTGTAAATCCATAACATGTCAACACAACAATCATAATCCAAACTGCTAGAGGTCTACAGTGTTGAAGCCTCTATCCCTTGGATAATGCATCTACATTTAAATAGGCAAAACACGATTATTTAGCGCCTTTTTCACAATTTGAGAATTATCAGTTACTTTTACTACGATTCATGACACCTGTTACATTTAAAATCAAACCAAATAATAATTAACCTTTCGGATCCACGCTATAACCATTTTCATAACGTGTTGGGGTCATTGATATCATTGAGAATATTGCTATCGTTGTTATATTATCGCAAATCATTGACCAATCAAATGTTATGTTACATCTTGAACGAATTGGCATATTGCGTGATTTTAAAAGAACGTCACAAACATGTATTTGTTATTAATCGAGACAATATTCATATTGTTGTAGAATGTAGATGTTACTTGGGGACTTTAATCTACCATTAATGCTGACTACTCAACAGTCTAATACGAATGTATGAAAAATAACAAATAGTATTTTTCTATGAATATTTGATAATATGTGCAGATAATGTCCATTGTCATCAATACATTAAACTTATCATACAACTGTTTCGTCTTTTCTAATTCTTGTCGAAAATAGAAATACATGTCAGAATTTAGAATCAGTGTTGCACTTATCACGTAATTCAATAAATTTCGTATTTGAATGATTGCACAGGAGCGTCAAATCAGTTATGTGTGTATAATCAGAGCCGTGCAATTATTTATGATATCGTAAACGTGACATGCAGAATATTGTTAATGTCGGAAGGTAAACGAATATAGCGTTGTAAGGAAATGGTGTGAGTTGTGAATGAATAAAGGTAAAAAAAAATAATCGACAAATTGCACCTCTTTTAAGTATGTGATGAAAACTTCTGTATTAAGTTTATAGTTCTCAGTGTCATATTAGATTTTGGCATAATGTAAGAAGTTAAAAAAAAAAGAAGATAAAAACGCACCAATCCTATGCTTTTCTAAATATTTTGCATTCAAATAGACATGTTTGTAGTTTGTGGGGGAAAACACAAATTCTTTGAAAGTACACTGAACGAATTAAAACAAATATACCTCTACATTTCCTCGTGGTCCCATATGATATCAAATAACATTTGAATTCATATTTAGGTAAATAACTTTCCTCAAAACCAGAATGAAAATCCATCCAAAAGACATTAGGGTCATTACCATTTGTTTGTTTTTATCGTTCTACATTTCCCATTTAAACGTCCATATATCTTAGTTTGGAGTGTCGAAAGTAACACCGATTGATAGAATTTAGCTGGGAAAATCTTTACCAGAGAATACCCACATAGAAATATGATAAGGACAACACAATTTATCAAATTTTCGCGGCACGTGCAGAGACAAACCATTTTAAGTAACTCAACATACAAACATTTTAGGATCTAAAAACAAAAAGGATGACAAACACATGATTTATTAAGTATCACAATGTGGATGTGAACGGTAACTCTTCCGTCGACGGCCTGAAGGCAATCAACTTTGTGGATATTTTGTTTTACATGGGTAAATAGACAAAAGTAATTTATGATCTAACTTTAACCTTGATTAAGGCATTACCGAGCAAAGAAGTGTTTTTATAACACGACCTGAAGTGGGCGGGGTTGTTGATGCATATGATACAAACTATAGGTAACACTAACCTGTATGAATCATTCCGTTCATACTACTGTTAATACAACACAGAAGACGTCGTTCAGCATGTATATTTACATCTTTTCTCCATAATTGCAACTGTTTCGATTCATTTAAAGCTTTGTTTGTTGCTTAGTGAAGCAACTACGGTATTCTTTGTAGCTATGGTAACGTAAAATATGGTTGGATTTTCAACCGTCGTTTCCTATGCTTCAAACTTTAGGCTCTTAACGTCACTGACAGGTTCTGGAAGGAGGAAACAGATGTATGATGCAGTTTAATTTATTGTTTTGCTCCCGTATCTAACTCTTAATATGTGTGAGAGGAAATGTTCCTCACTCACACATAATGTACAGATTGATGTTTATCTCTAACTTAAAGTACGGAGCTCCTTAACATTAATAAAAAAAACTTTACTTTTAGTTAAAACAAGTTCCACTAATTTTACGTTGAGTGAAATCCCTCATTGTGCAATTTACCATTGTTCTCCCATTGAAACTTCAACGGCGGCTCTCCCTCGGTGAGTTCAACCAAATCAATGTTGCTCAATACATAGAACACAGCTACCGGTAACAATATACCAAAGTGTTCCTAACTTTAGCCGTGATTTAGGCCTGCTAATTCACTTATATCACTTATATATTTTCACTGTGTTCTTCGACAGTGAAGCATGGCATTCCTTCCCCAATCTACTGTTTTCAACTAATGGCTTTGAATGATAAAAACAGTGTTTTAGGTGATGCTTTATCATTGCAACAACATATTTTCAATGAAACATGTTTGAATGTGGTCAAATGAAAAAAAGGATGTATTTCTCCAGTGAAATGTGTTCTTAAATCAATTTAAATCCAGAAATGTGACACTGTAATATGTTTATTTACGTAGATTTACCATTTAGAACAGGATGTTATATTAAAAAAACAAAGAGTTTCTTCAATTGGAATATCAGAATGTGTGCTCTATATCGGAATAATACTATTTCTGATAGGAAATGTTCTTTTCACCATCCACGCATAGAATAAAAGTACACTAAATGTTTGATTAACCAAGATATATTTAATTAACACCAGGAAGTAGCTCCATCATCTTCCTTACAGTGAAAGTGAAAAGTATGAAAAAGATGAAAAATCTCCCAATACAGACACTACAGAACTCAACATGAATGTTGACAGTTCCTTGCATTAAAATTATGGAAACTCTCACCTCGTGAATTATGTGAAAATCTTTGTATACATGCGAATGATTTTCTTGGAACTTTTTGATATTAGTTGGGCGCACTACACAGTATTTTGTTCTTGGCATCAATGGGATGTAAATACATTTATGTTGTTCATCAATTATGTTTTTGTTTTCCACATGTCAAGTTTTAATTAAACCTGCTATTCTTAAACATGACTGTCTCTACTAGTACATTTGTTTTACAATGTTCTATTTGTACTCAAATTAGGATAACAGAGAGACAAAACAATCTCGATTTACCTTTAGCTGTTTTACATGTACATGTTACATGTAACATATAGAATAGTTACAGGTAACCTATAGAATAGTTACAGGTAACACAATGGAACAGTTACAGGTAACACAATGGAACAGTTACAAGTAATACAATGGAACAGTTACAGGTAACACAATGGAACAGTTACAGGTGATTTATAGAACAGTTACAGGTAATATAGAGAAAAGTTACAGGTAACATATAGAACAGTTACAGGTAACACATAGAACAGTTACAGGTAACATATAGAATAGTTACAGGTAACATATAGAACAGCTACAGGTAACATATAGAATAGTTACAGGTAACATATAAAACAGTTACAGGTAACATATAGAATAGCTACAGGTAGCATATAGAACAGCTACAGGTAACATATAGAATAGCTACAGGTAACATATAGAATAGTTATAAGTAACATATAGAACAGCTACAGGTAACATATAGAATAGTTATAGGTAACATATAGAACAGTTACAGGTAACATATAGAATAGTTACAGGTAACATATAAAACAGTTACAGATCCAATGTTCAGTTATATTGCAAAACGAACAATGGGTGTCATCAAAACAATGTTCGAAAAGTTTATACAGACAAAAAGATACTATTTGTCTAAACGAGTACCCCATGTAATACATCAAATATCAAAATCAGTTCAAGTCTCAGTGATATAATTACAGCATACAATATTATCACAACGCTGGTCGTAACCCGCACACAAAAAGTGGTAAAACGACCCAAGCTAGAAGCGCCCGACATATTTTGTTTCAAAGGTATGGATATTTTTGAGAAAATTCAGTACAGTAGCGGAACATGACAAGCTTTTTAAACATTCTGAGGATATCGATTTTCAATGTGATGTGATTTCCGATCTCAGACGTAACAAAAGACTCGGTAATATCGAATATATCAGTTATCTCTCTATTTATCACTAACGGCTAGAACACTGACATCGAAGACAAGAACTACATCTAACAGACAAGGAAGTTAATGAAGTAGAAAATGTCTCTTATTCATTGTATAGCTCGTGTTACTATTTAAAGCATCCTTAATTTCAAGTACATCGCAAAACGAGGTCCACAGATATCCACGAGTACCGGACCCGAAGTGACTTTCGTGAACAACTCTCTCACATATCTGTCAAATCACCATTACGATAATTTAGCGTAAAAAACAGTTTACAGGTTAACCACAGACATTCGCGCCACACCTGTGTCTACAACCTTCAGCAATTTGACACACCTGTCTCTACAATTTACCACAATTTGACACACCTGTGTCTACAATCTACAACAATTTGACACACCTGTGTCTACAATCTTCAGCAATTTGACACACCTGTGTCTACAATCTACAACAATTTGACACACGTGTCTACAATCTACAACAATTTGACACACCTGTGTCTATACTTTACAGCAATTTGCCAAAATCTGTGTTTGTCCTATTGAGAAATCCTTGTTAAGCTACAATAAACAGATCATGATATAGAATGTTTCTCATTTTATGTTATGTTGTTCAAAATTCATTTTTGTGACAGGCAAATGTTTCGTCACAGGAAAAAAAGCGGGAACGCTATGTGTTGATCATATATTGTGCGTTTATTGCTGGCGATGACAATGGTTCCATCGAAACACAATGTTAGTATTCATAAGTGGATTTTGTTGCTAACATCATTTATTTGTTTTATATAGAGAGAGGCACATATCAATGAAATGAAATTTCAAACGACATGGATAACCTGTAAATAATAAATCTACTCTGGCGCGTAAAGTTGTTGTTCTCTGTTTGGGTTTTTTTTTTTTTTATGACACTTGAGGAAAAATGTTGAAAAACTTAATTTTTGTATAATAATGAGAGGCCACTAATGAACAAAACAAAAGTAAAATGTAAAACGCTGATTCATCTACTCATTTTCTCTAATCCGCAATAAGTTTGACCGGGGGCAGTGTTATGATACCAATATTGTGAATTATGACTTTTAAGTGATATTTGCGTCATCAAATGGTAATGAGAAAGCAAATCCTCCGTGGACACTTTTATTAAATTGTTTACGACAGAGTGAACAAGTTCTAATCCAAACTACTCCTGCTATCGCAAAGTAATGTTAATTGAAGTTGGTGAGGCAGTCATACATGATTCAGGTGAACCAGTGGCCAGTCAGCAGACTCCAGCAGACGACACTCGACTATAGGTAGCTGATAGGTTGGAAGAACCTTCATATACACAATTAACAAAATTAAAGTTTCAATGTTCTTGGCAGCCATGTTGTTCGATCAAAATACTGATTGCGTCGTTGTGTTCCTTATATTAGGTTATACCAATGTTTTTAATTTTCATCAAAACTGGACAAAATTGAAAGTTCATTTCTTGTGGTGGCCATCTTCGATTTTAAAAAAGAATGTCTAAAACAGATCTTGACTTGATCATCAAAATTCACATCAACTTTCATTTTTTAATCGGACCAACAGTTTTTTTTAGTTATATGCTGTTACCTTTTCACCAATCTGAAGCTCTTGTCGCCAAATTTGATGTTCTATCGAAAAAAGAACAGCCGAAAGCATAGCTCCGCATAGTCATCTACGCTAATTCACAGTTTCGCTTGACTCTAACTGACGGTTTTCGACTGAAGAATAAAAAAATAATTATTGAATAAGTGTTCATATAATAATACTATTTTCTATGTTAATAAACAAAACTACTATACAACAACTGATCCAAGACAATCTTGAGCTTGGATGATCTGACCATACTAGAATATTGTGCAAGGTGTACTTGCAAAAATATTTTCTATTAAATTACAATGCCCTCTCTCAATTATGGCCGCCGTTTTGTTGAAGGTCACAGGTCACTAGATCAAGTTCATGTTTGAAAGAGTCAGTATTGCAAACCAGAAATTTATCGTCTACGTTGTCCTTAAGTAGCAAGCTACTACCAGATTATGTATAGGGGGGCTGCTTATGTACTGTGGAGCAAACAGTCGATAAATTTACGGTTCCATACCTGTATGGTTTTAAACATTAAACAAGGACTCGGTTATGGCTAGGAAATAGAAACTCAGCTAGGACACTTTTTACTTTTTTGTTTTGTTTCATTTTACGTATATTTTCCGCGAGTCTAGTATTTTCACTATGAAACTGATGATGGTGAATACTAAATGGTTTACAAAAATCGTTTCCCCAATATTGTATATATGGCCAGTTGAATACTGTGAAGAAAAAAAAGGCCAGCTGCATTTCAAACACACTGATATGTCGAAACGGTTAGCTTTTAAGAAGAAGATATGTGTAAAATCAATAATTCCCCCACTTCGTGTGGGATACTTAATACCATAAGACTTCCATCGACGGTACAGATACAGACATGTAAAAACACTTTTATTCGGGTAGAGGGGTGTCCAGCAAATAGTGATTTTTTTTTTTTGGAAAACCCACGAAAATTGAGTCCCATAAAACTGTATGCTTTTACAGTAATGAATAGGCATACATTTAAAAAAATGATGTACATCGGACATATTGATCCATGTCATATCGAGGACTTAACTGTAGTCATGCCCACGAATATATATGGAATCTATTCGATAAATCAAAACAAACATTTACGAAAAGATTTGTGTAATGGCGGTTATGTCGATAAAAATCAAGGCCGCAGACAAATGGAATTCATTTGAAGTAGAAACGATTCTTCTGAAATTCGTCCTCATCATTTATATATGGTGACAGTTATCATTTACCATTTGCTCCCAATGAATACACTGTTCAACCTTCGCAAGTAATTCGCTTTAGGCTAATATTTTCCTATTTCCATTTAACTATCACGCTTAGTCAATTAACTGCACGAAGCCGTGTTCATATAAGTCACTGAAGCAAATGATAATGTGACTAACTTCAACATAAATTTCCTGGGAAATTTTCCCCGAAAAAGAACTTTTGTTATTTAGCAGGAAATATATTTTAGAACTGAAATGAAAAACATTCTTATACTGATGCTTGGCAAAGGAAGTTACACTTATAAATTATTCAAACTTGACATTTTCTTTGAGATTTCGCGGAGCTTTTGAGTCAGCTTACAGTGTTCAAACTCTATTTCTTCTCTCTGGCGCAGGATTTTTCATCTTTCAATTACCGAACATGATATCATTGCATTGCAATAATTAGCAAATTATTTGAAGATCCAAAACCTTGTTAATCTAAATCACATATGGTGTCGTCATTAACAAAGTAAAGTAAAGGAATCAATTTAGATTCCTACGCGGTTTAATTTCCTGCCCTCAAACTTGTAGCATCCTCGTATGAACCATTCGTATATCAACATGAAATTTTACGGTGTTGGGACATTGTATCTTTACTCGGCTCGGTTATGTGCGATTTCAAGAGTTAATAAGCCTCACTCATCTCGATTTGAAACCCGTCGGACCGGTGTATTTATTACATAATATTTCAGTGCTTCATGATCTCTGATTTCTGCTAATTAATCTTTCTTTTAATACTTTTCACATAATCTGATGCTTACTACTTTGGCAGTGCCCGTGTCTTTCAAAATATTGAATATATACAACGCGTCAAAATGCTTGAATCCAGTGTTTCTACCTTTATGCACTCAACGACATTTTTGTTCGGTGCTTTATTCTGATGGTGAGCGTCACGACTGTTTAATAACAATGGCCTTAATATTTGGTCTGGTAGGTTTCGTGTCACCCTACGTAATGGCGATAACCAACTGACCTTTTTTGTGGTCGTTTCATGTACTTCCACTGTTAATAAACCATCTGTGGCATTCATCTTGTTTATCCACATATTTTACAACCGAAAGTCGTATAAGTAATCAAATATATTGACTCTTACTTAAGTCGATAATAACTGCACATTTCAACAAAAACTGATGCAATTGTACTACAAGGACATTGATAAGTAGCTGAGGCACTTAAGACGTCAATCCGAATTAGAGTCCAGACGGTCCAAAGAATCTAGATCAGGGTCACAGACAAACGAGATTCATTAAAAGAGAGACAGCTTTGTTGGAGTCCAAACTTAGAGGATAATATAGAGTAAGTGTCCTCAGAGGACAAACAAAAATCGTGAGTTACTGCTATTAAGGTAATGTTCTGGTCAGCGCGAACTTAAAAAAGACATAGAGATCATTATCTAGAAACATTTTACGTATTTTCTGTCCATTCCATTTGTAAACAGAACACAGAATTAAAGAAGAGCAGGCAAAAACAAAGGGAAAGACTGTGTATCACGTTAGGTCTTTTGGTCTATTAGGGAAAAAACGCGATTATGCAGGGGTCCACCTCAATACAGCAGACTGGAGTTCTCGGATAAAAATAGCCCCGACCTGCAGGGGTATCCGTATCTCATAGTCAGTCCCCTCTCACGATAGGGATACACTACGGATATTCTTTCTCACTATATAGAAGTTATTTTCTTACAAACACGAACTTTCGCAGTTTTTTTTTATACAAAATTAGATGAAGAATATACTATGTTTAGTCCATGTATATGAACTGACAAGTTTAGAAAGCTAGAATTTTGAGCTTGTGAATTCCTTTATCAACTGGTATAACATGGTATATAAGCACATGTGTATGATAATTGGAAACTTCGTATACCTCGTCGTAAATAAAGATTTAATTAATTCACTGTTTAATGTCACAGGTTTAAATCTTAAGATACATTTCATTACTGCGAATCTAGTCCTTTTTTCTACGAAGAAACAAAATACCGAAAAAAGATACTTTGAAAATAAAATGAAAATGCATCCTTTTTGCTACAACTGTTTAGTAAGACCACGAAAATTTGAATTAAAAAACAAAAAATCCTAGTTTGAAATGTGTAGCGTTTTTCAAGAGGACATTCTGTGTTAGCACCGTTAGTCCTTGGTCTGATTACTCGTGTTTTTGTGAAATCATCTGGAAATGTTAGCGACACAAGAGGTACTCAAGCGTTTAATTGAGTTATTGAACCTTGTACACAGTTCCTGTGAGGAACAGTTCTTCAGTAAAAGTTTATTTGTGGTATGGTAAAAAACAAAGTCGATTTCTCTCAACTTCTCAAATATATATATATATATATAACTGATTACTGGTGTAGCTCTGTTGCAGGAAATTAAAAAAACTGGCAAAACATTATGACAATATTGAGTAGATTGTATGTATGCTGCTAAAAATTAATCAACTTCGATTTAAAATCAAAAATGTAAATTTATAAATTGTTTTAAAATGTACACCAAATAGCTTTCTGTTTTAAACATGACCAAAGTCCGCCATGCTAAATATGAAATGTTTTATCAGATAATTTTTTTTTTTTTTTTTTTTATTTTTCTTGAATTTTAAAAATAATGCATTGAAATGTGACTAGATGTCGCTCGACATTTCATCTACAAGCAATGTGTGACTTTTATAGGATACCCACATTATTACTGACTCCTTATGTCACGCATTGAGCTTCAGACTACAGGCAGTTTCGTTAAATATACCGACCTAATTACATATGAATCACATCATTGTTTGAAACATCTACACTGCCTAATGGCCTTTAAATTAACCTGACTGGTATGTATATTTTCTGTAACATTGCCCGTTCCCTCACACGTGCTGGGATTAATCTGTATGCTAGTGAACTTTTAAACCGGACACAAAAACATTACTTTTCCTGAGAAAACGAAAAAAAATACATTTCTCAACCAAAAGAACGGTAAATAAACAATCAAACACAGACATACAGATTAAATTCAGTATTTATACTCCATATTTTTCCATTTCTCTATGCTTGCGTCGAAAAAGGATGAGATTTTCATGTGCATGGATAAGACAGTCTCTAAGGATTTGAAGTAGAGTTTTTTTTCTTTGCAATGGCATCACGAGACAGGCTAACCATATTCATGATTGTGCCGTTAATTTATTACCCTTGTCTAGACGCTTTCAGCCTGACGAGAAGAGCAGGTGTAAAATTGCCGTTTAAACTGTACTCCGGAAATATGGCACTGAATTCAAGTACACGTTTATACCAAAAGCTAGAAGGGAATTGCTAGCATTGCATTTTGCTCACACAATCATGATATCGTTCTTGTCTGTTTTGGCAAATTTAGTCATCGGCAGTTAAACAACGCCAGAAGACGTGACAATTTCTCTTGCCTAAGGTTAATGATACATTCATCTAAGACCTTAACTGGGACAACGCCTTATCCTTAGGATATAAAACATCACCAGCATTTATTTTCGTCCGCATGGTGAAGAAGAAACAAAACAAAATAAAAGTTCAAGATAGCAATAAAATTTCATATCGAAGACTTAAACATGGTATGAATTTTGTCGTTTACTTTGTCGTTGAGCACATAAATGGAGTGGTATTTCTTGAGGAGGAAAAGACACATAGTTGTACGTATGCCGATTACAAAATTATAAATTTTAAAAATGAAATAAATGTTCTTTCCTTCACAAACTTTCCGCCAAACTGCAGTAGGCAGTTTAGGTTGTAGGTAAACAAAAGACATTATACACTTCGCCACAAAAATCACTTTCTGACAGTCGGCATGCAATTTGTACAAGGAAATATTGTAATTTATATTCATAGTCTGTATCATATGGACCAATTATTGCTTTCATTTCAAATTAACTTACTACCTGACATGTAAGAAATACGTCTCGGTCATCACTAGAAAACATTACAGATATGGTGTTTTATGCAAATGTATTCTTTAAAGCTATAGACTAAACGTATATTTATATAGCTTTTCATAAGATATATTTAAAGATATTGCATAAGTTTCAATCTATTCTGTCCCGGCCACCTTTGATATTTCTTACATACAGGAAATGGTAATAAAGAAAAATTAAATTTTTTTTTTCATTCTTGAACGACCTTACATTGATGAAGATTGTGGGACGCTTTACAGTAATCATACTGATCTGATAGGGAAATATTTTATCTCCTTGTTGATATGAAGCTGTACATGTTTGATGCTCCTTAGCATACCTGGTGGTTTGATGCTCGTTAGTATGCCTGGTGGTTTGATGCTCGATAGTATGCCTGGTGGTTTGATGCTTGTTAGTATACCTGGTGGTTTGATGCTCGTTAGTATGCCTGGTGGTTTGATGTTCGTTAGTATGCCTGATGGTTTGATGCTCGTCAGTATGCCTGGTGGTTTGATGTTCGTCAGTATGCCTGATGGTTTGATGCTCGTCAGTATGCCTGGTGGTTTGATGTTCGTCAGTATGCCTGGTGGTTTGATGCTCGTTAGTATGCCTGGTGGTTTGATGCTCCTTAGCATACCTGGTGGTTTGATGCTTGTCAGTATGCCTGGTGGTTTGATGCTCGTTAGTATGCCTGGTGGTTTGATGCTCGTTAGTATGCCTGGTGGTTTGATGTTCGTTAGCATACCTGGTGGTTTGATGCTCCTTAGCATACCTGGTGGTTTGATGCTCGTTAGTATGCCTAGTGGTTTGATGCTTGTCAGTATGCCTGGGGGTTTGATGCTCGTTAGTATGCCTGGTGGTTTGATGCTCCTTAGCATACCTGGTGGTTTGATGCTCCTTAGCATACCTGGTGGTTTGATGCTCGTTAGTATGCCTGGTGGTTTGATGTTCGTTAGTATGCCTGATGGTTTGATGCTCGTCAGTATACCTTGTGGTTTGATGCTCGTTAGTATACCTTGTGGTTTGATGCTCGTTAGTATGCCTGGTGGTTTGATGCTCCTTAGCATACCTGGTGGTTTGATGTTCGTCAGTATGCCTGGTGGTTTGATGCTCGTTAGTATACCTGGTGGTTTGATGCTCGTTAGTATGCCTGGTGGTTCGATGCTCGTTAGTGTACCTGGTGGCTTGATGCTCGTTAGTATGCCTGGTGGCTTGATGCTCGTTAGTATGCCTGGTGGTTTGATGCTCGTTAGTGTACCTGGTGGTTTGATGCTCGTTAGTGTGCCTGGTGGTTTGATGCTCGTTATCATACCTAGTGGCTTGATGCTCGTTAGTGTACCTGGTGGCTTGATGCTCGTTAGCATACCTGGGGGTTTGATGCTCGTTAGTATACCTGGTGGTTTGATGCTCGTTAGTATGCCTGGTGGATTTGATGCTCGTTAGCATACCTGGGGGTTTGATGCTCTTTAGTATACCTGGGGATTTGATGCTCGTTAGCATACCTGGTGGTTTGATGCTCGTTAGCATACCTGGTGGTTTGATGCTCGTTACTATACTTGGTGGTTGGGGGGGGGGGGTAGGGGGGTAGCATTACAATACTTAGACTGGAATGTTGATTTTCTTATGCATATCAATTATTAGTCATACAAACTAATGCGTTTCATTAAAAAATACAACAATGAAGGGGGACTGCAAATGTGTACATGAACCTTATGGCGGAAATCATATGACAGTTCCTATTTTTATTTTTGAAATATTTATCTGAATTTAATCATTTTCCTATAGTTCGTTTCCGGAACCTAGTACTCGCTTTCGGTTTAGAGTATAATGTACTTGCAAATGAAGTTGATAATTCGAAAAACAAACTTATTGCGATAATTTTCTTTTCTTTTTTTTGTAGGTCATCAAAATGCTGTTTGCCATCGTGATGTTGTTTCTGCTTTGCTGGGGACCAATCATGTGTAACAATCTCCTAGTGGCACTTGGTGTCCTTGACGACCTTCATATGGGCTACCTAAAGCCTATGCGTCAATTGTTTCTTCTGTTGTCCTACTTCAACAGTTGCGTTAATCCAGTTGTTTACGGGTTCATGTCCAAGAACTTCCGGAACTCCTTTCGGAATACACTGGCACTGGTTTGTGGCCATCAGACGGTAATGACAGTCAACGATAACGGCGTCGTTCGGTATTCATTTCAAACTCGGTCAACATCGTTCATTTCCGGAAGACCCAATTTACAGCTACAGGATTTTACCGGAGATAAAATAAAGACTACAGTACATGAAGTGGAAACGTAATTCATTGTATGGAAATCATTCAATGTCCTAGAGTAGTATATTGAATGCTATTGAGGAGAGGGGGTTCTGGAGCATGGTTAACCATTGGCGGGCATTCGATGCCCTATACACTCCATTACACCTCCTCACTCGCCATGAATTAGTAAAGGAAATTGTAAAATGTACACAAGTTGTACTTGCTCACGACTTCATTCCATGTAATAGTTATAAACGATTTTACATGCATGGAGCTGAATTGAAGTTAAAAGGGATGTGACGTCATAAAACGGTTACGGCGTCCCAACTCATTAACTAATGGTAGTGTAACATTAAGAAATCGTGTCCTCTTCTTTACTTAGTTCATTACAACAACCCTTAACATTCCCGAATTAAGAATGAGTGCCACCGCAACAAGTTAGGGGAATCATATGAAATAAAATTTCAGCATAACAGAGTTCTTTCATTCAAAGACCAATTCTGAACAAAGTGTCTACCATAAGCATGATTCCTTAAGGTCAGACAATTTCCTCTCTTTCAGTCGAATTCCACTTTTGCGATCGACAAAGTTCCCTAATTTCTACTTTCCAACAGAATACAAGACAACTTTCCTGTCATTATAAAACAATAAGGGTTCTTCATGTTTTCGCAATTTTTCATTTCCTCTTGTGTTATTTTCCCCTTAAAAATACATGTACTTTCATTTTCGTCTCATAGGAGCATTATTGAGCAAAAATTTCTATGAGTATATATTCCATTGCTTTCTTTATTCAACAATCTTCATGTTGTTTGTAAAGTGTATTACCGTTTCTTCATCGAACATACTCTGATGAATTTCTGATTGAAGCCCAGTTATCTAACATAATCACTTGTGCTTTCCATTAAAATTCATCATTAATTTGAACCATAATCGATCTCCGACTCGTCATCAAAGACTGAAGGTCGTTATTTTGATCGTTTTAGTTTTTTCGATTTACGAAAAGCTTTGACCAGTTTTCAAGCCATGTTTTATTTTAGGAAAAGTAACCGATATGTCAGGTATGTTATTGATTTGACTTACTGCATCTCGATCGTACAAAGCTTACTGCTATGGTAGCATTACGTACCAGAGATAAAGTGTTTGGTATATCATCCGATCTTAACATAAAGGTGCCCAACAGTATATCAGTATATATAAAGGTATTACTAACAGAAATCGTAGCCATGGAAGGTGAGGTGTTTTAAGACTCATTTGATATATGTTTGTCCCTATATAGGTTTTAAAACATGTCTGCAGTTGCATAGCGTATCGCATTTGTTTGTAGTAACAATTATAAAAGTTCTTATCTAAATTAGATATTATTCTAACTGAACGATTACAACTTTCATATCATGTCTATTTCTTATGCATTAAAATAGTTATGGACACAAAAGAAAAAAAGGCCAGATTAAATCTGTGATTAAAAAGTGCGAACAAACGACGACTCCACTATAGCTGTATATACTCTCTGAAGCGACCAAGCAACATTGCCATGACGACGCCACTTTATCTGTAAATTATCTCTGACGCGACAAAACAACAATGCCTTGACGACGCCACTTTATCTGTAAATTATCTCTGACGTGACAAAACAACAATGCCTTGACGACTCCACTATAGCTGTATATATTCTCTGAAGCGACCAAGCAACATTGCCATGACGACGCCACTTTATCTGTAAATTATCTCTGACGCGACAAAACAACAATGCCTTGACGACGCCATCAAATCTGTAAATTATCTCTGACGTGACAAAACAACATTGCCATGACGACGCCACTTTATCTGTAAATTATCTCTGACGTGACAAAACAACAATGCCTTGACGACGCCACTTTATCTGTAAATTATCTCTGACGTGACAAAACAACAATGCCTTGACGACGCCACTTTATCTGTAAATTATCTCTGACGTGACAAAACAACAATGCCTTGACGACGCCACTTTATCTGTAAATTATCTCTGACGTGACAAAACAACAATGCCTTGACGACGCCACTTTATCTGTAAATTATCTCTGACGTGACAAAACAACAATGCCTTGACGACGCCACTTTATCTGTAAATTATCTCTGACGTGACAAAACAACAATGCCTTGACGACGCCACTTTATCTGTAAATTATCTCTGACGCGACAAAACAACAATGCCTTGACGACGCCACTTTATCTGTTAATTATCTCTGACGTGACAAAACAACAATGCCTTGACGACGCCACTTTATCTGTAAATTATCTCTGACGTGACAAAACAACAATGCCTTGACGACGCCACTTTATCTGTAAATTATCTCTGACGTGACAAAACAACAATGCCTTGACGACGCCACTTTATCTGTAAATTATCTCTGACGTGACAAAACAACAATGCCTTGACGACGCCACTTTATCTGTAAATTATCTCTGACGTGACAAAACAACAATGCCTTGACGACGCCACTTTATCTGTAAATTATCTCTGACGTGACAAAACAACAATGCCTTGACGACGCCACTTTATCTGTAAATTATCTCTGACGTGACAAAACAACAATGCCTTGACGACGCCACTTTATCTGTAAATTATCTCTGACGCGACAAAACAACAATGCCTTGACGACGCCACTTTATCTGTAAATTATCTCTGACGCGACAAAACAACAATGCCTTGACGACGCCACTTTATCTGTTATTTATCTCTGACGCGACAAAACAACAATGCCTTGACGACGCCACTTTATCTGTAAATTATCTCTGACGCGACAAAACAACAATGCCTTGACGACGCCATCAAATCTGTAAATTACCTCTAAAGCGACCAAGCAACATTGCCATGACGACGCCACTTTATCTGTTAATTATCTCTGACGCGACAAAACAACAATGCCTTGACGACGCCACTTTATCTGTTAATTATCTCTGACGCGACAGAACAACAATGCCTTGACGACGCCACTTTATCTGTAAATTATCTCTGACGCGACAAAACAACAATGCCTTGACGACGCCACTTTATCTGTAAATTATCTCTAAAGCGACCAAGCAACAATGCCTTGACGACGCCACTTTATCTGTAAATTATCTCTGACGTGACAAAACAACAATGCCTTGACGACGCCACTTTATCTGTAAATTATCTCTGACGTGACAAAACAACAATGCCTTGACGACGCCACTTTATCTGTAAATTATCTCTGACGTGACAAAACAACAATGCCTTGACGACGCCACTTTATCTGTAAATTATCTCTGACGTGACAAAACAACAATGCCTTGACGACGCCACTTTATCTGTAAATTATCTCTGACGTGACAAAACAACAATGCCTTGACGACGCCACTTTATCTGTAAATTATCTCTGACGTGACAAAACAACAATGCCTTGACGACGCCACTTTATCTGTAAATTATCTCTGACGTGACAAAACAACAATGCCTTGACGACGCCACTTTATCTGTAAATTATCTCTGACGTGACAAAACAACAATGCCTTGACGACGCCACTTTATCTGTAAATTATCTCTGACGTGACAAAACAACAATGCCTTGACGACGCCACTTTATCTGTAAATTATCTCTGACGTGACAAAACAACAATGCCTTGACGACGCCACTTTATCTGTAAATTATCTCTGACGTGACAAAACAACAATGCCTTGACGACGCCACTTTATCTGTAAATTATCTCTGACGTGACAAAACAACAATGCCTTGACGACGCCACTTTATCTGTAAATTATCTCTGACGTGACAAAACAACAATGCCTTGACGACGCCACTTTATCTGTAAATTATCTCTGACGTGACAAAACAACAATGCCTTGACGACGCCACTTTATCTGTAAATTATCTCTGGCGCGACAAAACAACAATGCCTTGACGACGCCACTTTATCTGTTATTTATCTCTGACGCGACAAAACAACAATGCCTTGACGACGCCACTTTATCTGTAAATTATCTCTGACGCGACAAAACAATGCCTTGACGACGCCATCAAATCTGTAAATTACCTCTAAAGCGACCAAGCAACATTGCCATGACGACGCCACTTTATCTGTTAATTATCTCTGACGCGACAAAACAACAATGCCTTGACGACGCCACTTTATCTGTAAATTATCTCTGACGCGACAGAACAACAATGCCTTGACGACGCCACTTTATCTGTAAATTATCTCTGAAGCGACCAAACAACAATGCCTTGACGACGCCACTTTATCTGTAAATTATCTCTAAAGCGACCAAGCAACATTGCCATGACGACGCCACTTTATCTGTAAATTATCTCTGACGTGACAAAACAACAATGCCTTGACGACGCCACTTTATCTGTAAATTATCTCTGAAGCGACCAAACAACAATGCCTTGACGACGCCACTTTATCTGTTATTTATCTCTGAAGCGACAAAACAACAATGCCTTGACGACGCCACTTTATCTGTAAATTATCTCTGACGCGACAAAACAACAATGCCTTGACGACTCCATCAAATCTGTAAATTATCTCTAAAGCGACCAAGCAACATTGCCATGACGACGCCACTTTATCTGTTAATTGTCTCTGACGCGACAGAACAACAATGCCTTGACGACGCCACTTTATCTGTAAATTATCTCTGAAGCGACCAAAGAACAATGCCTTGACGACTCCATCAAATCTGTAAATTATCTCTAAAGCGACCAAGCAACATTGCCATGACGACGCCACTTTATCTGTTAATTATCTCTGACGCGACAAAACAACAATACCTTGACGACGCCACTTTATCTGTAAATTATCTCTGACGCGACCAAACAACAATGCCTTGACGACGCCACTTTATCTGTTAATTGTCTCTGACGCGACAGAACAACAATGCCATGACGACGCCACTTTATCTGTAAATTATCTCTGACGCGACCATTGATGGATCAACTATACCTATGTATTATCTCTAAAGCGATCAAGGTAACAAAACATTTATCAAATAAGACTAAGCTAACAACGCATTCACAAGTCAACTTTTCCTATTAATCATCACCAGGAAGGGAAGCGGTAACAAGGCAATAATTTTCACATTCGTTTTCAATCAAATCCATTCCAGTGAATTTTGAATTATTTTTGTGCAATTCATCAGTGTCAGCTCTTTCTAGTCTGACATTACATAAACACGAAACACGAGCATTAATACAATTAGAAAAGATCAAGTGTCCTTTACGAATTTAGCCTACTGTCAAAATACTGCTCTGTTATCGAAAGAATTCCTAAAATATCTGTCAAAAATCATACGTTTTCGAGTCAGCCAGTATATTTAGGTCTGTTGATTGACTTGACTATGTCATAATGTTTACACACTCTGATCCATGGGGAAGTCTTAAGTATATACACCTACCTCCTGGTAATGTAGTTTATGTACAATCCCAGCAACTCCGCAACAGATGAAATGGTTTCCAAAACAAATCTCACGAATCATTTAATTAGTAAGTTCATTTTCACGCCATAGCATCATGTCACAAAGTTCTGCACTTTAGTAAAAATCTGAGTCGTCATCAGTCAAGTTTGGAGATCAAATGTCGCACTTGATCACATTTAAGATAAACAAATGTGTCCAATATATCTCATGAATCCAACCACACAATTAGGTCCTTTATCATATACAACACAATTAGGTCCTTTATCATATACAACACAATTAGGTCCTTTATCATATACAACACAATTAGGTCCTTTATCATATACAACACAATTAGGTCCTTTATCATATACAACACAATTAGGTCCTTTATCATACACAACACAAATAGGTCCTTTATCATATACAACACAATTAGGTCCTTTATCATATACAACACAATTAGGTCCTTTATCATATACAACACAATTAGGTCCTTTATCATATACAACACAATTAGGTCCTTTATCATATACAACACAATTACGTCCTTTATCACACACAACACAATTAGGTCCTTTATCATATACAACACAATTAGGTCCTTTATCATACACAACACAATTAGGTCCTTTATCATACACAACACAATTAGGTCCTTTATCATATACAACACAATTAGGTCCTTTATCATATACAACACAATTAGGTCCTTTATCATACACAACACAATTAGGTCCTTTATCATATACAACACAATTAGGTCCTTTATCATATACAACACAATTAGGTCCTTTATCATATACAACACAATTAGGTCCTTTATCATACACAACACAATTAGGTCCTTTATCATATACAACACAATTAGGTCCTTAATCATACACAACACAATTAGGTCCTTTATCATATACAACAAAATTAGGTCCTTAGGTCCTTTATCATATACAACACAATTAGGTCCTTTATCATATACAACACAATTAGGTCCTTTATCATATACAACACAATTACGTCCTTTATCATATACAACACAATTAGGTCCTATATCATACACAACACAATTAGGTCCTTTATCATATACAACACAATTAGGTCCTTTATCATATACAACACAATTAGGTCCTTTATCATACACAACACAATTAGGTCCTTTATCATATACAACACAATTACGTCCTTTATCACACACAACACAATTACGTCCTTTATCATATACAACACAATTTGGTCCTTTATCATATACAACACAATTAGGTCCTTTATCATATACAACACAATTAGGTCCTTTATCATATACAACACAATTAGGTCATCTATTATATAAAACACAATTAGGTCCTTTATCATATACAAAACAATTAGGTCTTTTATCATATACAACACAATTAGGTCCTTTATCATATACAACACAATTAGGTCCTTTATCATATACAACACAATTAGGTCCTTTATCAGATACAACACAATTAGGTCCTTTATCATATACAACACAATTAGGTCCTTTATCATATACAACACAATTAGGTCCTTTATCATACACAACACAAATAGGTCCTTAATCATATACAACACAATTAGGTCATCTATCATATACAACACAATTAGGTCATCTATCATATACAACACAATTAGGTCATCTATCATATTCATAACTGACTTAATTTACTTCAAATGAAACAAAGGACTAAAGAACCCCTTGAAAATGTAACCGACAATTTCTTCTCGGTGTCATCACCCTCCCACACGAGTGAAAGTTAGCCTCGAAGAATACAAATTTTAATTAACTGTATATTGAAGTAACAGTAAAATTTGAAAGTAAATGTAACAGTGGATTGAAAAAGTATCATTTTTATAGGCAATTTCTGAAACAAATTACACATTCACGTGAAGATTACTTAGAATGACGTCAGCATAGCCTGAGGGTTTATTTTGCGAACACCTGAAATTTCAAATATCTTGGTTAAAACACAAAATTGTAAAAACAAGCACGCTTTAATTGAATTCATTCAGTAGGGGAAAAATTGCCTGATTTTCTTTGGATTTTTATATTTTAATTATCCCTTTTTAAGCTGAGGTAACACTTTTTTTCAGTTTTGAATTTCACGAGTAAAGTAATCATAAACCATACAGTAATAAAAAAAGACAGAAAGAAAGTCAAAGTGACAGACAAAGTTGAAATTTCCTTTCTGATTTTGAATTCTTCTACTGTCATACATTTGTCACATTTCATTGACGAGTTATAGAGTGTAGATTTACAAAGAAAAGGGAACATCGGAAAGTGACATCATCGGACACATATCAGTCATCAGAAATTCCCGTTAGGCAATACTTTGAAAACGTATTGCCATAGCACCATATCGGTCAAAAAGAAAGTCCTAATATATTACTCGATTTAAATAGAACGAATGACGCACTTCCTGGATTAATCAGTTGAGAATGTCTGGGGAAGAAAGTGTAACATTTCACGGCGATACTTGGTTACAGTGCTGTACGTATCATAAAGGTTAGTTAAACATGTCTCAGTGATAAAGTTGTCTTTGAAATGGAACAAACAGTCCAATCCAATTGTAGGTGTTGTTTTGTTCTAGGGGCTCTGAACCTCGTGACGAAGATGTGTGTTTTAGGACGTAAACAAGAATGGACTCCAGATTTTTCCTCTGGTTGTTTAAATTCCAGATAAAGTGTCTGTGTTCTGCTTCAGTGTCGTCAGCCCCTATGCTATTTATCTAGTATTTGGTCATATACCTTCAAAACCAAGGATGGCAGGACACAGTAATAGGTCGTCATGGAAAATCTCCTTTTATCAATTCTATTGTATAGTTATCAAATCTGTATGTGTTTAGATGGCGTTCTATCTTTGTAAATTAGTTTGATTATATTAGATTCAAATATCTATTTGAAATGTTCAAATACTGATCAAGAGTAAAGAAATATCACGTGATCCTTGTATTTTTCACGATTTGAGCAGATCATTATAATGCCAATGTGATTTTGACCAGAGCTGGCGACCTTGCTGTAACTGGTTTCTCACATATCATCAAAACAAAACAAATCAGAGACAGTGTTAACTATGTTACAATTGGAGGATTCCTACGCCCTACGACTTGTTGTCTGTTAATCGTCAACTTTTTCTATCACATATAGAAACTGTCAATACTAAATCGCGAATTATTGGACAAATGTATGTAAAAAAGTGATTTGTTTTCTGTTTGCATGTCACAACCTTTGGTTTTTACCTTGTGTGAATGATGTAGGTTATCAAATTATATCCAATTAGCAGTGATTCAGGCGAAAACATTTAGGAGCTGTCCGACATTGCCATCTAAGGGTTATCTGTGTACAGCCTCACAGGCGACATTGATTATGTGATTTCCGTCTGACGGTGGCAACGTGAAATTTGATTTGAGGAAAGCTGGAAGCTAAAGCAGACGGCTATTTCGTATCGCTATTATTTATTGTAAAAATCCAACTAATGTTCAGCAGTGCATACCTTCTCAAGGGCTCACAAACTCCACAGCAGCGGCTCCTTTGTAAATGTCAGCTGTCATGTGATATATCCCTAACATGGTTACTTGTTAAAACTACAATAGCTGGTCAGTTTACAAATCGATTTCGACAGTTGGTTCCTCTCCCTGTCATATTGTTTTACATAGCATTAGCTTTGTTCCGATAATTTCTATCACGATTGTCCTTGCGTAACAACTCCCAGTCTACCTAATTACAAGCCAAAGTGTTGATTAATTAAAACCAGTCTGTCACTTTGATTTTCTGAACTGATTTGAGATTGATTAAACCCTACGCGTACATTTTCGGAAATTCTTCCGTAAATCTCAATCCACAATGTAAAGTGATGCAATCTCAAATGAACCTTTCATAAAAAAAGTGATTCTGAAAGACGTATGGCGCTTCAGAATGTATGAAAGTCACATTTGACCAGAAGTAGGACACAATTCAATATTAAACGAATTTTCAACGTAATTTCCGAGATTTCTAGTGTTTTGTACACTAAATCTACAGTGGAACGATACATATTGACTACATGTTGACGTTGTGATTCGGCCCTGATTCGTTTATTCACTTTTTTTCATTTTTGTAAATTTTTAGGAGAACAAACATTTCAATTTATTTCTCGATCATGGGAATAAATGTCAATGTGGACGAAGATTGTTGTCAGTGTTTAAGCAGGTTCATTCCCTGAGAGATTCTCATCAAACTTCACACATGTGTAGAGCTCTGACAACTTGTTAGGTCTGGGTCAATGTCACACATGTGTAGAGCTCTGACAACTTGTTAGGTCTGGGTCAATGTCACACATGTTTAGAGCTTTGACAACTTTGAGATTCAGAGTTGTTAGGTCTGGGTCAATGTCACACATGTTTAGAGCTTTGACAACTTTGAGATTCAGAGTTGTTAGGTCTTGGTCAATGTCACACATGTGTAGAGCTCTGACAACTCAATTCAGAGTTGTTATGTCTGGTTCAATGTCACACATGTGTAGAGCTCTGACAACTCAATTCAGAGTTGTTATGTCTGGTTCAATGTCACACATGTGTAGAGCTCTGACAACTTTGAGATTCAGAGTTGTTAGGTCTGGGTCAATGTCACACATGTGTAGAGCTTTGACAACTTTGAGATTCAGAGTTGTTAGGTCTGGGTCAATGTCACACATGTTTAGAGCTTTGACAACTTTGAGATTCAGAGTTGTTATGTCTGGTTCAATGTCACACATGTGTAGAGCTTTCTACACAACTTTGAGATTGAGAGTTGTTATGTCTGGTTCAATGTCACACATGTGTAGAGCTCTGACAACTTTGAGATTCAGAGTTGTTAGGTCTGGGTCAATGTCACACATGTGTAGAGCTCTGACAACTCAATTCAGAGTTGTTAGGTCTGGGTCAATGTCACACATGTTTAGAGCTTTGACAACTTTGAGATTCAGAGTTGTTATGTCTGGGTCAATGTCACACATGTGTAGAGCTTTCTACACAACTTTGAGATTCAGAGTTGTTAGGTCTGGGTCAATGTCACACATGTGTAGAGCTTTGACAACTTTGAGATTCAGAGTTGTTAGGTCTGGGTCAATGTCACACATGTTTAGAGCTTTGACAACTTTGAGATTCAGAGTTATTAGGTCTGGGTCAATGTCACACATGTGTAAAGCTTTGACAACTTTGAGATTCTGGGTCAGAGTTGTTACACACACATGTTGAGATTCAGAGTTGTTAGGTCTGGGTCAATGTCACACATGTGTAGAGCTTTGACAACTTTGAGATTCAGAGTTGTTAGGTCTGGGTCAATGTCACACATGTGTAAAGCTTTGACAACTTTGAGATTGAGAGTTGTTATGTCTGGGTCAATGTCACACATGTGTAAAGCTTTGACAACTTTGAGATTCAGAGTTGTTAGTTCTGGGTCAATGTCACACATGTGTAGAGCTCTGACAACTTTGAGATTGAGAGTTGTTAGGTCTGGGTCAATGTCATCGTTACTATCAGTGCTCCAGTATCTTCATTTCTTATTTTAGGGATTATCACCAAACATCACGAATAAGTTTGAATACCATGGTTTTAGGGTCATGTTCATGGGCGTCATTTTTTTCAAATATATAGTAACATTTCAATAAAAGATCGCATAAAAAAATAAGGAGTTGCCTGTTAATAAGAAGAAAAATGAGAAAAATATGTGAAAATGGATATTTCGTGTTAGAAATATTGTGACGTTAGTAGCGGAAAAAGAAGTGTAGGAATTTATTGATTTTAGCTTCCTAAAACCTTACCCTTTTAAATAATCATCACCAGAACAAAAGGTTTGGCCACCAGACATTCATACATCCTTAACGATTCCGGTGGACCTTCTTCACTTAACCGCCTTAGTCGTTATACAAAAACACCTCACTAATCAAAATGGCTGAACGTGCAATTTTCCATTTAATTGTAAGCCCCATTTTGGTCGGATCTAGCTTAACCTCACTGATAAAGCGAAGGATGAGTCCAGTGCTATTATTGCAGTAAGCATCTTCTGACAAGTAATGTTGCCAAATATCAAATCATAATTTTACCAGATAAACAAAGATTAGGACTAAAAGACATACATTTTATTTTTAACAACAATTGTGAAACCATCTATCAGCTCATATAAATCACTCTTGTTGGCCCGGAAGGAAGCGCGCGAGTTGTATTTCCGTGGGAGCAATCCGGAGTAACCGGGGAAAACCCAAGTGGTCGAACAGGTGATCAACCTACATTTTCACGTCCGTTCTGGGAATCGAACCCCGGACGATTAGGTGAAGGGTCTTACCTTTGCGCCACCCGACTTTAAGACTATACAAACAAACGTGTTGCCAAGGTGTCTTAATTTTTGTCCGTTTTCTTCAAATTATCTCATGTTACATAATTTGAATGATTAATTAAATTTCCATTACATCATAGTGATGTGTTGTATAGATATAGTGATATTATATTAATATTTTGATCTTATATGTTTTTATTTCGTCTCTTATCCAATGTACATATATGATGAAGTATACTACTGTTTGTAATGAAATGAAGATATGTTTTGCCTCCTACATGGCATGGTAAGGAGTATAAAGCGTTACCCTTGTCCGTCATTTTGTTATAGAATTTTGTTTCCGTTCATTTACACTTTTAATGGATTCCTGTACAGAACTGTAATTTGGTAGATAAATGTATATTGGTGATCTGTGGGTAAATCTTTAATTTGGTTATGGTATTTTTTTCTTCATGATATATGGAAATATAACTAAAAAAATTTGATAAAATTTTTTGCAGAGATGGTAAAACCATCACTGGAAAATTTTTTTATCTAACTCCAGAGGAAAGCAAGCCTTCATTTTATCAAATATTAAAATTAATATTTATCAATGATTCTGCAGGACTTTTATTTCATTACACGGTTCATGAGTCTACTTAAGTTAAAAAAAGGTAAAAAATTCCAAACTTCTCTTTGACGGCGGGGACTTTTGTATCGCTCTAAAACACCTAGTTGTTATTTATTTTATCGCAAACACAAACGTGTTTAGTAAAATAATATCTTGATTTAACATAAATAGTTACGATAGTGAACGGCGTATACAGTCAACAAGGGTTTGATTCATTGACTACAAGTTTTTTATGTGACTATGTATATAACGTAGGTAAACAAAGCATTTGTATCATGTAATTCATCTGTTTTATGAAATATTTTGTTGTGAATAAAACTGATAAAAATGATATTGTTGTCACATGTTTAAAGGGAGTATATACCGATCACACGTAATGTAGTATATATATATATATATATCATGTATACTTAGAAAAAACATGCAATTAGAGAAATCTTCAGGTTTATGCTCGTTAAATACACGTCCAAATAGTAAATTTTTAGTCATTTAGTCAAAGACCTACTTTTTCTTATTTGAGAAGAAGTAAAAAATTAATACTGTATTTCCCCCCATTTTGGGATTAGTCATGTAAAATTCCCAATGTAATTTATGTCCCTTGCTGAATAACTACAAATATGAAACATGCAAAATGTTTGACGAACAACTATTTATAGCAATGAAATTACACAAATTATACAGTAACTACATAAAAAAAACTTCTGAAAATAAGCAAAATTCTGCTATGTTTATGGTTAGGAGCAAAGTGGACACATTTACACAATTAAATTGCAGTTGCACACTCTCTCTTTTTTCTATCTGAAAATTAACAAAGGGCAACAACTCTGGGTATACTTGTGTTTGTGACCTGCTTTAAGTAGAGTTACGCCAATCTATCAAACAGGCAACAAAACCAGTAGATGTCGAATGAAATAGGGACGCCCCGCGATATATCATACTGGGTGGTAGTCTCTACAAGATAGGAATGAAACAAACTTATTATTTCCTTGGCAATGATCCAAGACACCTATCAAAGCCTTTTGTTATAGAAAGAAAATTGAGTGAGTCAATCTTTTTCAGAAATGATTTCTTTCTCAGAAAATTATTCATTCATCATACAACTTCCCGCGACATTGACAAATGTCATCAGTCAAAAATTTATGTCCCTGTTTAGTAAGTTCTTTAAATAAGATAGTATTTATCTGTGCAATAGCGTGCCACGCATGGACAAGGGAAAAATCTTTTTTGCTTATTGAGTCTTATACAATGTCTCAAAATAGTACAGTAAATCAATGTTTACAAAGGAAACAAATCCGTGATGTTTTATTTGTTCTAATTTGGGGAGTTATTGTGTAGTAAAGAGGATTCCGTCAATGCAATATAGTGAGGTGTGGAGATATTTTCTCTGTTTTAAATCTGTTTTATATTAAACCAAAGATTGATGATCTACAACTGACATTGTTGACTGGGAAGGGAATTTAAACAATATATCACATTATATTTCAAGGTAGTAAAAGATGTTTATGCTAAAACCTCAACATTGGAGCATGAAATTATATAGGTATGTATATAAGCCAATGATTCTGTTTATTTTCATCATAGGCGACAGCTGAAGGTGATATAGTTCGTTGGCACTAAGTTATCGAGGAGACATCTGTGCTGTATAAGATAATTGGCTCTTGACCATTTTTTTAAAAAAACTTTTTTTTCATAACTTGTTTTTACTAAGACGCTCTCTGCCGGAAACACTTCCACAAACATTAGCGAAATGTAGAACACCTAGCAGTGAGAATGTAATCTAGTGACAAGATCACAAGATACATGCGCGATCTGAATTTTCGTCTCTCATTTGAGCCTACAGCTAAATCCAGGTGATGTCCTGTTATTCAACAATGCTGATCATGTCCCTTAAGAACAACGACATATGGCAGTTCAGAAAACAGTAACCTCGATCCAATATTTGGTCAAATAGCGAACATTTGTTCCTTTATTTCGAGAAATGTCATCATAAAATCCTACTTCAATTTCCAACATCTGGCAAGCAATGCGCATGCATTATGTCTATAGGACCCCACTTCCTCGAGTTTACCAACATTAAAATGGAACCAGGAGAGTATCCTGAAGATCAAGATTAGAGATTACAAAGTCGAAGACAACCTTGTACAAGCAGACGGCTTCTTCCGCCATCTTGGGGAAATACGGGAAACCAACTAGAACGGTCCGTGTCACTGGAAAATTGTAAAGTACTAATGTGGCAACAGCTTATAAACAAGGACCTGCCTACTCTTGTGAATCACCAACGCTGGCATCTCTGAAACCGGAAATATCAGCCTGCTTGCACGAGGGATTTGTAACTAAACCAAACGGACGACCTCTGTTGTAGTGGCAATACACCAGAGGAGCTTTTTTCTTACTGGCGCAACGTTCCACATGCTCTACAAAGATCAGGGCCCGTATTCATACAACCATTCTCATGATCAAGCATAGATTTTGTGCTCAAGCAGACTTTTTTTGTAATTCGCCTACATCATATGAAATAATACAAATGTCAAATATAAAGATTGAATATAACTTTGATTTGAAGTCCTTTCAAATATTTTTTTAATTTTTGGCAAAATCAGCCTTATTTATCAATTTTTAACTTAAACAAGACATAAGGCTTGAGCACAAAATTCATGCTTGAGCATGAGAACAGTTTCATGAATATGTGGCCTGCACAGATCTCCGTTTATCCCTTCGAAAACTACGATCTGTCACAGGGCAGAACATCGGCCAGCCCATTAAAAAATCGCTTTTCTGTCTTCATGCACAGCTCCCGATACAGTATTCGGACCGCGCTCATACCTCTGTGCGTATGGGTTGTTTGGACGCGTTGTGCTGGCCCTATGACAGGAAACAATAGCTGGTGGCTAACTTTAACATCCACTACTTATTCTGATTGGGCAGCTGTCTAACCTGAGTGTCCTGATCTTCATAGTGTATATGTTCATCTCAAACAAGCACACAACCTTCAAAGAAACTCACCGATATTAAGGGCATTAACCGGTACGAACAATTGACATCAATTGCCAGGGATGTGCTATTGATTGTACGACGCATGGATCCACTTCAACCTACAGCTGCGTGAACAGTTGTGTCTCGCCCCATACTTTACGGTTTGGTCACTGCACTCCACATTAAGCTTGATCATTTCACAAAGCATCAGATGAATCTTGTGATGAAGCGTAACTTCTGGACATGATGTCAGTCATTGACCATAGAATAGTTATTTTAACACAAACAGTAGAAGATTACAGTGTGATGTTTCGATGACTACATGGTCACCTTCATCAGACAAATGACCAGTCTGGAGCGTACCAGTAGTGACGTACGTAGTGTACGAGATGGTAAGGAATCAACTATTTCTTTCGGCTGCACTACAATCCTATATACAACAAGGTCGAAAATAGTGTGACGAGATGGTAAACAGATTATATACAAAAATACACAAAATGTTAACAATATCCTGTAGTCAATTCGGCTTTGTTTAACTCTTGGCGATAGATGTACGAGAGTCTGTGGCGTCCGTCGTCCATGTTAAGTACTGGCCCGCTGCGGCGTATTAAGATGGCGCCCTTAACCAAATGTCTTAGAAGGTTGTTTTCCCTGTCGACTATTGGGCCATATTTGCGATTCATGCCAGACATGTGCGCGCATGAATAAATTCCACGCTTCCTTTGTTCAGCAGCCTTCGAATACACTTTAAGGATACATTGGTACATCGTTCGATGTTGACATACTCAAACAGGACTGCCAATCATTGTTGGTCCTTTGGGAAACGATCACATCATTTACATCCGTATATCTGATAACTAACGATGTATTGCCTTTCTCTCGACCACCACCTCCGCGTTGACCAACCTCCTGAATTTTCAGCACTGCAAGATGATGGCGTCCTCAGACCCTTCAGCATCACACTTGAAATAAGTCACAACAAGAATGTGAACAAAGACAAAAACAGTTGCGGAAAGACGCCATCTGCGAAGTCGAAGAAGTACACGTCAAATCCCTAGAGGAGGACCAGTCTCGACTTAGCAGCAACCTTTGCACGTTCACCTTCATCTCCAGCTCATATCAAGATTTCTATCCTTTTTCAAAGTCAGCAATTCCATCGTAAATGGAGCAACTCGGAAGTGAAATACCTATACTCAAATGACAGCCCATGACACTATGATGCCACCAACAGACCAAATGGTTCCTGGATCCGTAGACCAGACCAGCACGGATTCACAGTCACAAAGTAGTATCCCCGAACGTACTACTCCAGCCTACTACGTGACTATGTGCTGGATTAAAGTCTAGCAGTGTCGGATACATTATCGGTCCTAGATGTTATTTGTTTTTAGGCTTGTGAAGGCATCGCTTCTATATTCAGGGATACTGTCGTTAACTTGTTTTCTTATCATCATACTGACTATTTAAAGCCCAGATTCCCATGTGCGTTAGACAAGATTTATAATTTAAAAGATAAAATTACGCTTTAATTTAGCATGAACACATGTTGAAAGTAAGGACATTTGTTTCCTGTGAAGCTAGTTTTAAATGTGTAGACACAGAGTTGAAACTGTCCAAATAGCAATCTCCAGCCTAGCAGAAAACTATTATTCTGAAAAATACACAGCCCGACATTATCTACTACAGAATGACAATACTAATTTAAGTGAAGATCATTTTAAAAAGTTTAATAAAAGTCTTCATGCCTTAATCCTAAAAAATATTATGGCTACGATGATAAACTGTTGTACTGCTACCGAATCTTGCTTACATTATCTGTAAGAATAACTTTTTAACTACGACATTCACTGTAGTTGACACAACTTTGTAGGTAAATATACTGCGTATTAGAGAGAATACAGAAAGTATTACCAAATACCACGAGTATATGTAGGACACATCCAGCAAATAATTACCCAATTTCGCCTGGTAATAATTTATCTCTACAGATAAATGACCGATTCTGTTCAATACTCAATTAGTGAAGTCACACGGGAGAGCGGTCAAGAAGGTCGAATTAAATAACGAGACAAACCGGACAGGCCGCCAAATCAATTTACCACCATATATGACTGAAACGATCGATTGAACAGTCAAATGGGGTCAAGTAATAAAACAAAACAAATGTGTCCAAATTATATTTAAACAATAAAACAAAAAACGAGTGTTTCTGAATTATATTTTATACAATACAACAAAACGAGTGTTTCTACACCATATTTTATACATCTATGGAAGATGCCGCTAATCACATTTCAAAGAATAAAGAATCAGAGCAGTCATTCTGTGTACTCACGAAGCATTCTTGATAAGGTAGTTCTGGTGACATAGTTAACTTTTCTTCAGAAAATGGAGAGATTGTCTCATGAGACTTTCACAAAGAACGGCGAAACTTGCGTGCGTTTTTTGGGGTTTTCTTTCGTACCAGCATGGAATGGACAATATTTCTATTATGAAAATTTCATTATCTGATATGTACTGTGAAAAGTGCCATGTATTCTGTAAGAGTGGATGAGAATGCGTTTGTGACAAAATGTCGTTACAGGGGTTGGATGACGTTCATGATGCTGTACAAATATCCTACCTGAGCATTCTATCATATCATCAGCCCTAGGTAGGGCGTATTCGACTAATTGGTTGTTGCCTTCGCACATCTCTTGGCGTGGTATTTGGGCAAAACAGGTCGTTTGAATGACAATAAAGGACGATGAATAGACGAGAACACTCCCAGATCGTGGCACATGATCAAATTAATCTTATCTGGCATATATTGGCAAACCGACACCATTCCACTACGTTTTACTGTAAGAAAAGTCTATTCGTCTCGTGTGCATGCTTCGGTAACGACAGCATACGTTTCACCATTCTGAGAAGTCGATTCCATAGTAAATGGAAACAGTATAGGCAAAGGCTGATCTTGTTTACCATTGTCATGATACGTATCTCATCTTTAAAACGTATTTGCACACCATAGTTATATATATCACACCACATCTAGACAATGTGTCGATCTAATGTGAATTGGAGCCAGGGTTGTTTTGATTTTGTGACCAGTCGGCACTTTCCAATAACGTTAATAATATATGGGGTTCAGGGTTGGATTGGCCGCTTTATTGTGCGCACTCTGTTTACTAGATATGTAAAGAGTAGATGATATAAGTAAACGGAAGATAAGAAACGTAAGATTGATACAGATAAGCACGTGCTGTACGATATGATGTAAACTGACGATTGATCAATACGTCACAAAATTTTGTTATTGTAAACATCTGTGATAGATGATTTCATCACGTACCTTACGAACAATTTCTACCAGGTGTCGGGAATCTTTTCAAAGAAAAGATTTCTTGAAAAAGAAACTTAAGCTTAAGGAAGTTTCACTAACTTTTGTATTGCTTTCCTATGGGCAATTTTACGTTAGGGAAAATTCCTTGAATTAAGGAAGATTCGTGAAACTAGGGCCCGAACATATAGCCACGATTTTAGGTATTAAGTGGATTACCTGCCTTAGTTACAACTCTTCTCTGCTAGACTTCGCTTAGAGTTTCAACAAGCGCAGTAGAGTGTAGAACAACTACAGGAAGAACTCCAGTCTATTGTAGGGAATCGCAATGCACTCTTGCAGAGATGGCCTCGGAACTACACCGCACGCACGCATGTATCAAAGAGAATACTGGTTAATCAAAACATTAACGAGTAGCAGACAGTTTGGGAGTGATGAGTGACGTATGTACATCAAAATTTACATTAAAGCACGTGCGCTTTACTTACCACGAACTATCAAAAATAATTCCGCTGGATGGTGATTTAAAATCATGTTCTGTGTTAGAATGTCCACTTAGATAACGAGGCGGACAAAGTAACAGAGTTTTATAAGTCTTTCCTTTGTTTCCTTAATTGTCATCTCCATTCCTTTATGTTATGACTGGTTAGTGGTATTAGAGCTAAGCCAGAATAATGATAACAGGCCACGATGTTGACTTCAAGGTTATAGGAACACCTGAATTGTCGACACCTACTCTACCCCATCCCGATTCTCGTTTTCACCTACTTTCACTTTATATTTTTTTCTGATCTTTTGAAAGGCCAAAGCCATAGAATGAATAAAGCGTCGTTATAATATTGTAATTGTCTTGCTATATATGAACTTCAAAGTGCCGTGGTCCACGAACGTATACAGTTACTCCAATTTCTACGTTTTCATCGTCCCGGTGGAGTGATATATGAAGATATTCCATTAAATGTCCGCTTACCACATAGTTATTTCTGACGAGTTTCCAAAACTTATCTTTACTTAGCATCAAAATTATTTATTCTATCGTTGAAAGAGATTTTAAATTTATTTAATTTTTTGTTCTTGATATATATATAGTATCTATTATAATCCTGAACTGGGTTTTGGGGGCGGGGGCGGGTACACCAAACATCCCAAAATGATCGTGATGTTAATATGTGATTTCTGCAACGTACTAGACATAACATCGTCATAGGGCATTCTGTATGAACAAGGTCATTGTTACTGTATATCGCAACAACATTAGATTCTGAGAGTTCGGCATAGATATTGAGGTACCTATTAGAGACGAGAGGACGTTTCAACAGTCTTCGACAATTAGAATATAAAAAACATAATTAAAGAAAAAAAAGTTAAATTTTCCCAGCCCTACATGTATATAGATGGTGGGTTGAGAATTAAAGAAAAGAAAGAAATAGCATTGTGTAACCCAGAAATATACATAAGTGGACATTCATTGGTATTAAATATCATATACATATGAAGAGTTTGAGAAAAACCGAGTTTCGTTTCATCATTTGCCCGAACAGACAGACAGAGACCAGACAGAGGAAATCTACAATCATACGATGAATAGAAAACACTATTTTGATTGGTCAAACCCATGTGACCTTGACCTAAGTTCATGCGACTCCGCTTTTCATGCCATTAAAACTTGATTCATTGTGTCATCAAAGCCTTCTAAAGCTCTCGTGATGTCATAACAGAAAGCAGTGTGTTTTTGTTTTTTTGTTTTTTTGGTTTTTTTTTTGTTTTGTTTTTTTTTAATCCAATCCCTTTAATTTTGGACAGAGAATGTTTACACCCTTTCGTTTCACAGAGATATAAGAATATTTGAAAGCTGTAAATAAAAGTTAAAGCGAGATAACTCTTATGAATTAATATACATTGCGTGATTTCGAAATTAAGAATATTATCAAAATCCCCTGAATTGTCACACTCCAGATATTTATCCTCAAAATATCCTTGCGTCCAATTCAGTTAAATGCCAGAGTATTTAGAAAAAAAATCATAGCTTAGCACTTCCCTGTCAGAACGTGAACAAGTCTTCATTTCCATTTACAAGAAAAAAAACGGATTAATTTATTTCCACAGTAAACATTGACAATACTTCACAAAATATCAACACCGTATTTTTGATAATATGGCTTTGTGAGTTTGATGTTGTTTCGGAGTGATACCAGAAGTTATACAGTAAATGTTCGTCTACAGATCCACTACAGATTTGAAAAGGAGATTCAATGACAGGAGAGAAGCAGAATCTGCTCTTAACTTTTCTTTGTCTTTGATGTTGCTTGTTTTTTTGCTTTTGTTGTTTGTTTGTTTGTTTGTTTTCAAAAAGAGTAAGGCGCAACTAACTAACAATGATTTTAAGACATACAAGAGTTAACAAACTATACATTAAACCCTTGTAACTTGGTTTAATTCATTGAGTATGGCAATCGATCGATCTACCTTTGTCTTTTTTCATCAATATCGCCTTACTGCAACAGAACTGTCGTTCTGGCTGAGAATAGACACTGAACATTGCTGGAAGTTCCTTTCCAGTGGCCGTTTTCGTGCCAGATAATTACCCAATCCGTTTCATTGCTGCCGTATTGGTAGATAATTGTTGTTTCCAGTGTCTGATGGTGGTATGAAGTGTTTACCAGGGGGAAACAGCAATAAGTTAAAACCCTTGACCTCTCGTCACAAATCTCGACCTAACACAATTTGTGACAGACAGTCTGTCTCTGAACGGAGTTTCTGATACAGAATTACCTTGATTATCAATAGATGGGTTCATCAGGCTCCTCAACTGCCACTTTTAATTTCTTTCATTCTCGCCTTTTCAGACATTATGACCGCATCGTGTCTAGCCACCAGTAGGCTGACCTGGACTTAAAAACCATTTCTCTTTTAGAATCTCGATTTGATTCTGGGGGATTGCCTGAACCAAATCATAGGGTATAAAGTGTTATCACGTTTATGAAGTCTGAACAAAAGTAAATTAATCAAAATTTTATTCCAATGAATATGTAATCTTCAAAATGTTTCAAAACAGCATTAAGAATAGACAATAGTCAATCAGTATGGATGGACGACACGACTAAAATGAAACCCTGATTCTTTATATTTTAATATGTTCAACTGGTCAATAAATCACGGATTCTAAATTTTCCAGTTCAGCCTTACTTGAATAACTTCCTGGTATTACTCAGCGTATTGTGTTCTTAGCACTTTTTGATTCAGTTCGAGTTGGTGTGTAGGGACGACATTAGCTTCTTTCGAACTTCTTTCAATTACGTGCTTGATCTGTTGTTTTCATGATGAATTCAGGAATTGTTCATGAACTGTTGTCTGGTTCGATGGTGTTTAAGGCAACTTCCGGTTTGGTTGGTAGTTGTTGACGGTGCTTTGTATATTTTTAACTTTGCTGTTCTTGAACCGACTGCAGTAGTAGAAGAATTGTGCCGTACATGAATGATAACTATCGAACTTTCCCTTCTTATCTTACTATTTTTTTTCTACTTTTCGGTCTTGGTTTGGGATAGATGAAGGTTTGTTTTTCTTGTCACGTCCCGGTTGAAGAATCTACAACAGGTAGATTAATCGGAGGTCTCCAAGCATATGGTTACCATCATGAATTGCACTCAACGAGCAGGGGCAGATATGTAGAGCTGTCCACGCTGCGCAACATTATACCGAACCTCATAGTTCCACACCACATATAGACAACCTATTGACCCATGCTTTGGTTGAGCTTGGCTTTGATGTTGTCGAATGAATCCTGCCCCATGTAGTCCATTTCATTCTTGTCCCAGCGGTTCCTCCTGGTGGTGTCCTCGTTTGTACAGCCTGTACATTTGTATTCGGTCTTGGTCCGAATGTAGGATTTGTTTACGTCATTTTGTGATTCTTCAATCTGCAACAAGAACTTCCGTAGATATAGGTTATACTTCAAGTTGTACCGATAACAAAAGAAGCTAAACCATCTAATGAAAGAAAATATAGCATAAAAATAAGTTGTTATTGTTGCTGTCTTTGTTGTTTGTGTTGTTGTTGTTGTTTTTGTTGTTGTTGTTGTTGGGTCGACATCGTCATCTTTGTTGTTGTTTTTGTCGTCATCGTCGTTGTCATTGTTACTATTGTCGTAGTTAATGATCAATACGAAACACGAGAAGTAGCTTTTAAAAAACTGTTCACTTATTTCAACTGTTGATCTCAACTTTCTGCCAAAGTGGAAAAGATTAGAATCACACCTTAACCTATACTACACTATGTATTCCTGACTCAATATCCGTCAGACAACCCACAACACGTCATGACATAAAAAGTTCGCCAGAATGGTTCTTACCGCCGTAACAGTATTCTCTGTAGACATATAAACAAAACTCGCTGTCTTTTCTGGCTCTACAATCCTCACAGTCTGAAAATTAAAAACAACCGTTAACTGAAAACGTAGAACGTCCATCTAGAATAATTGTTTTGATTGTGAAAATAATTGATCTGGCACCGCGATTTTATCATGTTTTGGGTTAATATGGTCTGCAGGCAGCCACTTCGGTTATCACTACGAGTTGTTTCAATATTATGTACCGTTCCAATATTTCGAGTAATCGGATTCAACATTCCTGACCTATATTTAAACTCAATAATATAACTCATTCGATCATGTTTGTGTTGGGTTTTATGCCCGCTTTGAGAGCAGATGGTCTTGTTTTGAGGCGGGACCTCCTTATCATTCTTGTAATTGGTGACTAACTCCCTGACCAGCATGCGGGATATCCACAACATATGGGATAAAGTGTTACCCCAAGGACACAACCACCATAACACGGTCCGTGCTCTCAGCTTCCTGATAGGACCACGTACCAGGGAGATTTCACCTTGCATTAGAGTAATGCCTTACTGACCGAACGATTGAACGTATAGTACGTCTTAGAGAAATTATCCCCAGCTCCTTTTGAGAGACCGACAACTAGATTAATGCTTCTCTATGCTGATATCGAAGCCAGCCATCTAGAATGCCATTAGTCAATAATGTTTTTGTCGCCAAATGAGTAACTGACAGCCGCAATATGATTTCCACTACAAAGTAAATATTATTTTACCTCGTGCGGCTAATGTTGCTAAATAATAGGATATGCTCAAAAAGTTTACTTACTTTAACACAGCTTTTTTGTTTCTTCAATGATTTTTCTGAAACCAACACGAAGGCCAATGTCATAATTGCTGGAAATACGCAAACTTTTTGGTGAACAATAGAATACAAAAGATATCATCAAAAATCAGATCGGTTTCTCATTTACTTCATGTAAAACAAATTTTCCGGGTCAAAGTTACGATTTTCGCGCATTTGATGTTGTTGAATAGGAATCAAATATGAAGAATTTAACATTTTCAAAAACAAGTTGTTTTAAAACATATATCTCCAATGAACTTACCTTGTTTCATACACTTGTTGGGGTTATTGTGGTCCATATACCAGTACACAACTCTTGTTATGATAGTCAAGAATAGCATTGTTGTACCTATAGTCCAGAAATTGACAACTTTTATATGAATTATATATATGTTGTTATCAATTAAATACGATCATTGAAAAAGAAAACGTAATTAAATATGTTTATCGAAGCGTTAGTTTACAATACCGTTGATTAATTCAAAGATCTAAAGCATGGACATACCTGTTTAAATTTGGAAAGAAGAAATCTTGAAGTGTTTAAAAGAAGAGCAAATGGATCGATCGTTCGCAGCTTTTGGCGGGTCACAAGTCAAAGACAATTGATTCTGACGTCATGGTAACAGACACGTGATACATGTAACTAATCACGTGATGTCATAGTAGTTGACACGTGATGCACGTAATTGATCACATGATTTTATTATGATGAAATAATTATGATGTTTTGTATGCGTGAGCTAGAATGATACAATAGGCTGCGTCCATCGCTAGTGCGAAGTTATAGTTTCAGAAGCAACTTTGACATACGTTGTACGTAATTTCATTTGCATATACAAATATGGTGGTCATTGTCCGCTTCACTGGCAACTGTTTTAAAACATTCCCGACTTCTGAACGCCATCGGGTTATGAGCTCTTGACAATAACCCATTTCAGTAAGAATGCTTATTTTTATACTCATGCCACAGATATTTTACTAAAGTATTTTCAATTCTAGCTTTTGAACTAAATACACAGATCTTTTACACACAAAAACTGTATTTCCGATTATCCGCTTTCTAGTTACTCAGTACAGCAAGTTTAATTCAGTTTCACAAATAGTACATAAACGCAATTATAGTTTTTTCTGCATCAGTATATCTCTAATTATTTCGTGATCTATGCGAATTTACATTAGCTTGTTTAATTTTGGTTTACGCCAGATTGGTACGTGAAACCACGTGAAAGACCAGAATTGGTTTAAAATGTTATAATAATTTCTTTTTGTACTATAATACAGTTACTGAACAAGACCAACAGAATAGAAATAGAAGAAAGTCAATCTTTTGTCAAATTATATCAGTCCATGCAGACACAATCACAAGAGCACGTGCCCTGTCTCAGCTGTCTTCCAAACACAAATAGCCACGAGCAGTGAACATCAAGGTACTGGTGAAAGCTAGTGATCAATTTACATTGAACAAAATGAAAAACGAATGAGCCAACATTAAAATAAGGTAATTTTTATTAATGAGCATCGGTACATATTCTGAAAATAATCAAAAATATAAATATAGCTCAACAAATGCTTGCAAGTAAACCATTTCAATAGTTTGTAAATCATATTTGCAAAACAGAGGCCACCTGTGTATAGCAACTTAACAGTATTACACTGCATCACAATGTCTGGACTTATACAGTAAATCAATTACATTTCAATTTTCAATTTTAATCGAAATGTTTTTTTTTTTACAATCCACTGCAAATTTTCTTTTGCTTTACAAAATTGACTTGTGACAGAGAAAAAGTGGTGTGGAATCAAGTGTGACCAGAAAAAGTAATTTCACATTATTAATCAATGTTTATGAATTATTGTAAATACAAATTAACATCAGCATCTTGACACTTTAATACTGTTGATTAAAACCCGTAAGGGAGATAACCCTTATATTTAGTGAAATGTTTGACGCCAAAGCTAGTTTACATAGGGAAATAAAGAAGCCGATGGGATTTATGAAAAAAGATTTCTCAACATTGTGATATGCTAACTGATGGCCTTCGTATGTAGTATGTAAATGAAAACTGCGTAATATATCTGTAATTACTACAAAATTACTGTTACATCTATCTCCTATACCATAAATACACAAGATAACACTATTTCTTCCGGACTAATAAGTCTCTAACTAGTACATTTTCTGCATATAATTATCAAATCAAATTCGAATTACTGTAAAATATAAATAAAAACCCATCATTATTTTATATAGATATTATTATTATCATTGTGGTGTTAATAAGACCTTGACACTTAACACAACCCCCCACTACTATTGAAGTACAAACAGTTCATCAACACAGTCATGTCACCCAGGGTCACACATTCATGCACAATCTTTATAATAATTTTACAATTGCATCCTTACACTGTACTCCAAACATAGATCAATACATTTTGGCCATTGGGAAAACAAAAGCATTACAGGAATCTGCAAAATCATATTAAACATTCAATGTGCAAGACCATATCTTCCATTTGAGGTAAAAAAAAAACATTTTATCATTGATTAATCTGGTTACTGTATTCCCTGTATCAGGCACCTAGGTACACTTTACAACATAAGGAGCACTGAAAATTTGGTATGATGAGTAATTAATATCAGATTTAAAAATCAAAGCCCTAAATATTGGAAAAGCTCTTAAAATTAGGATACAACTTTCACTCCGATCTGTATGTGTATCATCTAAAATGTTATTTATCAGACAAAATACCATCTCCATATCTAAATTAAAACATCAAAACAGTTGTTTGTTCTATCGTCCTTCAAATTATCCCTCTTTCTCGTTAGTTTATACAGAAGTATTACAGTGTGAATATAGAATAATATTTCATTTTTATGCGACCTGCAGTAGAAGAGGCACATAATAGAGAGAACACGGTGGTTACCATGGAAACCTCATCATATGTTGATTAACATTTATGACAAGTTCTGGTAATAAGCTCAATTCCTGATTTGTGTAGGATGTAATGTGTTGGCCACCTGGGCTTATTGCCGTATATGTATAGCAATGTAATTTCCTTTTTACACTGCATAGTAGCACCAGTTAAAAATTAGTCAGCAACTGGAACTTGAGTAGATAATTTTGGACACATTTTTTTTTGTCTATGTAAAATTAATCATGATGTCACACAAAAAACTTGAGGTAAAGGTAACGACTAACAGGAGGTGTGTATCACACAAGTGGTATCAGCAGTACAGGGAAAAAATCAGCACCAAAGTCAACGAAGGATCACAACAATGACACTTATAAATTCAAAATTAAACATCAACAAGCATTGTACAAATATATTTAAACAACATTATTTTGATTTCTAGCTACTATTGTTGTTGAATTCTGTTATCAAAGAAAAACATTTTTTCTTAATAACTCTGGTATCCCACAAATACACAGTAACAGTACAATTATATAAAAGTTATCTTTGTATCATCTGTTGATACTCTTACACCGGAAGATGTCATAAAATATGATTTAGATTGCTAAAACTGAAATTAATCTATGATAAATTTTCATCAATATGTTCCAAACTTTTCTATATCTTTGTAACGGTTCAAAAATCAATAGAATCAGTAATGAATGAAAGAATTGACACATAATTCTCAGAAATCATCAGGAATTATCAGAAATCGAGAGTTGTCTATCTTTGTCCAAATAGGGTCATCTAACACCTGACCTCAACATATACCAGATGTATCTGACTCACAGTGATTTTTCAATAAAATGATAGTAACACATTCTTCTTCAGGGAATCTTAGTAGAAAATAATTATTGGTGTATTTAGTAGTCAAGTCAACCTTCTCAAGAATTTCTGATCTGAATGGTCAACATAATAAACAAAAGTTACTACCAAAACAGCATGAAAACTCAGTCTTATGAAATAGGACCACATAAGGTATATTGTATCAATAAATATATAAAAAATATAAGCAAAAGTAAAGCAATTTTTCTCTAATGCAAAACAAAACAGGCAGGTTCATAGTCTATTGCACAAGCATTTAATTGCTTACTCTAGCTCATCAATATCCCCAACAAAGGGTTGGCACAAATTCCAATCCCATCATTCAGTATTGGTGTATAGTATTGTAGAAAAAGGATAGAATGAAAGTGGGTTTGGGAATTCATGCCAAGCCTCTGAACAACACTACTCCATCACTACTGATATTTACTGACTGGAAACACTACATCTAGTTGTACAATCATAAAGACAATCCTTCACTATCTATTACCTTGGTTCTAGGAATTTAGAAAATGTTCATCAAATGTTACTTGAAAGTATTTTTAACAGTATAACATTGATTTACAATGTTGTTGAGATATTTCATAAATTATCCAACCTATGAATACGTATTGACTGATTATTATGACAGATTAAAATTTCACATAAAGTTTTTTATTCAACCACATAAAAAACTTAGAAACTAAGGTTTCGTTTGGTTTGGTTTACTGTTGGCTTTACATCCTATAAATAGCCAGAATGCCATGTTTGGGTGGTCGAGGAAAGCCACAGTTCCCAGAGAAAAAACATCAATCTCCATCAATTACCTGGCCACTGTCCCACACAAGTCTCAAACCTGTGACCCAGAGGTGGAGGGCAAGTGATAAAGATGCCAGACACCTTAATCACTTGGCCAACTAAGACCAGATCATAAGCACGATATGAACCACTAACTACACAGTATCTACACAAAGCACTACATTCAAAGCAAACATCAAACTTTTCTACTAGTCATTTCCCTTGGGATCTTCTACCTACATGAAATCATGTCTTGTTTTGCATAGTTACAGAATTTTAAGGAGAGGGCTTTCATAGGTTCTGCCTGTTGCCCAATTCCTATTGTCAATACCACCAAGACAATAAGATATTCTGAAATCATATAGTTACAGAATCAGAAAATGAAAAACTGGGGCAATAACTCCTGTGCAATTCTCGCAGTCATCTCTCCGTCAACAGGGGCAGTAAGTACTGCACATGTCTCATTTCTCCCTCAACAGGGAGGGTAACTGCAGCACAATTCTCAGTAATTCTCCCTAAACAGGGACCACACTCCTGTACAATTCTCACAGTCATTTATCAGTTGACAAGGACAGTAACTGCTGCACAAGTCTCATATTTCTCCCTAAAACAATGGCAAACACTGTTGCACAATTTCCAACTTTTTTTTCTCAACTTATAAGACTGGGCTACAAATGTATTTACTGCCTAGATGAAAAAATCTACATTCCTCTAGAATAAATATCTAAATATCTCTTAGCTCCGATAACTATCTGATAAACATGAAACATGGATATATTATTCCAAGAAACCTCTTTACTTATTCTATTTACTAAATAGCTTGTCAAAATCATGAGGCATGTCAAATTATACATGTCTGTCTCTCCCTCTCTCCAAAAAAATCTAATGTGCCACTTATGTCAATCTACACTCATCCAGATGTATTTTTGGTAAAGCAATAAAGCATTAAAGTATTATCTTGAAACTTGCATACTACCATTTTGAATTTTTTTTTTTAAAACTAAATATATATTATAATAAACTATAATATTCTATGTTGATTTTACTTTAAGCTGGTTAAATATTTAAAATGCATCAACTAAATGATTCTAAACAGAACAAGAAAAGCAAGCGTTGCTAAAATAGAAATCTGCATAAGAATATGCAAAGTTGATTGTAAATCTCTAAACTTTTTTGTCAAGATTTTGATATAATGCAAATATTTTAATTGAGAAACTGGAATGTGACATAAGATTTTGGTTATAAATCACAATTTAGCAAACCTTTAAAATAAACATCATACAATTCTTTTTCAAAAAATGAATTTTAGAGAATAATGTTTTAACACCCACTAAACTGCATGAAATTTTATTTATATTTTTGAAATATGCAATGAACATGCTAGGTAAGCTAAGATATTGCCAAAGAAAAAATTTACAAGAATAAAACAAATTGTAGACATGAACCCATTTCATCTGTGACATAATGATATGATGCAGAATCAGAATCATCCTCCTGAAAGGATATAATCAACAAACTGCTTTCAACTACATATATTACTATGTTTAAAGAATATAAATGAATAAATAAGTATTATACAACAAATAGCTATTTGATTTTTGTAAATGTATAAGTTACAGCACACCCATTACATGTGTTCATTAATATTAAATGAAGGCAACCAGCAAGGAAATACAATTTTTGTTTACTTGCTGAATCACTTTCACTTTCCATATATAATACACCTAATATAACTAGTTAGCTCCCAAATAAGCATTTTAAACACAATCTAATAACATTTTTACAGGTCTTCATTATCCAATGATTTTCTAATTCATAGTCCATCTGACATTCTCTTTTTGATAAAAATATTCTGCACTAGTGTCACTATAATTAAAGCCCAGCAACACCTACTCCTGTTCTACATTAATAAGAACATAATTTCTCTTTCCACATGAATTATATTTCCTTGTATTATGCCTCAAGATTACTTATCTGGGATCAATATTTAGGTTATTAGCACCTACACCTGGTTAACACTGACTATAAATTAATAAACAAAGTCATACACATCCAAACACCTCACATGAGGTACACCTGCTAATCACAATACTAATATTCCAATTAATATTCATGAAACTCGGTGGGTTAAATACTATAAGTAATTAAAACCCTGAAATTGTTTTCACCCTTGTAGTCCATGCTATTCTAAATACAGGTACACATATTGAGTAATTATGTCCTTGATTATCTGTATATTGAAATGTTTTGCAAAATTTACAAATTCAACTTTATATTCATCATAAAAAGTATGTTTCCCATAAACTGATAGTATACCATACTTATATTAAAACAAAGGTCTGTAAATTCAAACAGATTTTTTTTTCAGGTCTAAAAATCTCTGAAAGGAAATGGTATATCACCTTTTCAGTTTCTATTTAGAAATATCTTGTGGAAACTTATGAAACACACACTGACATCACAGATGATATTTGGTTTATATGGTGACTGTTTTGACAGCTCAAACATGAAGGCAGCACTACCAATATATTGTCTTGAAGTTAGGACACAATACATAAAACCATATACTTCGACATAAATCATTCAGTCATGCTATGTCTCCACAGAGGAAACCTGATAAGATACTACAAGAACAATAGACCTGACTCAACTTCATTGGTTACTGGCCCGAAAGCAAAGATCAATACAGACGAGAGCATAATCGTATCAATACCAATGAATAAATGAATTACATATATCCTTATCATAGTTGTCACATGTGTATCTTAAAATATCTATGCCCTAATGGAAATTATAGTCATTTACTGACAAAGTGCTTTCAATTTTTTTCAAAATGGTCTCTTTTATAGAGGTCAAAGGTGAACATATAATTTATCAGTATTAAAAATCAATGCCTGATGTGTCTTATTTGTAGATTTCTGTAAAAGAAATATTTGTTAAATTTGGACATTTAGTTTAAATAAAAGGGATTACTAGTAACGCTTTCAATGTGAGTTTTGAAAGAATAAATCAGACTTCTGAAGTCATGGTGTTTATACATGAAATAAAACAACAATATATTACGTATCAACAATTTTGTGTGATCTCAATTATTTACTCGGAATTAATATCGGTGCAAAATGAGTATTCTTAAAATCAAATCTAATGCGCTAGTTTAATCATACAATTTGACTGTTCCATAAACAATCCTTAAACAGAGCAAGTAAACATTGTATTAACAAATATTTAAATAACACAGTCTTTTTTTTGTTTTTCTCATTAAGACACATGGGGACAACCATATATAATCACACAGTTGTATTGAGACAATCAGTTACATATGCTGCTAAATGGGGACAACCAAATACTAATACAAACACAACAACTGCATGACACAGGGATACTTTTTGATTACAAGATTTATCTGTATATTTGCTAGCAATCAAGTCACAGCGTAATATGTCTAACTCATTTCGTATATTTTTCTCAACGGAAAAAATAATTGCCATCATCTTTTCTCTCAGAAAACCAAATAAAAAGAAACTTTACATATTTACAGAGAAACAAAGATTTGAAATCAATTCAATAACAAAAGAGAAAAATTAGAAACTTTTCATTTGTGATCAAATTCATTATAACCAATCTGAACATGAAATTGAAAACAAAAAATATTTTTAACAAAGGGTCATTGTACATTCTAGTAGTTATGAAAGAATTGGTGCATGAATGAAATTATGACTTAACTTATGTCTACTATTATAACTAATGTTGAGGTTAAACTTAATGACCTCTGGTTCTGACTTAACTTGGCCTTAAGCTAAGATATAACTTGACCTTATAACAAGAGGCCCATGGGCCTTAACAGTCACCTGAAGTCTTCAGGTCTTTGGACAGTTTTAGTACCTGTCCATCAGTCCCAGCATTAGGGCAGACAGACAGTTTTTATTGTTTCTAAGTTTGGAGGCTTAATTTTCAATTTAAAGGAACTGATAACACTCTCTCTTGTTGTAGTTTAGCATATTTGACCCCTGTGACCTTGAATGAAGGTTAAGGTCTTTCATTTGAACAAACATGATAGCCTTTCATTCCGCCATGCTACTGGCCCAATATCATGACCCTATGCCTTTTGGTTATTGAGAAGAAGTCACTTATCATTATGACATAATTGATACATGTAACCTTTAAAGTGGGTTAAGGTCAATAATATAGACAACCTTGGTAACACTTCATACTATGATGCTACTGGCTCAAGATCAGCATTCTGTGCATATTGTTTATTGAGAAGAAGTCATTTAAACATATATGAATCCTATGACCTTGAAATAAATATCAATAATATGGGCATTTAGGTTATTGAGAAAAAATGTTGTTTAAATATTGTAACATACTTGATACCTGTGACCTTGAAAGTGGGTCAAGGTCAACCATATGAACAAACTTGGTAGCCCTTCATGCCAGTATGCTAAATGCCTAATATCAGCACTCTTGATCTTTTGGTTATTAAGGAGATGTCATTTAAATAATTTAACATATTTGGCACCTGTGACCTTTAAAGAATGTCACGGTCAATAATATTAACAAATTTAGTAGCACTTCTCCCAGCATACTACTGGCTGAATATCACCATACCATGCCCCCTTTTTTATTGAGAAGAAGTTGTTTTAAACATATTTGACCCCTGTGACCTTGAGAGTGTATCAAGGTCATTAATTTTTTTTACAAACTTGGTAGCCTTTCATCCCAGCAGGCTACAGGCCCAATATCAGCACCCTGGGCCTTTTGATTATTGAGAAGAAGTTGGTAACTGTTAACCCATTATTATTATAAGGAATGCTGGACAAAAGACTATCACAATAGGTCACTTGAGACTTTGTCGTATACTCAAAATTATAGACATGATTAAGGTATAAGAAAGAGCATATCTTTCTGAGGCCAGTTTTAAAAAAATTGTTGCCGTGTAATTCTAGACATTGTAAAATAATTATTTCAAAAATTTGCAATCAAGATTTATAACTAATGTTAAGCTTCCAATTGACTACAAGGGAATTTTATTTAGAGATAACATGCAAATAACAGTTATTGTTTAGGATCACACTATCAACCCTGTGTCATAGATGATGTTATTTAAGCAGCCCCTGTAATGTTTGCCTATAGCAGGTAAAAAACTGGTCTAACAACACTCAGATCACAGATGCGTAGATTTTCTGTCACGTCTACATCAGGACGAGGAGGTGGAGCCATTAGGTGTACTACTTCTCACATAACTCTCAACAAACTTGGCAATGTAGTCATAACCTGCTTCTCTGGCTAGCTCCACCACAGTTTTCCCTTCCTGGAATGCAAACAGTTACCAATATGTTAAAGATACCTTAGATTCTGGACACTTATAGATTATGATACTGTGACACTCTGGACTTTGGAAGATGCATGCCACATTCCTGTGACATTCTGGGCATTTATAAATGTATATGACACCATATACAGCTCTGACATTCTTGACACTGAAAGATGCATGCCACCTTACCGTGACTTCCTGGACACTAAAGGACATAAGCCACCTTACTGTGAGGATCCCAACACTTTAGGATGCATGCTTCCTTATGGTAACATTCTGAACACTGAAGGATGTATGCCACCTAAAGGATGTATGCCACCTTACTGTGAGCATCCTGACACTTAAGGATGTATGCTTCCTTATGGTAGCATTCTGGACACCTAAGGATGTATGCCACCTTACTGTAAGAATTCTGATACTTTGGGATGTATGTTAGCTTCCTGTGATATTCTGGATACCAAAGAGTATAATATTTAGGGCAATTAAGGTCATATGCAACCTTATTGTGACATTTTTCTACCTTTAAGGTAACTACCATTGAAAACTTGACTGCTGACATACGATAAAGGTTCACAAGAATACAAATAATAATGACAGGAGATAACTCCATCTCGATCACAGGTAAACACCTTAAGGCAGGTAGATGTTCCAATGAAAACTGTATACTAAAAAGAAACTAAAAATTGTCTTAAAGATGTGAATGCCCCCTCTCCTAAAGTTTGACCCTTTAATCCTGACCACTATAATCTAATCAGGTGAAAAGAGGATGAGGATATGATCCTATGGTGTGAATTGAATGACATTGTTAGGAAATAACTTGTACACAACCTTAAAATTGTCTTACCATACTATGATGAGAATATCAACCAAATCTGTTCCAGGTTTGATGAAATGTTGTGTGCATGGCCTTTTTATTGCAGGAATTTTCTAATAGCACCCTTGACCCCATACCCTTGATTAAAGACCACCTCAATATATCAAAGTGTAGTAATTAATGTCATGATACTGAGAGGTAAAACCTATCTAAATCTGCAGAGAGGTTCACAAGACAAGAAAATGATTCAGAGTGAGGGACACAACAGAAAAAAAACAAACATGGGTATAGTAATTGTAGTTATTTTAAATTTAACAGAGTATATATATATATTTTTTTTAAAAGAGATGAGAAATGTTGCAAATTCACAAAGTAAAAACTGCAGTTACATACTAATTTATTCTGATGTGGGAAGTTTTAACTTGAAGTAAATTAGTGGTCAAAATATAGGATGTACTTATTGCAAAAAAAAAAAAAAAAAAACTGAAGTAATTGTACATGTGAAATTTAAACAATCTGAATTCTGTACAGTCAAGAGTCAGCCATGACTCACACAAGTACTTGTGGTAAAGTCATTGCAGCATCCTGTACCACATGGTTATTCTGTAAAAGTTCTTCTTGTTCTTCCCAGAAAAGATGAGTCTGAGTAAAGCAAGACTAACTTTTAAATAATGATAAAGTTTCTTGAGGAGCCTTACCTTATTTTTGATTTGTGTGTCTACATCATAGGACAGAAGAAGTTTGATTACTTTCATATGGCCAAATAATGCAGCAGCATGAAGTGGTGTCTCTCCATTCTGTAAATAAAAAATCTTACTGCTTAATTTAGTGCCCATCAGCTGCCAATCAGAAATGGGGAAATTAGATTAGCTCTTTCAGAATAATCATGAAAAATAAGATCTAGATTTCAAAGTAAAATTTGAGAGACTAATTCATCAACCTATGCTTAGTACAAATGAAAGCAAATTTTTCCATGGAAACAGCCTGAAAACAAGAATTCTGCAGAATTATACATCCGACAGTCCATGCTTAAGACTTTTTAGAAAAAAGGTCCTACAACACATGAAACATAAGGAAGAAAAATCTGATTTTCAACTTACTAGTGATATTCTGCAACAAATAATAACCTCTTTTTTCAAGAAGTGAAAAAAAAGACAAATTCTGAAGGCAAAATCAGAATTTTCAAGACCCTTACTTGATATAATTTACATACCTGTAACAATCCTAGTTTGGGTTTGTATCGCAGAAGCTGTTCCACGACCTCTAGGTGACCTTTGTGACAGGCTTTAAATAGAGGGGTGGCTCCATCCTAAAATTTAAGAAAAAAACACAGATTTTGCTTTTAACAAATTCTTAAAACAGAAAACCAAAAAACAGCTGCATCCAAGTATACAAAATGTTCTTTCAAGGTTACAAATACAAAAATAATTGTTTCTACATAAATTTCTTAAAACTAGATTATTTCTTATATTAGTTTTAGAATTCTCTGGTTCCCTTCCATAAATGATAATTTTCTACATAACCCTGAAACATAAGCTAATCTAAAAGTCATTTCACTGAACTGATTTCTAACAAGTGATCCCAGACGAATCAAGTCTTTCTGTTGAGGAAGCTGGAGCCCCTGAAGATGACTCACGAGTATGATGGGGATGGCAACCCAATACCTTTTAATATATGATCAAATCCCTGTCACTTAGGTGAAAGGTGAGGCTTGTATAGAACAAGAGATCCAAAAGGGATCTTGTCGCCCACCATTGTTTGTTCTTTATTTGTTCTTTGAAAGTTGGATCTTTCTTTCTTTTTTCTTCTCTGCTTTTGCTCTTAATGATAAGAAATTTGAATATTCCTCTGAAGAAATATATCCAAAATGGTCGCCTGGAAGCCATTCTGCTTCTCCTGATCAGTCCCAAAATCAAACAGGCACAAGTAGAGACTGATGGGAACAAACGTATGACATTTGAGAGAAATTTGTTTTTGTGATCACTTCCAAATTCACACAGGCACAACTAGGGACAAAGAGGAACCTATAAATGAAATTTGAGAAAGATCTTCAGAATATTTCTCAAGAAAAAGCAATAATAAACTTTCAAAGTCAAAATGGAAGATGGCCACCAGTGGGCCATTTTATTTTTCTGATTAGTACTAAAATCAAACAGGCACAATTAGGAATAAAGGGAAACATACAATGAAATTTAACTGTTAAAGATCTATGCTGTAGTTCTCAAGAAATAGTGATAATCAACTTTCAAATTCAAAATCAAAGACGGCTGTCTGTAGCCATTTCGTTTTTCTGATCAATCCCAAAATTAAATGGACACAACTCAGAACCAAGGGGGACCTACACTAGATATTTTAGAGACTTCCATCCAGTGCTGCTCACGAAAAAGCAATAACAAACTTTCAAAGTCAAAATCTAAATCCCAGAATCAAATGGGCACAACAAGGAACCAAGGAGAACCAATTTGAGAAAGATTTGAACAGGCCACCATCTCATGATGTCAGGCTTAACAGTAACAGTGGCCTTGACCTTGGCTTTAGAAGGAACCTTCATACACAGATTCATTGAAGGCATTGTTGCTGGTGACCTTTGCATAAAGTAGATTTAGATGCCATTAAGATCACCAGCAATGAAAATAAAAAGTAAATTTTTCGTAAAAAATTGTTAGATAATGTCTTAAAAAAGTGATCAGATTATTGTAAAATGTACAGGTAACACTATTTCTACTTGTAAACAACCAAGGAAGCTAAAAAATCCAGTTATTTCCCTTCAGTAAATCAAGGATTCTCCTTGGTCAATCATTTGTGATATTAAGACACTAGACACATATTCATATAAAATTATAGGCATACAATATTTTGATGTATGGTATGCAAATTGAACTTATCTTAACTTTTATTTGCACATTGTACAGCAATATTTACATATATAAGTGTCAACTTTCGAGCAGCTGAAGACAATATCATTCTATATGAATTTGTTTTGAAATCGTCTTGTATTCGCTTCAGTGATGCAACTGTCCTTTCACTTTTCTTTAGATTTTGTTTTTACAGAACATGGGCCCCAAGGGTCTTAATGAACACCTGAGTCACAATGGGGTGGGGAAGGAGGCCTTATAATTTACAACTTTTGTTTACCTTTTTGATTGTGGAAAGTGTCTGCTAAATTTCATTCAAAACGGTTCCGAGGTTTTCCAGATGTAGTAAAAAATGTAAAGGGTTTATGATTGCACGACAAATGACGGATGCCACTGCACGAAATGGTATCACAATGGTATCCCCATGAGACTTTGTCTCAGATAATCTGACAATCATCCAACAGCACAACAAGAGTTATCTCCCCTCTCTCACCTCTCTCACAGCATCCACCTCAGCATTAGCCAACAGTAGTTCCCTCACCACTGGCACATGTCCCATCTGTGATGCAATCCAAAGGGGTGTTGCCTGATCCTGTCATCAAATGCAAGTCATAATTAAATAATGTATATGAAATTCAATATAAACATAAATTTAGCTACATTTTATCTCAAAGACTGTATGTAGTATATCAAGATAAGACCAAATCTATAATTGCCATTTCTTTATGCTAGTACCAAATCTATGATGACCATTTCTTCAGGCTAGGACTTATGCAGTACATTTTATGTACCCAGTAAACAGCCTATCCTGCTTTATTATGTCTACATGGTGAAACACTTGCAGTACTTATGTTAGTCTCTTGGTCAGTCACTGCTGGAGGATAGGTATTACATAATTTTTATCCTGAAGCAAACACTTCTAATACAAGCTCTGTAGGTACATAATTATGTACATACAATCTACAATTTGTAACAGATTCACTTATGATAGTTAAGTGTTACTAGCATTTCTCAGTAACTTTCTTACTCCTTTCTATAGAGATATCGCTTATATCAACGAAGAAAATATTGTAGCATTTTCACAATCTGTTTACGTCAAAGTATATAATCTTTATGAAAAGTAAATTTGAATGAAAGGCCAAACGAATGTGGCTATAATTTTTTCTTAACCTTGTTTTTTTTTTCCTTTATATTTTTTTAAACTCTGAAAAATAAACCATAAATTTCAAATGTAAAAACCCAGATCAGTCCTATATGCACCTTCCCAAAAACACTGTTTCTAAAATATCTAAATCCCAAAAAGGTGTTCCTCTTTACTTTTGTTAAAAAATACATAAATTCTGCTTCATACCATAATGATAAACCAAAAATTTGATATTCAACAAACACAATATATTGATTATATATATATATGATATCTGTTTCTGCATCATTAACAATAACTTGCTA